>NC_043714.1:19919353-20046193 GCF_006229205.1 Suricata suricatta
TGGGTAGTAATGCCATTTTCACAATGTTTATTCTTCTGATCCATGAACAGGGAATGTTTTTCCATTTCTTGGTGTCTTCTTCAATCTCTTTCATAAGTTTTGTATAGTTTTCATCATATAGGTCTTTTACATCCTTGGTTAGGCTCACTCCTAGGTATTTTATGGTTTTTTGTGCAATCGTGAATGGGACAATTTTCTTGATTTCTCTTTTGGCTGCTTCATTTTTGGTGTATAGGAATGCAACTGATTTCTGTACATTGATTTTGTACCCTGCAACTTTACTGAATTCATTAATCAGTTCTAGAAGGCTTCTGGTGGAGTCTGCCGGGTTTTCCATGTAGAGTATCATGTCATCTGTGAAAAGTGAAAGTTTGACTTCTTCTTTGCCAATTCTGATGCCTTTTATTTCCTTTTGTTGTCTGATTGTTGATGCTAGGACTTCTAGCACTATGTTAAACAATAGTGGTGAGAGTGGACATCACTGTCGTGTTCCTGATCTCAGGGAGAGAGTTCTCTGTTTTTCCCTATTGAGGATGATATTAGCTGTGGGCTTCTCATAAATGGCTTTTATGATGTTTAAGTAAATTCCTTCTATCCCGAATTTCTCAAGGGTTTTTATTAAGAAGCAATGTTGTATTTTGTCAGATGCTTTTTCTCATCTATTGGCAGGATCATATGGTTTTTATCTTTTCTTTTGTTAATGTGATGTATCACATTGATGGATTTGCAAATACTGAACCAGCCATGTAAGCCAGGAATAAATCCCACTTGATCATGATGGATAATTCTTTTTATATGCTGTTGACTTCGATTTGCTAGTGTCTTGTTGAGTATTTTCGCATCTGTATTCATTAAGGATATTGGCCTGTAGTTCTCTTTTTTGGTTGGGTCTCTGTCTGGTTTAGGAATCAAAGTGATATCGGCTTCATAGAATGAGTCCAGAAGTCTTCCTTCCATTTCTATTTTTTGGAATCACTTGAGAAGGATGGGTGTTAATTCTGCTTTAAATGTCTGGTGGAACTCCCCTGGGAATGCATCCGGCCCTGGGCTTTTATTTGTTGGGAGTTATTTGATAACTGATTCGATTTCTTCACTGGTTATGGGTCTGTTCAGATTTTCTATCTCTTCCCGTTTGAATTTTGGTAGAAGCTGTATGTTTAGGTATTTGTCCATTTCTTCTAGGTTGTCCAGTTTGTTGTCATATAGTTTTTCATAGTAGTCTCTGATAATTGTATTTCTGAGGGATCAGTTGTAATAGATCCATTTTCATTCTTGATTTTGTCTATTTGGATGTTCTCTTTTCTCTTTCTGAGGAGACTTGCTAGAGGTTTATCAATTTTGTTTATTTTTTCAAAAAACCAACTCTTGGTTTCATTGATTTGTTCAACTGCTTTTTGGGATTCTATATTGTTTATTTCTGCCCTGATCTTTATTATTTCTCTTCTTCTGCTGGGCTTGGGGTGCTCTTGCTGCTCCCTTTCTAGTTTCCTTAGGTGCTCTGTTAGATTTTGAGTTTGTGCTTTTTCTAGCTTGTTGAAATAGGCCTGAATTGCAATAAACTTTCCTCTTCAGACTGCCTTTGCTGTGTCCCAGAGAGTTAGGATTATTGTATTTTCATTTTCATTTGTTTCCATATATTTTTGAATTTCCTCTGTAATTGCCTGATTCACCCAATCATTCTTCAGTAGGGTGGTTTCTAACCTCCACATTTTTAGAGGTTTTCCAGACTTTTTCCTATGATTGATTTTAAGTTTCATAGCATTGTGATCTGAGAGTGTGTATGGTATGATCTCAATTCATTTCTATTTATGGAGGGATGCTTTATGCCCCAGTATGTGATCAATATTGGAGAATGTGCCATGCACACTTGACAAGAATGTTTCAGCATGCAGAGTTCTAAATATATCTATGAATTCCATCTGTTTCAGTGTGCCATTCGGGTCCATTGTTTCTTATTGATTTTCTGTCTGATTGACCTATCCATTGTTGTAAGTCTTTTGTTACTGACTTTACATTGAAGTCCAAATTATCCAATATAAGTATGGCTTCATTTTTGTATCCAGTCACATGGTAGATATTTCTCCATCCCCTTACTTTCAATCTGAAGGTGTCTTCAGGTGTAAAGTGAGTCTCTTCTAGACAGCAAATAGATGGATTTTGGTTTTTTATCCACTCTGCTACCCTGTGTCATTTGATTGGAGCATTTAGTCCATCTACATTCCGTGTTTTTATTAAAAAATGTGTGTTTGGATTCATTGTGTTCTCTGTATAGTTCATGTTTGTATTGATGTCTCTGGTGTCTTATATTCCTTGCTACACTTCTCTCATAGAGTCCCTCTTGTAGGGCTGGTTTGGTGGTGATGAATTCTCTCAATTTTTGTTTATTTAAGAACACCTTTATCTCTCCTTCTGTTTTGAATGACAGGTCACTCGATACAGAATTCTTGGTTGCATATTTTTCCTGTTCATCACATTGAAGATTTCCTGCCATTGCTTTCTGGCCTGCCACATTTCAGTAGATAAGTCTGTAACCACTCTGATAGGTTTCCCTTTTTATGTTAGGGCCCTTTTATCCCTAGCTGCTTTCAGAAGTCTCTCTTTATCTTTATATTTTGCCAGTTTCACTATGATATATCGTGCTGAAGGTCGGTTTACGTTACGTCTTAGGGGAGTTTGATATGTCTCTTGAATTTCAATATCTTTCTCTTTCCCCAGATTGGAGAAATTTTCATCTTTAATTTGGTCAAGCGCCCTTTCAGGACCTTTTTTCTCTTTCTTCCTCTTCAGGAACATCTATGATACTGATATTGTTCCATTTGATTGTGTCACTCAGGTCTTGAATTCTCCTTTCATGCTCCTCTATCAATTTCTCTCTCTTTTTCTCAGTTTCTTCTTTTGCTATAACTGTGCCTTCTAATTCACCTATTCTCCTGTCTGCTTCTTCAATCCATGAGGTGGCATCCTCCATTATATTATTCACCTCATTTATAGCCTTTTGAAGGTCCCTAGCCTGTGTATCAATAGCTTCTCTGATGGTTTTTTCAAGAAACTGGGGGTATTCTTGATGAAATGTCTGATCATGTCTTCTGGCCATTTTTAAGTTGAATTATTTAGTTGTTTAGTCTTGAGTTGTATAAATTCTTTATGTATTTTGATTTATTAGACAAGTCATATGTAAATATATTCTCCCATTCTGTAGGTTGCCTTTCAATTTTGTTTATTGTTTCCTTTGCTCTGCAGAAGCTTCTTCTTTTGATGAAGTCCCAACAGTTGATTTTTGCTTTTGTTTCCCTTGCATCTGGAGATATATATATAGAAAAAAGTTGCTAGGGCTAATGTGAAAGTAGTTATTGCCTATGTTCTTTTCTAGGATTTTTATGGTTTCAGGTTTCCCATTTAGGTCCACTTAATCCATTTTGAGTTTGTTTTTTTTGCATAGTGTAGAACAAGTCCTCCAGTTTCTTTCTTTTTTCCTTTCCTCTTCCTCTTCCTCTTCCTCTCCTTGCATGTAGCTCTCCAGTTTTCCTAGCACCATTTGTTGAAGAGATTGTCTCTTTCCCATTGTATATTCTTTCTTTTTTGTCATAGATTAACTGACTGTAACATCATGGGTTTATTTCTGGGCTGTCTATTCTGTTCTTTGGGTCTGTTTTTGTGCTGGTAACATACTGTTTTGATCACCACAGCTTTGTAGTATATCTTTAAATCTGGGATTGTGATACTTCTAGTTTAGTTCTTTTTTTTTCAAGATTTCTTTGGCTACTTGGAGTCTTTTTGTTCCACACATATTTTAGGATGGTTCCAGTTCTGTGAAAACTGCTGTTTGTGTTTTAATAGGGATTACATTGAATCTGTAGATTGCTTTGGGTAACACGGACATTTTAACAATATAAATTCACCCAACACATGAGCATGGAATATCTTTCCATTTGTTTGTATCATTTTCAATTTCTTTCATCAGTGTTTTCATTTGGAGTGTAGGTTTTATACATCCTAAGTTAAATTTATTCCCAGGTATTTTATTATTTTTAGTGCAATTGTAAGTGGGAGTGTTTTCTTAATTTCTCTTTCTGGTACTTCATTATTCGTGTATAGAAATGCAATAGACATCTGGATATTGGATATTGGTTTCATATCTTGTGATTTTATTGAATTGATTTATCTATTCTAGCAGTTTTTGGAGAGTCTTTGGAGTTTTCTATATATAATATCATGTTATCTGCAAAGAGAGAAAGTTTTGCTTCCTTACTGATTTGGCTGGCTTTTATTTCTTTTTAGTCTCTGACTGCTGTGACTAGGACTGCCAATTCTATATGCAGTAAAAATTGTGAGAGTGGATGCCCTTGTCTCTTCCTGATCTTAAGGGAAAAGCTCTCATGTTTTCACTGTGGAGTATGATGTTATCTGTAGATTTTTCATATAAGGTCTTTACTATGTGGAGGTATGTTCCTCTAAACCTACTTTGTTAGGGTTTTTATCATGAATCAGTGTTGTATTTTGTCAAATGCTTCATCTATATTTATTGAAATGATCATATGGATTGCTTCCTTTTATCTTCTTAATATGGTATATCATGTTGATTGATTTGTGAATAGTGATCCATTCTTGCATCATGGGAATAAACCCCACTGGATCGTGGTGAGTTAATTCTTAAAATATTTTGTTGGATAAAATTTCCTCATATTTTTTTGAGGATTTGCATCTAAGTTCATCAGAAATACATTTCTTTGCTTTCTTTCTTTCTTTCTTTCTTTCTTTCTTTCTTTCTTTCTTTCTTTTCTTTCTTTTCTCTTCTCTTTCCTTCCTTCCTTCCTTCCTCTTTCTTTCTTTCTTTCTTTTTCTTTCTTTCTCTTTCTTTCCTTCTTCCTTCCTTCCTTCCTTCCTTCCTTCCTTCCTTCCTTCTTTCCTTCCTTCCTTCCTTCCTTCCTTCCTTCCTTCCTTCCTTCCTTCCTTTGTTTTTATCAGTTTTAGTATCAGAGTAATGCTGTCCTTATAGAATGAATTTGGAAGCTTTACTACCTCTTTTATTTTTTAGAATAGTTTGAGAAGAATAGGTATTAACTCTTCTTTAAATGTTTGTTACAATTCACCTGTGAAGCCATCTGGTCCTAGACTTTTTTTTGTTGGGAAGTTTTTGATTACTGATTCAACTTCATTGTTGGTAATTGGTCTCTTAAAATTTTCTATTTCTCTATGATTCAGTTTTTGGAAGTTATATGTGTCTAGGACTTTATCCATTTCTTTTAAGCTGTCCAGTTTGTTGGCATATAATTTTTAATAATATTCTCTTATAATCCCTTGTATTTCTGTACTGTCTGGTTTGTTATTTCTCTTCTTTAATTTCTAATTGTGTTAAGTCATCGCTTTTTTGTTTGCTTGATGAGTATGGCTAAAGGTTTATCAATTTTGTTGACTTTTTTAAAGAACCAGTTCCAGGTTTTATTGATCTGTTTTATTGTGTGTTTTAAAATTTCATTTATTTCTGGTTGAATCTCTATTATTTCCGTCCTTTTACTAGTTTGGAGTTTTTTTTATTCTTTTTTTCTAGTTCCTTTAGCTGTAAGGTTAGATTATTTATTTAAGATTTTTCTTGTTTCTTGAAGTAGAACTGTATTGCTATAAATTTACCTCTTAGACTTACTTTTGCTGCATATCAAAGGTTTTGGACCATTGTTTTTTTCATTTTCATTTGTCTCCATGTATTTTGTTAATTTCCTCTTTGATTTCTTGGTTCATCCATTCTTTGTTTAGTGGAATATTATTTAACCTCCATGATTTGTGTTCTTTCCAGATTTTTTCTTGTGGTTGATTTCAAGTTTCATAGTGTGGTTGAAAAAAGATGCTTGATTATGATTTCACTGTTTTTGAATTTGTTGAGACTTGTTTTTGGCCTAACATGATCTACTCTGGAGATTGTTCTTTGTGCATTTGAAAATAATGTGTATTCTGCTGTTTTTGGAAAGGATATTCTGAATATGTTATATCCATCTGGACCAAGGTGTCATTCAAAGCCACAATTTCCTTTTCAATTTTTCTGTTTAAATGACCTGTCTCTTGATGGAAGTGTAGTGTATTACCACTATCAATTCCTTTTTTTATGTTTGTTAATAGCTACCTTACATATTTGGGTGCTCTCATTTTGGAAGCAGAAATATCTACAATTGTTGTATCTTGTTGGGTTGTTCCTTTATGATTATGTATTGTCTTTCTTTGTCTCTTATTACAGGCTTTGTTTTAAAGTCTGTTTTGTTTGATATAAATATTGGTACTTTGGTTTTCTTTCCACTTCTACTTATGTGAAGGAATTTTCTATTCCTTCACTTTCAATCTGTATCTGTCTTTAGGTCTGAAGTGAATCTCTTAGAGGCATCATATAGATGAATCTTGTTTTTTAAAAAATCCTTTCTGTTACTCTTTTTATTGGGACTTTTAGTCCATTTACATTCAAAGTAATTGATAGATATATACATATTGCCATTTTGTTACTTGTTTTAAGATTGTTTTTGTTCTTGCTCTTTTCTCTACTGGTTTGCTGGCTTTCTTTAGTGATATTCCTTTCTTTTCACTGTTTGCATATCTAATACTGGTTTTTGATTTGTCACGACCTTTAGGTTGCTATATAAAATTGTATGCATATACAATTTTGTCCATATTAAGTTGATGGTCGTTTAAAGTTGAACCCATTCTAAAAGCACTAAATTTTCCCTGTGCCAGTCTTGGGATTTCTTCTCTGGGGTTCTCTCTGCCCCTCCCACTTTCCTGTTTTTTTTTTTTTTCTTTCTCTCTCTCAAAATAAATAAATACACATATAAAAAGGTAAAAGCACTAAATTTTACTTCACTTCCCCCTTTACTCCTCAGTTATAGGCATTTGGTGTCATGCTTTACATCCTTTATTTTGTTAATTCCTGGCCTGATTCTCACAGTATACTTAATTTTACTGCTTTTGTGCTATTCACTTTTCTTAATCCTGGTTATGGTCTTTTCTTTCCACTCAGAGAGTCTGCTTAACATTTCTGGGAAAGCTGGTTTAGTGATGATGATTCCATTAACATTGTTTGTCTGGTAAGCTCTCTCTCTCTCTCTCTATTCTGAATGATAGCTTTGCTCGATAGAGTACTTTTGGCTGCAGATTGTTTTCTTTCAGCACTTTGAATATATCATGCTCTTCCCTTCTAGCCTGTACAGATTTTGCTAAAAAATCAGCTGATAGTCTTGTAGGGTTTCCCTTGTAGATAACTGTTCTCTTTTCTCTTCCTGCTTTTAAAATTCTCTTTATTATTATTTTTTTGCCATTTTAGTTACTATGTGTCTTGGTGTGGAACCCTTGGATTGATTTTATTGGGGGCTCTCTCTGCTTTCTGGATCTGAATGCCTGTGTCCTTCTTTAAATTAGGGAGGTTTTCAGCAATTTTTTTTCAAATAAATTTTCTTCTCCCTTTGTCCTCTCTTCTACATCTGGGATCTCTATATACAAGGAAGTATTGTTATACTTGATGGTGCTGCTGAGTTCTCTTAATCTCAGATTCTCTATTTTCATTTTTTATTCTTATTTCTTTCTCATGTTCAGCTTGATTGCCTTCCATCACTCTGTCCTCCAGGTTCCTGATCTGTTCTTGTGCTTCCTCCAGTGTACTGCTTATTCCCTCTAGTGTATTTTCATTCAGTTGTTGAGTTCTTTATATCTGATGGGTTCTATTTTATATTTTCTATCTCTTTGTTGAGGGTCTTGTTGAGATCCTCCACTCTTTTCTCAAGTCCAGTGAGTATCTTTGTGACATTAAATTCTTTATCAGGGATGTTACTTACCTCTGTTTTGTTTAGCTCTCTTGGTGTGATTTTTGTCCTGTTCTTTCACTTGGGACATATGTCTATCTCCTCATATTATGTAACTCTGTGTCTGTTTTTATGTGTGAGGCAAGTTAGCTATAGTTTCATAATGGCCTTATGAAAAGAGGTCCTGTAGTGCTCTGAAGTGCCATGTCCCCTGTTTCCTGGAGCCCCGTGTTTCAGGGGTGTCTCCAATGTGTGTTGGATGTACCCTACGGCTGTTGCTGAGCCACATTTGCCTTGAATCTAATCATCTGCGATGTCTCTCTTTGCCTGGTATGGGCAGGTTTTGGTCCCTGTGTTGTTAACGGGCCAGTCTGGGGCCACCCAGGGCTTGAGTTGGATCACACCCGGTATCTTCCAGAGTTGTGGTTGCACTGACCTACAAGGTGTTCTCTCTGTATTGTCCTATGAGAGGCTTTTGTTGACGGGCAGTGCCCACAGTCAGACCAGATATGTGCTCTTGGCACACTGCTGGTGCAGCATGTGAGCTGGGATGTTTGGTTTTCTCCCTCTCTCCCTGGGCATGAGTCACTTTGGAGTGGTGCTGGCCCCTGTCAGGGCTGTTTGCAAAATGTCATGTTTGTGGTGCTGTTTTGGATGGACTCCTTTTAAGGGTGGGTTGGGTGGGTGGATCCACAGGAGGATGCAGGAGCAGGGCATGCAGTGCCAGGAACCTTTGTGCTGGTTTACTATCGGAAGGGACCTGGAGCGCTGTTGGACAACAGCTGAAGGTGGGTCCGTGAAGGAATGTGGTCGGGGGTGCACTGTTCGTAAGGTTTGCCCTAGTCCGTTGTGGGAGAGGAGCTGGAGTGGCTGTGGAGAACTCCTGTGAGGTGGGGTTGGAGGGGGCAGGTCTGCAGGAGGAGAGCATGGGGCAGGGCACCTTGTCAGCACGCTGTGTGGAGAGTGTGTGTGCTCCTACTGCAGGTATCTGGGTATCTAGGCTGGGGCTGCGGAGAGAAATGGCCCCCACCACTTCTTTTGTTCTTGAAGTTTCCTAAAGATCCCTGCCCCTCCCTCCAGTGTAGGTTCTGAGTTTAGTAAATAAATCTTATCCCCATATACCCCAGGCATTTTTCAAAGGACTGTTTCTATGCTGTATCTGTGTGCTGTTGTTTGTTTTCCTGGCTCTTTAAGGGTTGGGTTCAGATTCCTATCATCCTCCTGGCTGTCTCAGAGCTGAGTGTGCTGGTTTTTAAAGTTCCAGATGTTAGGTCCCACGGATTATAAGAATTCATGAAGTTGAACCCTTCTGGTTTTCAAAACCAAATGTTATAGGGATTTGTCTTCCTAGTGAGGGTCCCCTGTGCCTGGGGTCCCTGGCGTGTGTTCTGCTCATCTCCCTTCTCTGTGCTTACAGTGTCTGTCCCTCCCACAGTCAGCTTTGTGCATCCTTTTGGTTCCTGACAGTGTCTCCACCTTTCCTACCATTTTCAATGCGGCATCTTCTCTATGGTTAGCCATGGAGAGACTTTTCTGCCAGTTTTCAGGTCATTTTTGGTTTATTTATGATGATGTGGGTGTTACCTGCACATATCCCTGGGGTGAGGTGAGCTTAGGGTCCTCCTACTCTACCATCTTCCCAGGAATCCTATTTCTTGTCTTTTTCATACTAACCTTTCTAGCAGGTATGAGTTGATATCTTATGGTATTTATTTGCATGTCTGTAATGATTAGTGATGTTGATTGAGTACCTTTTTATGTAACTTTTGGCCATCTGTATGTCTTCTTTGGAAAATTCCTATTTATGTCCTCTGCCCTTTTTTGAAATCTGATTGCTTGCTTTTTGCTACTGAATTGTATGAGTTCTTTATAAACTTTGGATAGTAACCCCTCATCAGATATATGATTTCATTTATTGTCTTTTATTCAGTAGGTTGTATTTTCATTCTGTTTAAATTCCTTTGTCGTGCAGAAGGTTTTTAGTTTGATCAAGTCCGTGTTGTTTATTTCTTATTTTGTTGCCTTTGTTTTTGGTGTCAAATGCAAAAAAAAAAAAATCCTCAAGAAAGGGGTCAGGAAGCTTACAACTTGTTTTCTACTAGGAGTTTTATGGCTTTAGACCTTACATGTAAGTCTTTAGTCAATTTTGAGTTAATTTTTGTATATGACATAAGATAGTGATCTAGTTTCATTCTTTTGCATGTGTCCACCCAGTCTTCCCAACATTTATTGAAGATAGTATCCTTTTTCCCCCACTGTATATTCTTTATTCCTCTGTTACAAATTAATTGACCACTATGCATAGATTTATGTCTGAGGTTTCTATTATGTGTTTGTTTTCATTCTAATACCATACTGCTTTGATTACTATACTTTTGTAACATAGTTGAAATCAGGAGACTGATGCTTCCAATTTTGGTCTTATTTCCCTAGACTATTTTTGCTATTCATTCACTGTATTGTGGTTCCATACAAATTTTCTATTATTTGTGCTAGTTCTATGAAAAATGCTGTTTGTAGTTTGATAGGAATTACATTGAATCTGTTATGGTGTGAAAAATGCTATTGCTGTTTTAATTTAATGGCATTGAATCTGTAGTTGTCTTTGGGAAGAATGGGCTTTTTAACAGTATTAATTCTTTCAATCCATGTGCATAGAATATCTTTGTGCAACCTCTAGTTTTATTCATCAATGTTTTATAGTTTTCAGAGTACAAGTCTTTCACCTCCCTGGTTAAGTTTATTCCTAGGTATTTTATTCTCTGTAGTACCATTGTAAATAATTTTTTCACCTTAATTTCTCTTTCTTATACTTCAATATTAGTGTAATCTACACAACATATTTCTGTATATTAATTTTGTATCCTGCAATTTTACTGAATTCTTTTAATAGTTCTTTTGTGAGTTTTTTTAGGATTTTCTTTGCATAATACATGTTATTTGCATATAGTGGCTATTTTACTTCTTCCTCACCAATTTGGATGCTTTTATTTATTTTTTCTTGTCTGATTGCTTTGGTTAGTATTTCTAGTACTATGTTGAATAAAAGTGGTAAAAGTGGACATCTTTGTCTTATTCCTGATATTAGAATAAAAGCTCTGTTTTTCACCTTTATGATGTTAGCTATGGGTTTATAATATACAGCCTTTATTAACTTTCAGTATGTTTCTTATAAGCCCACTTTGTTGAGAATTTTTATCGTAAATGGATGTTGATTTTTCTCAAATGCTTTTTCTATGTCTATTGAAATAATATTATGTTTATCCTCAATTTTGTTATTGTAGTGAATTATTCTTTTAATGTATTGTTGAATGTGGTTTTGGGAATATTTTGTTGAAGATTTTTGCATCTATGTTCATCTAGAATATTGCTCTGTAGTTGCTTTTTATTTTTATTTTTGTCTTGTTTGTGGTGTCTTTCTTTGATTTTGGTATCAGTGTAATGCTACCTCATAAAATGTATTTCCTTCCTCTTATGTTGTTTAGGGTAGTTTGAGGAAAATAGGGTACTGCAGTGCTGACACAGGAGTAAGCCCTGCTACATTTGTTAATGCTGTTTTGCTAACTGATTTCTGGTTATTTTTATAGTTTTTCTTTGTTCCTTCCTTTTTTTTCTTACTCTCTCTTTCGCGCTCTCTCTCTCTCTCTCTCTCTCTCTCTCTCTCTCTCTGTATGTGTGAGAGAGAAAGAGAGTGATTGAGGCCTTTGCATTGCTTTTCTTTATTTTTTTGTGTATCAATTATAAGTTTTGGTTTGTACTTACCATGAGCTCATATATAACATGCTAATTATGTAGCAGTCTATATTAAGTTGATGGTCTCTTAAAATTGAACATATACTGAAAGGACTTCATATTTACTTCCCTATCTATGTTTTACATACATGTTGTCATATTTTATATCTTTTTGTGAGTCCTCTTAACTAAATTTTTAGATTTTTAACTACTTTTTTCTTTAACCTTCACACTAGTTTTAAAAGTGATTGCTTTAGTATGTTTATATTTGCTTTTACTCATGAAATTGTCTTGTCATAATTTTTGTACTTCTAATTATGGCCTTTCCCCCTTCTCTCCTTGAAGAAATACCTTTAATGTTTTTTATAAGATTGATTTAGTGGTGATGAACTCCATTGTTTGCATGGAAAACTATCTTTCCCTTAATTCTGAATCATAATCTTGTTGCATAGACTATTCTTGAGTTTAGAGTTTAGTTTTTATTTTTCTTCCTTAATGTCAGCACTTTGAATATATCATGCCTCTCCCTCTGGCCTATAAAATTTCCATAAAAAATCAGCTGATAGGCTTATGAGGTTTCCCTTGTATGTAAGTGTGTGTGTGTGTGTGTGTGTGTGTGTGTTGCTACTTCTATTTTTATTTAATTTTAATTTTTTAATGTTTATTTTATATTTGAGAGAGAGAGAGCATAAGTTGGGGAGGGGGAGAGAGAGGGAGACACAGAATCCGAAGCAGGCTCTGGCCTCTGAGCTGTCAGCACAGAACCTAACATGGTACTCGAACCCACAAACTATAAGATCATGACCTGAGCTGAAGTTGGATGCTTAACTGACTGAGCCACACAGGCACCCCTTTTCCTACTGTTTTTTAGAACTCTCTCTTTTTCTCTAATCTTTGGTATCTTAATTATTATGTGTCATATTATGGACCTCATTGAGCTCATCTTGTTTAGAACTTTCTGTGTTCCTTGAACCTGGATGTCTGTTTCCTTCCCCAGGTTAGGGAAGTTTTAGTTATTATTTCTTCAAATAAGTTTTTTGCCTTTTTCCTTCTTCTCCTCCTGGGACCCCTATAATGCAAATATGTGTTTGTGGATGTTATCCAAGAGATCCTTGGATCATTTAACCTTTCTTCTCCTTCTCCTCCTCCTTCTCTTCTGTTTTTAATAATTCTCTTCTCTTGCTATTCAGCTTGGATACCTTTTTGGTATAATTTTTATTTCAGTTATTGTATACTTCAACTCTGATTGGTTCTCTGTTATATTTTCTGTCTCTTTGGTGAACTGAGTTCATCTACTGTTCTCTCCAGTTTGGTGAGCATCTTTATGACAATTACTCTGAACCCTTTATCAGATAGATTGGTTATCTCTGTTTCATTCAGATCTTTTTCCGAGGTTTTGTCTTATTTTTTCCTTTGGAATATATCCTCTGTTTTCCTCATATTGCTTGATTCTATGTTGGTTTCTGTGCATTAGGTGGAACACCTATTTCTTCTAAGCTTAAAAGAGTGGTGTGTTTTGTCATCCCAGTGTTGACTGTGTGTCCCTGGTGACTTTGGCTGGCTAACTGTAGCTGTGGGTAGTATAGGCTGTTAGTTCCAGAACACTCAGTGATGAGACTGCCTTAGTGGTATGGCCTGAGCTGAAGTAAGTGTGGTCTGTTGGTTCTCTCTCTGCAAGAGGTTCCCTGCCAGGACATTTGAGGCTGAAGTGGGTGAAAGCTGCGTGTCCTGGAGCCCTCTTTCTAGAGGTTTCCCTGGCAGAAGAGCTGAAGCTGAAGTGGCATGCACCAGGGTAATCCCAGGACAACTGCAATGAGGGTACCCTGAGATTACATCAGGAGGTGAAGTGAGTGTAAGCCAGGAAGGCCCAGGGCTCTCCATGCAAAGGGCCCTCTGGCAAAAGAGCTAAATCTGAATTGGGTGCAACCTGGTGTGTCCTGTGACATTTCATGTACAGGGCACATTGGCCATGCTACTGGAGCTGAAATGAGCACCAGCCAGGTTGGTCCCAGAGTATTCTGGGCAGAGACAATCTTGGTAGAACAGCTGGATCCAAGGTACTCTGTGCCAGTGGTTCACTGGCAAGTCATGTGGAGTTAAAATAACAGGTGCCTAGAGTGTTCTGAAGTGTTTTTCACCTTCGTCACCTAAGTGAAATAGGTGAATTCCAGTGCCTACCATGTTGGGGCCACCTTGGTGGGCTCACTGGGCTGGTATATGGCCCATACATGGTATGAGGCAGCAGGCCAACTGTGGTGCTTGGCACCCACTCCTGTCTGCGCTATCAAGATTGAGGAGGAATGTAAGTCTGGTGCTTGCCAGCTAATCTGAGCCAGAGTGAGTTCCAGCAGCTCCTTCTCTGTTTGCGGGGTCCTACAAAGGGCTGGGTCCTCTGTAGTGTAGGTGCTTTTTAAACCCTGTTTGTTTGTTTGTTTCTGTGCCCCAGCATATCTGGGGATGGTATGGTCTAGGGGTCCAGGGCTTGCCAAGGTGGCATACTAGCCATGCACTGGACCCTGTTTCTGTCTGAGTTATTAAGGTGGAGGAGGAATGTAAACCAAAGTGCTCGCCAGCCCCTCCTACGCAAATAGAGTTTCAGCAGCTCCTCTGCCATTTTCTGGAGTTCTAGGACTGGATCCTTTATATTCTAGCTGTTCTTTTGTCTGTGCACCAGGATGCTCAAGGCTGGTGTGGCTGTAGGGATATGGGGCTCTCCGGGGCAGCAGGTCAGCTCTAGCTCCTGGGCCCTGCTCCCATTTGGGCTGTCAAGCTAGAGGAGCAACATAAACTGTGGAGGTCACCTGCCAGCCCACGGAGAGTTCCACCCCCCCCTGCCATTTTGTAGGGTTCTAGGGCTGATTTCTTTATATTCCAGTTGCCCATTCTTCTGTGCACCAGGCCAGATGAATTTCTTTGTAGTTCTTAGGTGTGATCCTTCCCCACTGCAGTTGGCAGGTTCAGGGGTGAGGGTTCCCTTCATTACCGTGTCCCCATTTCTCTATGTGTCTCTTTATCTTTTTGTGCAGAAGCTGTTTAGTCAACCCCGTAGTTCTTCTTCAGGGAGAACTGCTTTACAAATAGGTATAGACTTGGTGTGTCCATGGAGGAGGTCAGCGCAGGGTCTTCCTACGTTGCCATCTTGGTTTGTTAACTGTTTTCTGGCCCTTTTGTAGTTCTTCTGTTCATTTCTTCTGTTGCTTTTTCCCTTTGTGATTCAATTGCTATCTTTTGTGGTATGTTTAGGTTTTGTGATTACCGTGATTCTTATATATGACAACTTATATGGATAACAGTCTATTTTAAGTATGAATACATTCTAAAGTTCTATGTTTTTACTCCCCCCCATTTTGTTTTTGATGTCACATTTTATATCTTTTTATCTGTGTATCCCTGATGAATTATTGTAATTGAAGTAACTTCTACTACTTTTTTCTTTTGTCATTTATACCGGTTTTATGAATTATTGCCCTATCTTGACTATATATTTACCTTTACCAGCAACAGTTATACTTTCATAGGTTTTCTTGTTACTAATTAGCCTCTTTCTTTCAGTTTAAAGAAGTTTCTTAACATTTCCTGTAAGGCTGGTTTATTTGTGATGAATACCTTTAGCTTTTGCTTATCTAGAAAACTCTTTTTTTTTAAAAATGTTTTTATTTATTTTTTTTTGGGACAGAGAGAGACAGCACATGATTACAGAGGGGCAGAGAGACAGGGAGATACAGAATCCAAAGCAGGCTCTAGGCTTTGAGCTGTCAGACCGGGCCTGACGCAGGGCTTGAACTCACAAATGTGAGATGGTGACCTGAGCTGAAGTCAGAGGCTTAAGCAACTGAGCCACCCAGGCGCCCCTAGAAGACTCTTTATCTCTTCTTCAGTTCTGAATAAGTTTAACAGGTAGAATATTGTTGGTTAGAGTTTTTCATTTCAGGGCTTTCAGTATATGGTACCACTTCCTTTTGGTCTGCAAATTCTCTGCTGATAATCTTATGGGGTTTTCCTGTATATAATAAGTTATTTTTCTTTTGCTGCCTTTAAGATTCTCTCCTTTAATTTTTGACATTTTAAATATGATGTTTCTTGGCATAGGTCTCTTTGAGTTTATCTTCTGTGTAACTCTCTGGAATCCCTGCATCTGGATGTCTATTTCCTTCAGCAGATTAGAAAAATTTTCAGCCATTACCTCTTCAAATAAGTTTTCTGCCCATTTCTGTCTCTCTATTCCTCTTCTGGGACCCCTATAATGTGAATGTTAATCTGTTTGATGTTGCCCTGAAAGTCCCTTATGCTATCTTCACTTTTTTTTTGTAGTTAAAAGATGTTTTTTGCTTCTCTGATAAGTTCCACTGTCCTCTCTTCAAGTTCAGTTATCTCTTTTTCTGCTTAATTTAGTCTGTTATTGAATCCCTCTGGTGTGTTTTTTTCAGTGCAGTTATTGTATTCTTCAGTTTTATGATTTCTATTTGGTACTTTCTTTTGTTTCCTAGCTCTTTGTTGAAGTTCTCATTGTGTTCATCCATTCTTCTCCTGCGTTTGATGAGCATGTTTATGACTATTAGTTTGTACTCTTTACCAAGGACATTATTATTTATCTCCATTTCTTTAAAGTGCTTTTTTTCCCACTGAGGTCACATCTTTTTCCTTCATTTGAAACATATTCCTATGGATTTTCATTTTCCTGACAAAATGTGTTGGATTTGTGCATTAGACAAGAGAGCCATTTCTGCCAGGTGAAGTAGGCCTCATGAGATACATTTCATCAGTTACCCTGCACTGGTTTTGGCTATCCCTCAAATCTCTGTGATTGTCCAGGGAGCCTGGTTTTTTTCTTATTTTGCTTTATTGAAGTATAACTCACACACAATGATACATTAGTTTCAGGTGTACAACATAGTTACTTGACAACTCTGTATGTTCTGCTATGGTTGTCACAAGTGTAGCTACCATCTGTCACCATACAGCATGATTCCAATACCACTGACTATATTCCCTCTGCTGTAACTTTTATCTTCATGATTTATTCATTCCATAACTGAAAGTCTGTACCTCCCATTTCCCTTCATCCTATTTTGCCCATCATCCCCCTCCTTTGACAACCATCAGTGTATTCTTTGCATTTATGAGTCTGTTTCTGCTCTTTTGTTTGTTTTGTTTTTTTTAGATTCCACATTCAGGAACATCATATGGCATTTGCCTTTATTTATCTGACTTGGTAGTATTTGGTAGTATTAATGTTTTAGTCATTGCTACCTTTCGATTAATTTATTTTCATTAAATACTTATTCAATACTTAACATTTTTTTACATTATGTGAAATGACAAACATTGGTGTCTTTTATATTAAAGTAATTAAAGAAAAAAATAGCCTAATAGTTGAAGGTGTTTCAACACCTGTCAGTCTCCCAAAGGGGAGGATCTCAGTCAACATGTAGATTCAGGCCAACTGGAGCCAGACCCTCAGGCAGAAGCTTTCAATGTTTACAAATAAATACATTCCTTGGGAACCACAAATGTCTGCTCTGCTGGCCACCAGAGCCAGGTGATCTGAAGACATCCCCTGAGCAGCAGATGCAAAAAGTGGTGCTCCCCATGAGTGTCTAAGCTCCTGTCTGGGGATACCACTGAGCTGTGGGGAGGCAGTGGGAGCACAAAGATGGCTGCCATCGGCTTATTCTCTGAGAGCCCTTCTGTTGCCCCCTAGACATGTGCCAGAGCTGAAGCCCATCCTTCAGGCTTCTGGCCAAAGCTCTAGGGCAAGCGGATAGGTCTCTATAACAGAAAGACTGGGGGTGTATTTCAGTCTGCTCTCTGAGCAGTGCCTGGGTTTGGGGGGTATTGGGGGGCAGTCAAGAATTGTCTGTTATAATACTATGGGATCCGGGAACACAAGTCTCCCCCTTGCCCCAGACTCAGAGAGTTTAAAGGTCAGTGCAAAAACTGGGGCACCAGATGCAAAAACTGGGGCACCAGATGTATGTAAAAGCTCCCCTCTGGGAGATATCAGCACTCTGGAGCATGGCTGAGAGGGAATATGAAGAGAGTGATCACTCTCTGAGGTCTCTGGAAGGGATTCCCATCAACTTCTAGATGTGTATCTAAATTTTTTAAATGTTTTTATTTATTTTTGAGAGAAAGAGACAGCATGAGCAGGGGAGGGTCAGAGAGAGAGGGAGACACAGAACTAAAAGCAGGCTCCAGGCTCTGAGCTAGCTGTCAGCACAGAGCCTGATGTGGGGCTCAAACCCATGAACCGTGAGATCATGACCTGAGTCGAAGCTGGACACTTAACTGACTGAGCCCCCAAGGTGCCCCTAGATGTGTATTTAATTGGAAGCCTGTCCCTTGGGCTACAGCTGTGATGACAACCTTGTAGTCCTCTTTTACAGACCAAGCTCATGAGTCTGTTCTTCTTGGTATGCCCTGGGAATGGTAGCCATTTAAGAGCTATTTTTTCCATTGGTCACAGTTCTGTGGAATCCAGGAGTGTAAGCCCCACTAGCCACCAGAACCAGTTGCTGTAGATGTGCCCCGGATGCAGCACGGCAAAGGGAGAGTGCAAATAAGTTCCTGGAATGTGAAGAGGGCACCTGGCAGCCAACAGGCCTCCAGATGCGTTATTAAATTAGATGCCTGCCCCTTAGGCCAATGCTTTATGACGAGCCAATGGGCCTTTCTCACATATAGTCCGGCCACCTCTTGGTCTCCTGTCTCTGCACTAAGTTCTGGGACAGTTGAGTCCATGTGTGGGCCCTTGAAGAGTCATTTCTCAGATTGCCATAGCCTGTGGCTCTCATGGACACAGGCCTTGTTGGTTTTCAAAGCTATCTGTTTGGGGAACTTGTCTGTCAGGTGCAGGTCTCAAAAGTTGGGGTGCTTGCTGTGAGATGTGAAGCCTTTGTTCCTGAGAGAAAAGCTCTGGGTTTGGGTTCTCCTAATTGTGGGTTGCCATATCAGAGACGGGGTTTATGGTAAGATGGTGTCCCGGTCCCTCCTACCTGCCTCAGTGTGAGCTCTCTCACATGTCTGATGTGTAGGAGTTACTCAGACAGTTTTAGGTGTCCTTGTTGTTGTTGGCGTTTTTAGGGGAGGGAGAGTTGTTTCACATGTAGCTGTGGATTCAGGTCATCCATGGAAGGAAGTGAGTTCAATATCCTCCTCTATCATTATCTCAAACTGAACCCAACCATTCATTTTTATGGTCTGGTCATGATTATTCCAGATTTGTTTTTCTCCTTGTTGCATCCTCAGTGACTAGAACAGATTCTGGTGGATAAAGAAATAATGAATAATCTTCTTGTGAATAAATTCTTAGAAATGGAATTATAGCAGATTTAAAAACTGAGACACTAGCCTATTTAATATGTAGAAGATATCAAATAAAACGGAATCGTTATTTTGGCAAAATATAAATGTACTTATTAATTGACAATATAAATCAGTGGCACCTTCAACATATCATTCTGCATATATACCATGTGATGGACTAGATACTCTGTAAGAAATGAGGCCTTATTCCCTGCTCCAGGGTGTTTTAAAATGGTGAGTAAAGAGTTAAAAATACGTATGCAAAAACCAACCATTATTTTTTAAGGTGACAGTTAATACTAACTAAATAGCACAAGGATTATCTTCCGTAATTCAGAGAAATGCTGTATGATTCAATTTGGTAGGTATTGTCAAACAATTTTACAAAGAGTCTGTACCAATTTATATTTCCACTAGCACTACATACTGGTATTATCTTTTTTTTTTTCCATTTCAGTCATTCTGGTGGTATATCAGGGTATCACATTATTGTTTTCAAAATTTTTATTTTTGAGAGCACACACGTAGGGGCGGGGCAGAGAGAGGGTGACAGAGGATTGGAAGCAGGCTCTGTGCTGACAGCAGTGAGCTGGATGTGGGGCTCTATCTCATGAACTGTGAGATCATGACCTGAGCTGACGCTGGATTCTCAACCGACTGAGCCACCGTGGTGCCTTTGAAGGTATCATTTTATTAATTTGCATTTCTCTGACAGGAAATGAAGCTGGGAAACTTTGTATATTTATCAGCCAGGCGCAGGTCCTCGTCATATGAAGTGTCTGTTCAAATATTTTGCGCATTTTCTTATCTTGAGATTTCTTATCTTTTCCACATTGATTTGTAGGAATTTTTAAAAATATATTCTCTTTATGAGTACTTTGTTAGATAAAGGTATTATAAATGTCTTTCTCACTCTGGCTTTCCTTCTTACTCTCTTAATGGTACATTTTGATGAGCAGAACATATTAATTTTATCATTTTAAAAATGGTTAATGATTTTTATGGCCTCTTACAAAATCTCTGTTTATCTGAGGGTCATAAAGATATTTTCATATGTAGTCATCTAATATCTCTATTATTTTACATCTGGCCCAAATCAGTCATTGTTTCACTGTTGTGTAAAAGGTAGGAGGGCATATTTCATTCTTTTCCCAAAAGGTAATACAGTTGATCAGCACCGTTTATTGAAAAGGCCATCCTTTTCCTGCTGTATTGTATTCTCATCCTGGTTACCAAGAACCGTGTATGTTCTATTCTTTATACTTTTCCAGTTTTCTTTGTCTATTCTAGAACCAATACAATACTAATTGCTTTAGCTTTGTGATTGGTTTTGACACCTACCAGTATGTCTTCCTCCTCTATTTTAACAAATTAGCTTGTGTCCTCTCTCTTTTTCTCTTTTCTTGCTGTTTGTGATTACATTTAATCCACAGATCAGTTTGAGAATTGCAATATCCAGTATTCTAATTCATGAAGATAGTACAAATTCCCATTTATCTAGGAGTTCTTCTATTTCTGTCAAAAATGTTTCTTGAGTTCTTAGATTTTAGTTACAATTAGATAATATAGAATTTGGTGTTCATCTTGTGCTTAGATCAATGAGTTCAGAAGCTGATAAATATTAGAATTACCTATAGAGTTTTTAAATAATATTGATCTCTGGGCCCTACCTCAGAATTACTGCATTAGGATTTCTGGGAGTAGGGTTCTGAGAAAAAGCCTTTTAGATTCCGCAACACCCTTGGTGAAAGTATAAAAATGGATGCAATCTTTCTTTTTGCAATTAAAATAGTCAATTAAAATTGGACAAATTTTATTGCATTAGTCATACCTGTTAACCTTGCAATTATGTCTCTAGAAAGTTATATGAAATATTTGTGCACATTTATAAATATTACAAAAGAATATTATAGCACAATTCATAAAGGAAAAAAATATAACAACAAACTCCCTCAATTTCTCTCAATGGAAGAGACATGCTTCATACATATAGCAGAACACAAGGCTGCTGTTGAAAGTGAAAAACTAAATCTGTAAGTACTGAAGTAGAGGATATCTAAGTTAGTTAACATTTAAAAAAAGCAGGCAGCAGAAAATTAAGAAAAATAAGCCAATATGCTTAAACATACTCATGCACACACACAAACGTTCACAAAATAAAGGCATTCACATGACTTTATTTTCTCGGGAATGTGAAACGTACCTGCTTTTTGTCATCTCTTTTTCCTCAACTCCTATTAATGATTAATAGGTCAGATTCAAAGCATATGAAGCCCCGGATGATTCTAATGGAGTAGTTGGGATTGTTGCCTGTGAAATATCTAATGTTGCGATGCAGGAGTCCAGTTGGGTGAATTCCCAATAGTTTCTGAGGAGGACGATGGGAAGAATTTGTGGGTTCATTGCAGATCCATTTGGCAGCAGGTTGAGAACAAAAATTCATTATTAAAATGACCTTTTCTATACTCTATTTCTAATATTTGTAATAAGAAGATGTGACTTAGATTACATAAACTTTTCTCTTTTACTGTGTTAATGTTTCTGAAGTATATAATTTAGTGGCATTAAGTACATTAAAAACATTGTCCAACCATCACTACTACCCATCTCCAGAAACTTTTCATCATTCCAAACAGAAACTCCATACCCATTAAACAATATCAAAAATTTTGGTATGTAGGCAAG
The DNA here is from genome assembly GCF_006229205.1 of Suricata suricatta. NCBI lineage: Eukaryota > Metazoa > Chordata > Mammalia > Carnivora > Herpestidae > Suricata > Suricata suricatta. The sequence goes on from NC_043714.1 coordinate 19,940,851, forward strand.
TTTGGGACCCCTGAATTATGACTTTCAAAAGTATGAATAATCCCGTCATTTGAGCCCTTTTGCCCTGCAGCCTCCTATGTGACGTTGTCAGTTCTGCCAATAACTTTCTCTAAGGCTCAGCTTCGCCAGCGACTTCTCCACGACGTCTTCCTAGACATTCCACACAAATATTTCCCATTATTGGAATGTTTTACACTGTGCCCACAGCCTTGTTTTAATCCACCTACACAATTTTTAATTTGGTCCATAATTTACAAAGTTTAAGATTCCCACAACCAGCGTTTCCCAATATCAGGGCATCTGACTTCTCTTGAAAACTGGAAAGCCTGACACCTGAGCCAGCGTTCCAAGGTGGCAACAACTGTTCGGAGGCGAGAAGCAGCTGTCTTCTTTGCAGGGCCATGTGCTTTTCCGTGTGACGCAGTCCCCATGGCTTTCTCCAGCCCCCTCTCCTCTGAGGATGAATTCCTATTGCTTGTTCTGAAGTTTTTCTTATAGTGTAGGAATAGATTTCTGATCCTCTGTCACCATCAAAACTGGATGCAGTTTTTAGCCCTGTATCATTTACTCATTAGTGTCTCCTGTTGTCATTTGCATTTGCAACTCTTGGTGAGCTTAATCCTAAGCATTTATGTGCATGGCACATCTCCTTTGCTGATCTGTGAATTCCTCACAATATGCAGAAAGCATGCCTATCAGGTCTTCCAAAGTCATGCTTAATTTTTATTGCAATTTTAAGACTCAATTTCTGAAACTGTTTTAGATACTTACTTTCTTCCTATGTTTCTCTTTTTAAATTTATTTTTATTTTTTAGTTTCTATTAATTGAAATTCTAGTTAACATGCATTGCAATATTGGTTTCAGGAGTAGAATTCAGTGATTTGTAACTTACATACAACACCCAGTGCTCATCACAAGTGCCCTCCTTATTACCTGTCACCCATCTATGCCGTTACCCACCTCCCTCCATCAACCCTCGGTTTGTCCTTTACTATTAAGAGCCTCTTGTGGTTTGTTTCCCTCTCTTATCTTCCCCCCCTTCCCATATGTCCATCTGTTTTGTTTCTTAAATTCCACCTATGAGTGCAATCATAATGGTGTTTGTCTTTTTCTGCTTGACTTATTTCACTTAGCACAATACACTGTAGCTCCAACATGTCATTGCAAATGGCAAGATTTCATTCTTTTTTTTTTAACTTATTTATTTGTTTTGAGGTGTGTGTGGGGAGAGAGAGAGAGAGAGAGAGAGAGAGAATATGAGTGGGGGAAGGGCAGAGAGAGAAAGAAAGGGAGAATTCCAAGCAGGCTCCATGCTGTCAGTGCAGAGCCCAACAGGGAGATCGATCTCATGAACCTATGAGACCATGACCTGAACAGAAATCAAGAGTCAGACGCTTAACTGACTTAGCCACCCAGGTGCCCTCCATTCTGTATATATAATACATCTTCTTTATCCATTCATCAGTCGATGGACATTTGGGCTTTCTCCATAGTTTGGCGATTGTTGTCTCTCTTTTTTCAATCTGTGAAACTCCTACCCATTTCTCACAGTACAAATTAAATGTTGCATTTAGTAAGTGTCTTCCCAGAGCATGTCTCTCTTCCCCTTGTTTCTGAAGCCTTCAGCTCATCCTAGTCTTTAGTGGTGAAGTTCAAGTCACCCACTCACCTTGATCCAACAGCACTCCTTACTCCACCCTGGGAAACATGAACTTCTCAGGGCACAGATCCTGTCAGCACCCAGCATAGACCTGAGCACATAGTGGGTCTTCAGTACATGTTGAAAGATTACATGTCAAAGGGAACTATTTTTTGAGCATCTAATTTTCTTTAAAGTCTGTTCATGTAAGGCTGTTTGGAGCAGTCTGTTGTTTTTCCTGATTCCTGCATTTTCCTTTGTTTTTCATGGAACACATAGAACTGATTTCCTGTAAGGCTTTGCAAATAAATATCAAGGTCAAGGGCTGGAAGCATTTCTGGAGCTATCATGGCACCTCTTGATTCCACTGGGCCAAGAAATGCTTTCAGCCCCAGAGGGCAGAAGTTTTTCAAAACAAGACTGTTCCAGTAAGGGTGTGTGCTCCCTCCATCAGCGCCGTCTCCCGCCCGCCTGCATTTTAACTACTTTGGGAAGAATGGAAATTCCGCAAAACCTTTGGTATTTTTGAACCAATAAGTAGGCTAGGTGATGGGGCCTGTGGTGATTTCTCAGTGAGAGGTCTGTACAGACAGGAACATGGGGAGGCGGTGAAAGAGGCCTTTTCTGAAGAGCCAGAGGAGGGAGCATTGCCTCCTCCGGCTTGGTCCCCCTCCTCCTTCCTCTTCCTTCCCGGGGGTTGTCTGGACTTGAGTTCATGAGGACTTTGATCCCCGGGACAGCGGGTGGCTTCTGGCCAGGCCTCCTGCACTTCAGGGCTAGAAAAGTTCAGGGGGAATCTGTCTTTTTCGTTGTCCACACGGACGCGATCAACCTTCCCCCTTATTTTGTCCACATTCTTTTTTTTTGTGTGTGTGTGTCTTTCTTCCTTTTATTTTTCTCTTCTTTAACACTTTGCTGTTTTACTGAGGTGGGCTCTGTGGTTATAAACAAGGAAGTGCTAAGGGACACCGTCAAAGGAATTTTGTATTAGGATCCTTGGAGCAGCCTCTGGGTGTGTGGTGTATCTCGAAGGATGCAGCATCCCTTAGTAGGAGGAGTGAGGAGTGCGCATTTGTAGGGACCCATGTCTTCCTGGAGATGCTACAAAAGCCACGTAGCTGTTGACGTTGGGCCTGGGTGCCCCACCACTACCACGTCTGGATTATGTGTTTAGAAAGTGGTCAATGAGGGACTTCAAAGGGGCGGTTTAACATCTCTGTCCTCTCCTTCAGCCAGCCAGGCACCTTTCCTCTATTTGAAATGGAAAAGTGATATTTTCCCAATTATTTGTAAAGGGCATCAGCCTGATTACTGCACTTTCTGGAACCATCAGGAAAACCCTAAACAGTTCTGTAACCCACACACACTTAACCATATACAGACTGTCCCTGATTTACACTGTTTCAAATTACAAATTTTCAACCTTACAATGGTGCAAAAGCAATATGCATTCAGTAGAAACCGTACTTCGAATTTTGAATTTGGATCTTTTCCCGGGCTAGCGATAGGCAGTGACGCTCCCTCTTGATGCTGGGCAAAGGCAGTGAGCCGCAGCTCTGCATGAGTCAGGCATGCAGTTATAAGAATAAATAACTGATATGCTTATGACCATTTTGTGCCCATACAATCATTCTGTTTTTCGCATTTGGTACACCAGTAAATTACATGAGATATTCAATACTTTATTATATTAGATGATTTTGCCCAAGTGTAGGCTAATGTGTTTCAGGAGTGTTAAGGTAAACTAGGCTAAGCTATGATGTTCTGAAGGTTACATGCATTAAATGTATTTTCAACTTCAGAGTTTCATTTTATGATGGGTTTATTGAGATGTAACCACATCGTAAGTCAAGGAAGATCTGTGTAAAATTGGTTCCGAAGAGCAAAGCCTCCTAGTTCTGAATTAGAGAGAAGATTTAGAATGAAATAACACTTTCTCAGCCAGACCCTTTCCAGTGTTGGGTGTAGGAGTGGGGGTAGCCAAAGGATCTTGGAAGCCCACCCCATCCACTCATGACTAACCCTGCCCCTGGGACATCTACTATGTTGTTTCCATACTTCTGTCTTCAGGGCTGCCATAGAATAGACCCTCATTACATTTTGTTTGGATTATTGCAGCCACCTCCCACTGTCTTTCAGCCTGTTTCCAGGGGAGGACCTGGTTTAGGAGCCTATCAGCGTCTTCTTTTTCTCTTTTCCATTTAGGCCAACAAAAATAATAGCTCTTCAATGAGACTTCTTCTGTCTCACCAGCCAACATTCATTGCTATACCCTCTGGGCTTCCATCATGAATTAAAAGTCTTTGCAGCCTTTGCACCCACAGATTGCAGGGGTTTTACAATCTAGTGAGGTCCTCATCACAGTCTGCCGTTTAGCATATACCTCTTTCTCCTCCAGATGGCCAGCCCTCTGGGGACACCTCTGGTATCAGACAGAAGTTTTTAGTCATAGTAAGAAAACGCCCGGTGTTGAATTGAGTTGGAGTCATAAAGATTTCAGAAATATGGGCATAGCCAACTGGCAATCAGAATGCACTGGAGAGGAAAAACTGAAAACTGGACAGCACACTTCCCAAATTGTCCGGACCTGTCAGGAATTGACTACAGCAGAAATCATTTTCACATATACCTGGTTGGCATGAAACAATGGCTTTTTACCTTGGCTTCTGCTCAAGCCCTTTCCAAGACCTAATTGAGACTCTGAGGTGGGGCTCAAGCAGGAATATTTTTCAAAGTACCTAGGTAATTTCAATGGGCAGCAAATTGAAAACCAATGGCGTTAGGAAATTAGAACTTGCAGAGACCTCCTTTTCTTCCATGGAGTTACCCAGCGGTCACTGTAGCGTCCTGCCAAACAGCACATAGAGGGAGGAAGTTAGTGGGGGTGAGTTGCTGGACGGCACTGGCGTGGAAAACGGTAGGCGGCTTATCTTCTCACACACCTGGGGCACGTTCCATTGCGTGTGGTTGTTGGAGCTTTGTGTCAAGTGGAGACAGATGGCAGGCAGGCACCCAGTGCTCAGAGCAGATGCAGGACTGCAACTTCAGCAAACTGGAGGAAATCCATTTTCAGGCTTGTCAGTCTAGCTATCGTCCAATGCAGCAAAGTCCTCCAGTCAAACCAGCCCACAAAACCAGAACAGAACCACCGTGCAATTGTGCAGTCACACGCTCAGTGACTCTGGGCGGGCCTTGTCCCCCCCACTGGAGAGCTCCCTTCGGAGGGCTTTCCTCTGGCGGAGCATCCGATTTTCTTCTGTTGCCAATAAAAATCCCGGGCGCTGTTCTTTCTCCTTTACTTCCTTCTATTGCTTCTGACAGAGTTTGCCAGTTAGCTGAGGTCAGGATTTCCTTTTTACAAACAACCTGCTTTCAGTCAGTGGGGCCAAAGGTTTCCTAAATTACAAACCCTTTCATTTCTTCTGCCACAAGTTATCCTGTCAGTTCGTGTAATTGCACAGAATAGAGAGAAATGGAAACATTCTGAGAGACACTGAGAGAAGTGCTTTTTACTACCTCTGTCCTTTTGGGTTGTCAAAAACGTAACCTGAATGGGCTGGATGGGCCGATCCCAGCTGAAGCTTTCACAGCTGCATGCGGCGTGGGTCCCTTCCAGGGTCTGCATGGGGACTTCTTGAGTGTCTTATGTGACCATACAGCATCCGTGGCCTCATCTCCACATTCTGTTCAGAAAATGGCCTCCTTTGTATTCATTTGAATTGGGTAACATCCATGTCATGTTCAAATACTTATGTTTCTGAAGTTAATTTTTTAAAATTTTATTTAAATCCTAGTTAACATATAGTGTAATAATGATTTCAGGAATAGAATTTAGCAATTCATCACATGTAAAACACCCAGTGCTCATCCCAACAAGTGCCCTCCTTAAAATTTAAAAGCAAATCTTATACGTTATTGCTAAAAGTCGACGTTTGTAAATTCTGGCAGCCACATTTTATTTTTTTAATGTTTATTTATTTTGAGGGGGGCAGGGCAGAGGGAGAGAGAGGATCCCATACAGGCCCCACACTGACAGTAGGGGTCAATCCCACGACCACTGATCATGACCTGAGCTGATATCAAGAATTGGGCACTCAACCAACTGAGCCACCCAGGTGCCCCTAGAAGTCACATTTTAAATCAACTAATGAAAGATTGACATGGAATTGAGGTGCTAAGTCTTTTTTTTTTTTAAAGCATTCATTTGCCATTTGGAAATTGTGCTGACTGTGTGGACAGGACACTGAATATGCCTTGAAAACTGAAAGGGGCTGCCCACCCTCACCCTGGTCTGTAGTGATAGAGGGGGGAGGCAAAGCCATTATTTGTTGCCCCAAGAACTTATAACCTTTCCATGATTCTGTGTTGTATCCAAGAGTTGTTGGAGTCGGGACTCTGCTAATTTGGCCATGACCTCATGCAAAGCATTGACCTGCATTTTGTAATCTGTAAATTAAAGGGGGCTTCACTGGACATGACTTAATTCTTACATTTGAAGTCTCATGTGGAATCATTGGCACAGTGAAGAGTTCCAGGCTTGCATGTGAATGCATGAGCCTCACTGAAATTTCTATTTATGACCCCTTCCTTTTTTTCTGTGAAGGGGGAGGAGTCAAGCTCATGCATAATAAAAGCACTAACGCCTGAAGTTTACTCTGAGATGAAGGGCAGTTAAATCCCTGACCCTTCCCTCTCGTGGCCAGTTCTGTTCTAAACAGTGCTCAGTCCCATAGTCCCAAGGCTTTCCTTTCCTCTCTCCTTCCCTTGCCACGTTCCTTCCATTCAAGGCCTCTCTCATATTTTCCCCTTTCTCCACTCCACTCAGGCCAACTCTAGCCTCAGGTCTCTGTGTAGACATCAGTTCTGTGGGGGAGCATTCCACCTGACCAGGCTTCCTGTCTCATTTTACACCCATCTCTACTGCTCATGGAAGCCTGTTTTGTAATTGTAATGGATTCTTTTAAAATCACCACCTGAATGCTTGACGTCAGGGACTGGGATGGGACTGTCATGTTCCCCTCATTTTTTAGCTAAGTCAGAATAATGCATTGCCCTGGTCCATGCAGCCAAGGAGCTGGCTCCGCCCTATCAGGCTAGTAACTTGTTTCCCCACTTCTTCTCTTGCTCTTCCACAGCCTGCTCTACACCCTGCTGCCAGAGTGACCATTTCAAAGAGTACATCATGTTTGGCAACACTCCTGTGTAAAACCCTCAATGGCTTCCCATTCCATTTAGAATGACATACAAACACCTCACCATGCCTTCAAGGCTTTCCTGGTCTCCCTTCCTTTCCAAAGTCCTCTCTTCTTGGACCTGTGGGCGTGATTCTCACTCCTAGAACACAATAACTAGAAGCATTCTTCTCTGAGGACCTTGGCCTGTATGCCCTGCCTGGTAGTTGGCCTCAGTTCACACATTATGGTTCTGTTCATCCTTTCTAAAGAAGCTTATGGCCTGTCGTTTACTCATGTTCCCTGTCTTAATTTTCAATCAGGAATGTTTTCAACTCAATGTATCTTAATTCATTCTTGTCTCTTCCCACCTAGTCCAACGTAAAACTCCAACCTCAGTGGTCGGGGCCTGCTTCATTAGCAGCTAGGATAATGCTCCTCATTGTGGGAGCCCAGAGAATCTTTATTTAAGGGAATGATACAAATTCCAATGAGACCATGGACATTGGGAGAAATTCAGGAGAGGGAATGAACACTGTGTCCCACGATGGGAAAAAGGCTCTGCAACAAAGAAGGTACCAAAGCTGGACATGGTTTGGGTGGCTTGAGGGTGGAGGAAGTCCTTGACAGAAATGGGAATGCTCTGAGCAAAGATGAGGGAGCGATGCTTCCAGGCTGTTTGGTCCATTAAAGGGTCCAGTTCATGTGTGTGGAAGGTTTGTTCATGGCGGTAATGAGATTATGTTGGGAAGAAAGTAGGTGCTATATCTAGAAACTTTAGAATGCCAAGTGGAAAAACCTGGGCTCCCATCAGTGGTCAAAGGGAAGCCCTTTAAACATTTTGGTCAGGGGGTGCCGTGTTAGAAGTGGTGCTTCAAAAAATTATCTTTTGGGGATATACCCTCCATTTTGCCCATTTTCCTTATTTTCTTGAGACTTAAAAATCCTTCCGCCCTCCATTCCTGCCTTTGAAGACTGTACCCTGAAATTTTTTTATTCTCCGGGTGTCCGAGCATGTTCACTTTAAGCCCCTTGGCTGGGTGTGTGCTTGTGAAAAATAGACATCGTGGGCCTGATAAATGAGTCTGATAACTGCATGTTTGATTTTTCGTGTGTTCGTATGTATGAATGTTGTGTTTCTAAGATTAAATCCCAGGAGGAAGCAAGTTGTACTGTTTTAGAACTGTCAGTGATTAATCTGGCCAAATTTTAGAGGTATATGTTGTGGGTGTTCTTTAGAGATGAAACTGCTTTATAGTGCTGTCCCTTTGGTATTTAAGTGGTTAAATGGGCGCTCTGCCATCCAAGATACTTGATGCTGAATTCTGTTCTGTAGTAAATTTGCGTGAGAGTCCAGTTTACGTAGTTTTGAGAAAAGTATAGAGCTCCTTACACATCTGTTCTTCCAGTGATCAAAGAGGCTGCTGTTCTCTTTCTAGTTTAGTCCCTGAAGGACAGATAAAGCCATTATTACTACACTGGCTTTATACCACCTCCTTCTGTGAGACCAGAGGCGCTCTAATGCAGCCAAGGCCCTGCTGCTTCTTATAAATGAGCGATAAGAAAATATATTCAGGGAGCTTACAGTACTTCACAAATCATTTTTATTAATTTAAACACAAAATTGATGAAGAAAACTCTGTACACGTTGTGGACACAACACGTTTATACAGTAAAGCCAAGATAAACTGTCTTTCCAATCTGCAGAGTACAAAAACAAAATGGAAAGGCTAAAAAATTATCAACTTGTTTGTTTCAAGCAAAAAATAAAAACACCCCAAATTCGATTGTTAATTTAAGCAATTTGGAAAATTCACAAGTGACTAAGTCTAGCAGCAGCAGCAAGGAACTTCAGAAAAAGACACAGTAGCTCTTCAGCTACTTTGGGTTAAAGCTGGTGTTTTTTTTCTCCTCGATGTAATGAAAAAGAAAATTCATCTAAAAAATAATTTCATAATAATGGAAGTCTTTAGTGCCCAAACTCTTCACTTTTGGAGAAACTGTCTAATCACATAACAAAGGTGACAACTTTCATTCCCAGCTCTATGGTTTATACACACTGTAGGCTAAAAATAACCATGGAGAGGACCATCGGGCCATGTCCACTGCCCGCAATGAACTTCCCAGGGAGGCTTGGGGATCGGGGAAATGTATGGCGGAGAACGGAAGGAAGAAAACGTTTTGCTCATTTCCAGATCTGTGGTAATGTCCTCCTTTATCTACTCAAGAAAATGCAGGCCCCGTCCTCTGAGCACACAAACCGTTGCTAGTCTCCAATTCATGAACCATTTTATTAATAAAATATATCTATCAATCATCTACATTCTTTCTGTGGGAAGAAGCATTTGTATAATCTTTTTTTTTTTTTTTTCAAGTAGTTACATATAATACATTAGTGTTGAAAACGAAAAGGTAAGGTTGGAGGAGGACTTTTTTTTTTGAAATTATTTAAGACACTGCTGTGTTATTTTACCAAGGTCCTCCTAACAGCATTAAAAAAAAAAAAAAGATCAGAATAATAATCTGGGAACCAAAATCCTATTAACATCCATGCTTTTGGTCTTGACAACATTATCTAAAAAAACCAAAAAAAACCCCATTATCTACATATTTATACCCAGTACGTTGATAAGGCACTGCACATGACCTTGTGCATATATTGCCTCTTACTTTACTATCAAGGCATCACTACCTTTCAATATCATTTTCTAAATAATATGTAAAAGAATCATCCATTATTACAAATTTACACCAAAAATTCTCTCTGTACATGATTGTCTCAGTGATGTACATATTACACGTTTAAATTAGACATACTTTAAACTACTTTGCAATGTGCTAAAATTCAAAGTACTTGCTGTGTCGTGAGGCAAAGGCCTTTAATCGCTTATCATGCTATTGTCTCTTCAGTTATCTGATGTCAGAAAAGTCTGGTTGGGTGAACCGGATGGTGCTTGAATCATACCGCAATAAAGCTGTTTTTCAAAAGTCTGTTCATAAATAAGTAGAGATGTACAGATTACCCTGGGTATGAGACACCAAAAAGTAAACTTTCTTTACAAGAAAGATCCCCTCACCAGTCTTCGGGAAATGCATTTCAGTCTTTCTTGTGCAATCAAGTTGGCTGTATCGGAGAAACTGTTTAGGTCACATTGAAGATGCGAAAAATGTAAGCGTTTGTAGGTCCTTTCTTCACAGGTTTGAACCATGTAGTTAATGCGGCAAAGACACATTGTCCACACTGTACTAGAACATTCTCATGGCTTATTTTCGTTGGATTCACAGTACTCAAGTCAACCGCTGTTCTGAAGAAATAGGTGTGGTCCTTCGTGTGCCACGAGGGCAGAGGTGAAGACCGACAGCAGCTGTGCGTCAACGCGGTGAAATTGCGAAGTCGGGGTCCCCAGCGCGGACACAGGCCACAGGCCTGCCGGAGTTGTTCCTGGGGAGCTGTGCGGCCTCAAAGTGCTCGGGGGCTGTTACAGGTACTCCAGTTCCAGGGCGTGGTGCAGGGCCATGAGGTCCGAGTGGCTGGAGATTCTCCAGAAGGGCATGGCGTGCTGGGAAAGGAGCAGACACAGGGTGAGGCCAGACAACGCTCCCAGTGTGAAGCCGAAAACCTGCTTTTGAAATTCACTACAATGCTCATCCCCCTTTTTCAGTATTGTGAGAATTGCCCGTGAAGATCTTAACATCACATCTGTTTAAAACAAAAATTCAAACTTAATCCTCCCCTAAGAATACTGGACTGCATTTTAACGTATAATCTGGAGTCTGTTTCTTTTAAGAAAGTGATGGATATTTCTTAAGCTGATCTACACTGTGGCTTGAATACCAGTTCCAAACTTTAAAACACAGTAGCTACGAATGAAACTTTGTCAAAAGCAGTCACCTTTCAAAATATGTACCCAGTGGACTTTTGATGCTGAAAGTTTAAGTTTTCCTGAGCTGGTAATATTTTACATTTTGCAAAATGTAATTTTACTGATGTAAGAGGCAACTTTTTTTCCGTTTATTTCCATTAGGCATTCTTTGCATTGACCTTAAAATGGCTTTACCATATGGGAAAACTGTAAATGACTTTTTGTAGTTGTTTAAAAAAAATCAATCTAAAAATCTAGCTTAAGTGATGGGAATATTTGTAGAACCCCTGAATTAGCCAGAGATAAGAAAAAACAGGAAAAGAACCAAGCTTGCCTCATCCATCAAGAATGAAAACATGATTATAAACTGTCATTGTCCAAAAGCCCTGTGGTAAGTACCTATACATCAGCAGACTCTTTTTTATGCAAGAGAAAGATAATCATTTTTCAGAGGACAATGTTCTATTTAGCCCATAGAAACACAGCTTTAAAAAAAAATAGTGCGAAGACCTGAGTATAATTTGCATGGAAGCAAACAGTGGAATTTAAGTTTATTTTTGTAGGAGTGTAGGGGGGTGTTATTTGCTTCCACTTTTAGCTACAGATAACAATTTTGATGCAGGTCATAGTGCTGTTGTATTCTGGGAATGCAAACTATTAAGTTAGTTATTAACAATGCCTTTGTCTCAATCTACTAAAAGCATATGCCACAGTCCAATCTCAAATGGACACCCTATCTTTGTCATCCTTCAATAACAATAGTCCAGCATTGAGTACTAGAGCTCTCTTTTCAAAGTTTTAGGATTATCTACGTGGCAACTTTTGACTAGAAAAATAGACTGTACTGCTTTGCATTCATTCATTCATTCCTTCTGTGCGTCTGCAGGGATGGTGTAGAAGATGGCTCTGGCCACCTCTGTTTTATAAAAGGACAGGGAAGAGGCCAGTTCCCTTTGCCTGGGGAGTTGGGGAAATACTTGGTAAGAGGAGGTAATCGTTAAGTTAGGTATGAAAGGATGACCATTCAGAAGAGCATGTCATAGTTGTGTGTGTGTTAGGTGGCGGAGAATTCCATTGTTGGGATACTGGCTGGATATGAGAGAAAGACACCACTGGCTGTGGGAGCAGGGCCTACAAGCAGGGCGTCCCCAATAATGACAGCTGGAATTGACTGAATATTGGGTCAGGCACTCTCCTAAGCACTTCTCATAGACTCTCAGATTCGAGCCTCTCTCTAACCTCCAGGATAGATAGGTATTACCATCTCTACTTCACTGCTGACGGAACAGAGAGGTGTAAATAACAGCTGGCAAGGAGTGAGCACTCAATTCACACCAGGTCTGCTCTGAATCTGAAGCCCGGATGCCGAAATGCCTTCTAACTCTTCTCTACGGCATTTTAATCCAGCCGTGTAAATTATCAGCACCACCGTATACAGCTGAACACACACACACTCCCTTCCAAGTTCTGTTTAGTGAGAGATACTGAAAAATGTGAGTGACTGATATATAGATCAGATTTGAAAACCATCGGATCAGTTACAACACAGAAAGGTTTCCTTCTGTTTCTCTTACTGGAATAAAAATCCATGTGTACCATAAAACATTTGTAAAACGAAGAGCTTCATTTTTTTAAAGAAATACAAATGGTTTCTCATGCTACTATCCAGATAAGCTCCATAAGTACTATTCTATATTTTATATGTGTGCATACTCATATCTGAAATTGTGTATATAGAGTATGTACCACTCAGCACCTTGCTCATTTTACTTATTAATCTCAAGTCCATTTTTGACACATCATTTTTAAGGAAAATCCTTCACTACTTCAAAAGTTTTTAAGTATTCTTATATATTTAATCATCTAGTTGGCATCTCTAGTAACATCCTTGTGTATTTTTCTTATTTTATTTCTGTATGTATTTTCTCTAATTTGCCAGAGATTGGTTGTTCCTCCCCCAAGCTGCTTCTCATGAACAACTGAATAAAGGAAGCTGTAGAGTTGTTCTCTTGTTCTTATAGACTATTCTTTCAGGCTCTTCAGAAAGCCATCCAGAAGCTTTCAGGACAACTACTTTCATAAATACATATAAAAGTACTTTTATAAGTGGAATGTTTTTTTCAAAGTAAGTTCAGTCTACTTCTTTGCCAAGTTGATTCTCTGAAGTTAGATATGTTTTCCATAGACAACAAAACACATCTGAGAGCTACTGGTATACTCACACTGTGTACTGTAGAATGCAATGTGTGGCAGAGAAATTGAAAAGGGAACTGAAAAAAAACCCAGCTAATTCTCTGCTACATGCTTAAGATATAAATTAGGGATTTAAAAAAGTAAGGATTTCATCCCATAGTAAACAAAGTAAACACATGGTTATATGTCTTGGCTTTACAGGTATAGGGGTTGCTGCCAGCCTAGAGCGCATTTACTTTAAACCATTCTCAAAACAAGTTGTGGAAAGGTGAGGTTATTCACAAAGAGCCCTGGATTGGCTTGTTTACTGTGAATGAAATATATTGGCTTTTGTCTTCCTATACAGAATATTAATAAGAACCACAATCAAGTAGCACCCTGAAACAAATTCAAATGATGAAATATGCCTATGGTATACTACACATACAACTCTTTACAATGCAGTGATGATGGGGTCACTAACGTGAGCAAAACTGCAAAAGGTCCTACAGTGACAACTGGCAAACAGCAAACGGACCAGGTGAACTCCGGGAACACTCTCACACAAGGATTGCAACCCCATCCTCAGTGCTATTTCATAACATGAAGGTAATGATCTTTGTTATAATCAGCAGTTCTATCTGCACAAAAATTACTGGGCGTCTACTTTAAGAAAGTAAATATAATATTAATATTAAGTGAATGATTAAAAGACTGAATCTAGGGGAGAGGATAGGAAACTAAAACTCCTATTAACAAATAATTAGAATGTTGCAAAATATTTTCCATAAGTAGGACATATGCTGATGTATAGATTTTATGAATGTACAAGAGCTTCCCAAGGAAAGTTGTAGGATACAAAAATCAGTAGTGTTTCGATGCATTAAAAATGAATTATCTGTAGAAAATAAAATTATTCCACTTACAATCGAATAAAATACTTAAAAATTAATTTAACCAAGGAAAATAGCTACACTAACAATGTACAAGACATTAATGAAAGAACTTGAAGACATACACAAATGGTAAGATATCTCATGTTCATTGGTTGGAAGAATTCATATTGCTTAAAGGTCCAGGCTCTCCAAAGCCAACTATACATTCAATTGAAAACCTATCAAAATCCCAATGGCATTTTTTAGAGAAGTAGAAAAAAGAAACCTGAAATTCATATGGAACCACAAATAACTCCAAATGGCCCAAGAAATCCTGAGAAAGTGGGAAACATCACACTTCCTGATTTCAAGCTATCTTATAAAGCTATCGTAATAAAAACAGTCACATAGATCAATGAATACTCAATGGAGAAAAGCCAGTCTCTTTAATAAATGTGCTGGGAAAATTGGCTGCAGCCATGTAAGTGAATGAAACTAGATCCTTATCTTACTCACAAACACTAAAGACTTAAATGTAAGACTAGAAACCAGGAAACTCCTAGAAGAAAACATAGGAAAAAAAGCTCCATGACATGGACCTTGGCAATGATTGTGCTTTAAGTATCAAATCCAAAAACAAACAAACAAAATAAACAAATGGATTACATTGGACTAACGTTCTGCATAGCAATAAAATTAAAAGACAATTTGGGGCACCTGGGAGGCTCAGTTGGTTAAACGTCTGACTTCAGCTCAGGTCATGGATCATGAGTTTGAGCCCCTGTCTGTGCTGACAGAGCCTACTTCTGATTCTGTGTCTTCCCCTCTCTGCCCCTCCCCTGCTTGTACTCTCTCTCTCTCAAAATTAAAAGACAATCTAAAGAATGGGAAAAAATATTTGTAAGCCATTATTGGATAAGGGATTAATATCCAAAATATATATAATGAACTCATACAGATCAGTAGCAAAACAAGAAATATTTTTCCAAAGAAAATATACTGACAGCCAATAGGTATGTGAAAAGGTGCTCAATATCACTAATCTGGAAAATGCAAGTCAAAACCACAGTGAAGTCTCACCTCACATCTGAGAATGGCCATCAAAAAGACAAGAGGTAATAAGTGCTGCTGAGACTATGAAGAAAAGAGAATCCTTGTTCACTATTGGTGGGAGTGGAAAACAGCCACCACCAAGTCTCCAGAACCACCATATGGTCTAGCAATTCCACTTCTGGGTTTGTATCCAAAGGAAACAAAGTCATTGTCAAAGAGATATCTGTTTCCTTATGTTCATTAAAGCCAAGACACAGAAACAGCCCTAAATATCCAACTATGAATGAATGGATACAGAAGTCATGGTATACCTGTATTAGGGGATATTATTCAGCCATAAAAAAAAAAAAAGAAAATCTTATCCTTTGTAACAACACGGATAGAACTTATGCTAAGTAAAATAAGTCAGACAGAGAAAGGTAACTACTGAATGATATCACTTACATGTAGAATCTTAAAAAGAGAAAAACAAACTCCTAGAAAAAGAGATTCGATTGGATGAAGGTGATTGAATGATAGGAAGTTCGGGTTATAACTTTCAAATATACTACAAAGCAGTGTTATTTAAGAGTAAATCCTAAAAGTTCTCATAAGGAAAAACTTTTTTTAGCTATAATGATGGAGGTTAACTAAACTTATTGTGGCAATATATGTAACAAGTCATTATGCTGTTCCCTTTCTCAAACTTACATAGTGATGTCTATCAGTTATATCTCAATAAAACAAAAAGGAATCAATGAATAAACTCAGAGAGAAGAGAGCTCAATTGTAAGCTGGAGAGGGTGAGCTGGACCTGCACTGCATCTGAAGAATGGGCAGAGCTGGTTATATAGATGGGAACGGAGAGGGGGCCCTGGTCAGGGTATAGTACATGGCAGGGCCGATGGGGGGATGCACAGAGCATTTAGTATGGAGGTGATGGGGCTGGAATGTTATGTTCATAATAAAGACGTTTTTCCAGGTAGAAACGCTGGAATATCTAACTAGGAAGGACGGAACAGAGTGTGGCTGGCCAGTAGCAGAGAAAGTATGCAGAAGGATAGTGGAAACTGAGTGGGTACAATGGATAGGAGACAAAGGATACAATTCATGTGTCTTGGTGATGGGCTGGCGAAGGGGAACACCAAACAAATTTGTATGGGTGAACTAGGGGAGCTCATTAGCTGATATACAGACGGGGTGACACAGGATGACTAAAGGAAGATACTTTATCAGTTAACTAGAGCCATGGGAATAAAAATGGAGCTAACCACAAATAGTAAGATGAGGCATTACTGAGTAATGGATACCAAAGCCTCAATCTTGGAAAGCAGTGCATATTTTTGGATTATTAGAAACAAACGATTCCCTGAATATTCCTCTTGTCCACGTGTGCAACTTTCTAAATCCCCTTATGCTATCATTCCCTCCTCAGCTAGTATTTTACATTTAGTCCTTCTGGTTCTGCATAAAATCAACAACGTGGTGGTAGAGACTCCTGTGTAAACTGAATTTTGCTGAATTATTAAGAACGTATTAATAAAATGTTTAAAAACATAAAAGCACATAACCTTTGGCTTAGGTATTGTACTTCTAGGAATTTTTCCCACAGATATACTTGCCCAGGCATGAGTCACATAAAGAACATTTACTACAGAACTATTTCTAATAGTAAATATGAGAAACACCTAAATGTTCAGCCCCAGAGAACTTATTAAAGTACAGCATATCCATGTACTTAAACATTTTATTAATACGTTCTTAATAATTCAGCAAAATTCAGCTTACACAGGAGTCTCTACCACCACGTTGTTGATTTTATGCAGAACCAGAAGGAATAAATGTAAAATACTAATGGAACACCGGTGCAGCCATGTTAAGAAATTAGAGATGTAGAACTCCCTCTACTGATATGGAATCACTTCCAGGATAAAGACCATAGCTGTGCTTTCCTATGCATACAAAGGTACAAATACTTCCCAAATTGTAAATAAAAAGATCTTGGAGGATAGATTATTCTAAAAATGCATCATGAAATTTATTGCACAGCATTGCTCCTTTAGTATTTGCATACCTGATTCTACTCTACAAAGTGAATTTTTTTTTTTTTAATGTTTGTTTACTTTTGAGAGAGAGGGAGAGACAGCATGAGCAGGGAAGGAACAGAGAGGGAGACACAGAATCTGAAGCAGGCTCCATGCTGTGAGCTGTCAGCACAGAGCCTGATGTGGGGCTAGAACTCATGAACCACAAGTTCATGACCTGACCAAAGTCGGATGCTTGACCAACTGTGCCACCCAGGCACCCCAAGAAATGAATTCTTTAAGACCAAAAAATGAAATCAACTCAAGACCTGGCATATATAATGTGCTCATTAGGTAGTAAATAAAATTAGTGGCTTTAGAATAATAAAATTTACTGTACTTGGTATTAGTAAGTTTCAAATCTGCAATAAAAATGTTACCAGGTTTTATAAAAGCAACTCTCATTTTCTCCTACTCTGAATAAGCTAGAATTGAATATTATTAAGCAGGTTCTCTACTTCATCTTGGGTTTCAGCAAATTTTAGAGTTCACATTTGAGTTGATCTAAGTCCAAGATGGCAATGTAGGAAGAGCCTGAATCCACCTCCTCCATGAATACACCAAATATACACTTTTTTTTTAAGTATTTAGCAATATCTCCTGAAGAACTGAGAGCTGACTGACCAGCTTTTGCCAAACGAAAGACAGACCACTCAGAGAATGGCAAGAGAAACGGAGGCAGGAGCCCCCATGTCCAATGCTGTGAATTGCAGCAGGGAGGGATAGGACCAAGAAACCATGAACATATTTGTCTGTCCTGGGAAACCAAACAAAGTGCAGCATAAAGGGCAACTAGACTATAAAGGATCCAGTCCTAGAACTCCACCAGGGAGGAAGCTGCTGAAAATCTCTCTAAATTGGAGGGGTGGGCAAGCACCACAATTTACATTCTCTTTCCACCTTGATAGCATGACCAGGGGCAGGGCCTGGGCACCGTAGCTGACCCACCACCTCAGTGAGCCTCGGGGCCCGATCCCACTGGAGCCCCATCTGTTCTACTAAGGTGACTCCCATGGCAGTGTACCCACGTTCACTGAAGCTCCAGTCATCTTGCCAAGGGGACACAAAGCACCCCAAGACACTCCAGACACATATCAGTTGGCCGCAGGTGACCTGCCAGGACACCTTAGCACACAGCACCCTGAGAAGCCATGGCCCATGCCTGTTTTGGCTCCAGCTGCCCAACTGGGGCACTCCTGCACAAAACACTGAGATACACTGGCTTACACCCACTCTAGCTATCGTGCTAGGGTACTCTCTGCACAAAAAGCACCAGGACCACCCTGACCTATGCCTACTTAAGCTCTGGTCACCCACCAGGGCTGCCCCAGCACTGAGTGCCCTTGGACCCCCAAGTCCAGGCCAGCCACAGCTCCAGCAGTCCAGCCAAGGTTACCAGGCATACAAAGTCTATACAGAGGATGACCATACACAGGATCATTCCTTCAAGTTTAGGAGAAATAACTGTTTTGCTTAATTCATATAAACAAACAAAGTCAAACAAAATGAGACAAAGGATTATCCTCCATAAGAAGGAATGAGCTAAAACCTCAGAACACACACTAAAATGGAGATTAGCAATCTACTTGATAAAGAGTTTGAAGTAATGGTCCTATAAATGCTCACTAGACTGCAGAACAATGAACTCTGTGAGAATTTCAACATAAAAAGAGAAAATACAACCAAGAACCAATCAAAGTTGGAGAATATAATAACTGAAATGGAAAATATACTAGACGGAATTGACAGCAGATTAGAGGATGCAGAACAGATCAGTGATCTGGAAGAAAGGAAAATGGAAAGCACCCAAGCTGAACAACAAAAAGAAAAATAGTTTAAAAAATGAGGATAGGTTAAAAGATGTCTCAGGCAACATCAAGCAAACATTTGCATTATAGGGGTCCCAAATATAGGGGCAGAAAACTTTCCTAATCTGGGAAAGGAAAGAGAAACTCAGGCTCAGGATGTACAGAGAATTCACCACAAGATGAACCCAATAAAATTCATATCATGACATGTAATAATTAAGATGACAAAGTTTAAAGACAAAAAAATTTAAAGCAGCAAGACAGAAGTAATTAGTTACATACAAGATAAATCCCATAAGGCTATCAGCTAATTTCTTAGTAGAAACTCTTCAGGCTAGAAGGGAGTGGCATGGTCTTTTCAAAGTGCTGAAAGGGAAAAACCTACAACCAAGAATACCAGGGAAGATTATCATTCAGAACTGAAGGAGAGAGTTTCCCAAACAAAAGTTAAAGGAGTTCATCACCACTAAACTGGCTTAACATGAAATGTTCAATTCTTTAAGTGGAAGAGAAGAGGCTATACTTAGGAGAAAATTATGAAAGGAGTAAAAGTGAACATAGAGTAAATGTAGTAGAACAATCATTTATAAAGCTATTACAAAGGTTAAAAACAAAAGTAATAAAATCAACTACACCTATAAAATTAGTTAAGAGAACTCATGAAATAAAAAGATTTAAACTATGACACCATGTGCATAAAACATGTAAGTAAAAAATTCTTTTAGAATGCATTTGTTTTTAAGTGACCATCAACTTAACAAAGGCTGCTATATGTTTAGGATATTATATATGAACCTCATAGTAACTACAAACCAAAACCCAGTAATAGATACATAAACAGAGAGAAAGAGTGCCAAATATAACACAAAGAAAGATAGCAAGAGAAAACACAGGAACAGAGGAGAACTACAGAAACAACCAGCAATCAGTCAACAAAATAGCAATAAGTACATACCTATCAATAATTATCTTAAATGGTCTAAATTCTTGAATCAAAAGACATAGGGTGATGAAATGGATATAAAAACAAGACCCATCTATATGTTGCCTACAAGACACTCACTTCAGACCTAAAGGAACATACAGACTGAAAGTAAAAGGGATGTAAAAAGATATTCCATGCAAATGGAAATAAACAAAAAAGCTGGAGTATCAATGCTTATATCAGACAAAAACAGACTTTAAAACAAAGACTGTAACAAGAGACAAAGAAAGGCACTGCATAATGATAAAGAGATCAATCCCACAAGAGGATACAACAACTGTAAATATACACTCAACACTGGAGCACCTAAATACATAACACAGCTATACATAACACAGACACAAAGGAGCAAAAATAACAGTAAAACAATAATAGAGGACTTTTAACACCCCTGCCTTACATCAATCAGACAGAATACCAACAAGGAAACAGTGGCTTTGAATGACACATTAGACACGATGGGTTTGGCAGATATATACAGAACATTCTGTCCCCAAAGAATAACATACACATTCTTTTCAAGTGCACTTGGAATGTTCTCCAGGATAGATCAGAAGCCGGGGCACAAAAACAAATCTTAAAAATTCAAGAAGATTGAAATCATTTCAAGTGTTTTTTTTTCAGACCACAAGAGTATGACAGTAGAAATCAATTATAAGAAAAAAACTAGAAAAAACACAAAGATGTGGAGGCTAATGGGTTGACAAAGACGTTAAAGAGGAAACAACAAAATACATAGAGACAAGTGAAAAGAAAAACACAAAGGTCCAAAATCTTTAGGACACAGTGAAAGCAGTTTCAAGAGGGAAATTTATAGTGATTCAGGCCTACCTCAAAAAACAGAAAATCTCAAATAAATAATCTAACCTTATACTTAAAGAAGAAAAAAGCCCAAAGTTACTAGAAGGATGGAAATAAAATTTGAAGGGGAAATAAATAAGATGGAAATTTAAAAATAACAGAAAATACCAATGAAACCAAGATTTGGATCATAGAAAAGATAAACAAAATTGGGGTGACTGAGTGGCCCAGTTGGTTAAGTTTCTGACTCTTGATTTCAGCTCAGGTCATTATCTCACAGTTTTTAAGTTGGAGCCCTGTGTTGGACTCTGTGCTGATAGTGCAGTGTCTGCTTGGGATTTCCCTCCCTCCCCACCCCCCACGCTGGCCCTTCCCTGACTTGTGCTTTCTTGCGCTCAAAATAAAAACATAAAAAAAAGTTTAAAAAAAAAATGGATAAACCTTCATCCTGACTCATCAAGAAGAAAAAGAAGATCCCAATAAATAAAGTCAGAAATGAAAGAAGAGAAGTAACAACCTACACTATAAATACAAATTATTAGAGACTACTCTGAAAAATTATAATCTTCCAAACCCAATTGGGAAGATGAAAAACCTGAACAAACCAGTTAGTACTAATGAAACTGAATCAGTAATCAAAAATTTCCAACAAACAAATGTCCAGGACCAGATGGTGAATTCCATCCAACATTTATTGTTTCAATTTTAGTTGATGTGCTGCTGAAGTAGGTAGCCTATCAAATATTTAAAGAAGTGTTAATACCTATCCCCTGAAAGTATTCCCAACCATAGAAAAGGAAGAAAGGCTTCCAAATACAATCTAGGGGATCAGTATTAGCCTGATACCAAAACCAAAGACACTATTAAAAACAAAAACAAAAACTACAGGCCAATATCCTTGATGAGCATAAATGAAAAGTTCTCAACAAACATTAGCAAATCACATTCAATAATATATTAAAAGGCTTTTCCATCATGATCAAGTATGATTTATTTTGTGGATACAAGGAAGGTTCAGTACCTGGAAATATATCAAAGTGATACACCACATTAACAAAATCAAGGATAAAAATTATCTCAATTTGCAATCTCAATAGATGCAGAAAAAGCATCTGACAAAATTTAACATCTGTTCGTGATAAAAATTCTTCACAAAGTGGGTTCTGAGGAACATACCTCAACTTACACAGACGATAAACCCAAAGGAGATATCATACTCAATGCAGAAAGACTGGGAGCTTTTCCTCTAAGATCAAGAACAAGACAAGAATGTCTACTCTTACACTTTTATTCAATGTAAAGTAATTAGAAATAAAAGATAATAGCATAACATAGAAGTCCTAGCTGTAGCAATGAGACAAGAAAAAGAAATAATAGTCATCCAAATTGGTAAGAAGTAAACTGTCACTATTTGCAGATGACATAATACCATACATAGAAAACCCTCAAGACCCATGCAAAAACTATTAGAACAGTGAAGAAATTAAGAAAGCAATTCCATTTACAACTGCACCAAAAAGGATAAAATACAGAGGAATAAACTTAACCAAGGAGATGAACGAACTACACTCCTAAAACTATAAAACCCTGATGGAAAAGATTTAGGATGACACAAACAAAAGGCATTCCATACTCACAGATTCAAAGAATTAATATTCTTAAAATTCCCATACGATCCAAAGCAATCTACAGATTCAACTGTAATCGATATTGAAATACCAATAGCATTTTTCACAGAACTAGAACAAAGAATTCTAAACTTTGTATGGAACCACAAAAGACTCTGAATAGCCAAAGCAATCTTAGAACAAAGCTGGAGAGATCACAATCTTAGATGTCAAGGTATACTATAAAACTGTAGAAATCAAAATAGTATGGTGCTGGCACAAAAACAAACACATAGACAAATAGAACAAAACAGCCCAGAAATAAACCCATATGTATATGGTCAATTAATCTATAACAAAGGAATTAAGAATAAATAGTAGGGAAAAGATAGTCTCCTCAATAAATGTTGCTGGGCAACTTCGACAGTTACATGCAAAAGAATAAAACTAGGCTACTTTCTTATACCATATACAAAAATAAACTCAAAAGGGATGAAGGAGTTGAATGTGAGACCTGAAATCATCATAGTCCTAGAAGAAAGCATAGGCAGTACGTAATCTCTTTGACATCAGCCTTAGCAACATTTTGCTAGATAAGGTCTCCTCAGGCAAGGAAAACAAAAGCAAAAACGATTGAGATCACATGAAAATAAAAAGCTTTTTGCACCACAAAAGAAACCATCAACAAAGTGAAAGGGGAACCAACTAAATAGGAGAAGGTATTCGTCAATGATATATTGGATAAGGGATTAATATCTAAGGTATAAACTTATATAAGTCAACACCAGAAAAACAAATAATCTGATTAAAAATGGGCAGAGGACCTGAATAAACATTTTTCCAAAGAAGACATCCAGGTGAAAGAGAGATACATCAAAAAATGTTCAGCACATCACTAATCATCAGGAAAATGCAAGTCAAAACCACAATGATCTTATAAGAATGGCTGGCATCAAAAAAGACAAAAAAATAACAAGCGTTGGTGAGAATGTAACGAAAGAGAAATCCTCACGCACTGTTGGTGGGCATGCAAATTGGTACAATCACCGTGGAAAACAGTATGGACTTTCCTCCAAAAATTAAACATAGAAACATAATTCTCCTACATGGTATATACCAAAGGAAATAAGAACACTAATTCAAAAAGCTATATGTATCACTCTATTTATTACAGCGTTATTCACAATAGCCAGGAAATGGAAGAAACCTAAGTGTCCACTGAGAGATGAACGGATAAAAAAGAAGTGATATATATACTAAGGAATATTACTCAGCCTTAAAAAAAAAAAGAATGAGGTCTTGCCATTTGTGGCAACATGGATGGACCCAGAGGGTATTATGCTAAGTGAAATAAGTCAGAGAAAGACAAATGCCATATGATTTCACTTATATGTGGAATCGAAAAAAACAACATGAAAAAAGGAAACAAAAAAAAGCTAAATAGCTCCATAAATTCAGAGAATATATTGGTGGTTGCTAGAGGTAGCAAGGGTGGGAGGGATGGGCGAAACAGATGAAGCAGAATGAATAAGTCATGGAGATCAAAGGTCCAGCACAGGGAATATAATCAGTGGTATCGTGATAGTGTTGTGTGGTGACGGATGGTAGCTACACTTGGAAGAAGCTAGAATAATGTATAGAGTTAAGGAATCACTGTGGTGCTATGTTGTACATCTGAACCTAATGTAACACTGTGTGTCAGCTATGCTTAAAAAAATCTAAATAAATAAATCAATTAAATACACATTTATTGACAAAGCCTTTGCCATTAGCAATAATGGATGCTTGCCATTTTCTCCCTGGTGTTCGCAAGTGATTTAAGTAGTTCTCCGAAAAGTAAATAAAGGAAGTATAGTTGTAGAGATAAAACCAGGCCACATTTACTCTAGAAATGAAAATTGCTGTCAGTATGCAGAAGACCATTACATCTTATTTTTTAAATTAATTCACACATATGCCTATTATGTATGTCATATTAGGGAAACACGGAATTCTATGGTAAAAAACAAATCCTGACAGATTTTGACAATAAAAGTCTCATGTCTGAGAAAGGTGTCCATGGGTAGATGGGTTCTTGCATTCTCTTCAGGCTTTCTAGGAACAAAGAAGTGCTGCCAGAAAGCTCTTTCAAGAGATCTTTTTGAATAAAGTTGTTCCTTTAAATAAACAAATAAATTTTTCACTTTTTCTCCTTGAGGGGCTGTGTTCTCATGATATGAATTCTAGAATTAGACAAAATTACTGAGGAAAGCCCCTGGACTAGATTGCCAAAGAGACCAAAGGTGACAGAGCAGACTTCAGACTTCAACTGACCATAACGAAACTGGTAACGGGCCGAATACTCAACTGGTTTCATTTCTCAGCCTGGAAAAAGGAACCACCTCAAGCAAAAGAACAGTATTTCGAGAGATGAAAGCCATCTCTACAAGGAAAAAAGGAAGGCTGTTGTATTTGATTTTTAAAAGGACTTGGGAAACTAAGAGAGACAAGCTAAGTGGTTAAAGTTGATTTAGAAGAACTGCAGTGTGTTGACTTTGCAAACCACGTTAGCGCTCCACCGTGCAGAACTTCCCTAGCTCACTGTTTTCGTTAATAATCTAAAATGCTCACAAACTGTGTATCAAGATGGATTTTTTCTTAAAATTTTAATCATGAAGGTAAACGTACGAGAAAGAGAACACTGAAATAGTTCTATCTGCCTCCTGAAAGGGGAAAAAAAAAAAAAAAGAAAAGCAAACATTGCCTACTTTATTCTACTAATTTAAAAAATAAGCATGAAAATTATTTTCTGTAAATCAAATCCTATTTAAGATCTATAAACAAAGTTTATAATCTAAAGGGACTGTGTGCTGCATCTCATGGATATAATTAGCTTTAAATCCTAGTTCTGCTACTTCCAAGTTATGTGATCTTAGCTAAGTTACCTTCCTGAACCTTGGTTTTCTCATATATAAAGAGGGTCTAAGGACTCCTTCCTCATAGAATTATGGCGAGGATTTAATGAGATAATGGATAGGAAGTGCCTGGAAGAGAGTCTGGGACATAATAAGGGCTTTATAATTGATAATTCTTTTTTCTTACAATTATGATTATTAATCTTTCTACAGCATGGATAACCATCTCTTAATTTTTTAGCTTGAACTTATTTATTTTTTAAATGTTCATTTATTTTTGAGAGAGAGACAGAGTGCGAGCAGGGAAGAGGCAGAGAGAGAGGAAGGACACAGAATCCAAAGCAGGCTCCAGGGTCTGAGCTGTCAGCACAGAGCCTGATGTGGGCCTCAAACCCAGGACCTGAGCCAAAGTCAGATGCTGAACCAACTGAGCCACCAGGTCCTCCTTGAATTATATATATAATTTTTAAAATGAGATATTGCTGCATAGTATTCTTTACCCCCTAAATTAAAGTTTTCCCCTAAGTTTAATATCAAATATTCTCTATTTCTGTGCAGAAGTCCACTTTAAAGACGCTCCTTGATTGTGAATTACTAGAACCTTGTCTCTTAACTCATGTACAAAGTGCTTCTATTTATTTATTACAGGGTTTTATTTATTTTTGAGAGAGAGAGAAAGTGCAAGCATGGGAGGGGCAGAGAGGGGGGATAGAGCATCTGAAGCAGGTCCATGCTGATGGTAGTGAGCCCGACATGGGGCTTGAACTCACAAACAACAAGATCATGACCTAGCCTAAGTCAGAGGCTCAATTGACTGAGTCACCCAGGCTCCCCACAAAGTACTGCTATTTAAATACTAGTTTACCTAATAAGATTAGACAGAATACAAGAAAGGAATAGTTAATTTGTCGCTGGGGAAGACTAATGACATCTGAGTTTTATGCAAGATTATCAGAAATCTGAACCTTCTGAAAAATCCATACATTGTACATATACACATAAACAGTCTTATAACTCCTGGTCACAGTTTTGTTAGAATTCCCACACTGATAGGTCTCAAGGTGCAAAGAGTTTGTTCACAACAGATAGTCCTAGACCCTTACCACATACACTCATCTCACAAAATCAAAACAGAAAGCTGAAGCTAGGAACACTCATTCACAGTCAAAAAATTCAGAGGAGGTTCTTCACAGGCAGCTGTCTAATTCTCTTTGGCACAGGTGTGTTTGTCCCAAATAAAAAGAATAACACATTCAAAGATAAACAGTGGAAACCATTTTCACTGTTCTGCAGAGAGAGCAAATACTCTTAGCCCTATTACTACTTCCAATTCTGACATCAAACCAAGAATTCTTTGACTTTTTCCATGTTATGCTCACCCACGATGAACACGTAAGAGACATGCTTGCTTCTCTGAAAGGTTTAGCAAGGGACTCGCCCAAAGAAGCCTTGCTAGGATCCACGGGATTTCACTGTGTTCCTTGCATTTTAAGTCACCACTTTTATAAGCATCCCTGTCTACCAGAATCTAGAGAGCCATGTTTTGGAACCTTCTCTTTTGTGACTGGTAGAGGGAGAATGACCAGCCCACGGGGTGCAGACAGACCACTTCAACACTGCTGAACTGTGCACCACCATCCCGCTAGCCAGTGGGAGGTCCTGTCTAGGAATGGCCTGGGGATTCCAGAGGCTTTTCCTGGGGAAAAGACCTAAGGTCTGGATTCCCATCAAACAACTCTTTAACCCTCCAGGGTTGAGTTTTGGGTATTCTAATTTAGTCTGGGAAAAATTTCATTTTATGAAAACAGCCTGAAGGGCTGACAGATGTACGTAATGATCATGGTGGTTGCCCGCTGGTGAAGCTGGAATGTCAGAACCGATGGCTGGATTGCATGTGCTGCTCTGTATCAACCTCTATCGGATCTGTGTGTGGGTTTCCAGCCACTCCAATCCCACTTGGGGAGCATGTAATCCTGGGCACATTGCAGATCACTAGGTACAACTGAAATAATCCATCATTTATAGAATTCGGGTCACTTCCTATGGTTTTGTTGAAATTCAGAGGCACTGGAGGTGAATTAAATCATTTTCAGACTCTGTACAAAGGCTGGCCATGTGTCGTGCTTAATGCCGCGTCTATATGAGTCACTTCCGTTACATACTGGAATACTTCAAAAGAGCTGAAGTATTGCATCCCTTATGGAACTATACAGTGATGTCTATCAGTGAGTGTGTGGGGAAAGGGAGGGAAAATAGTTGTATTGGTTAACTTCATAAAATATTTACTTAAAAATATTCTTCAATTTAATTTAAATCTCTTCAATTAAAAATATATTTAGAGACTATGCACCAAAATTTAGGGAGTTGTAAAAAACTCTTTGAAAACAAAGTCTCAAACAACAGGCTAAGCAGAATAAGATCCCTACTTCTTGAGCTCACGTTTTACTGCATATCCACAAATAATTAGTAACAATGCTCCCTTTTGTTGCACACTTTATACTATCGGGCTGCTTTATGGCTTTCACATCTTACCTAAATCTAATCCTTAAAATGGCCGAATGAACTAGATACTATTATGATTGCCACTTACAGATATGGAAAGACAAAAGGAGGGATAAATCATTATCAAAGTCAGAAAGCTGGTAAGCAGTAGAGCTATAACTCAAAGGCAGGCTGTCTGCTCCAGAATCCAAGCTATTTACAACAGTTTCTCCAGTTACAGTGTGAATGAGAACTACTGTAATTACGCTCTTACAAACAAGGGAAATAGAAATGGTGGTACATACACTGGAGTTTGAGAAATGATTCAGATGGTGATGGTACGGCATTGGGGAAAAGATCATTCCAAGCAGAGACCAAAGCCAGGAGGAAGAGCGAGGCATGGCTGAAGGGGCTGCAATGTCAAGTGCGGGGGTGAGAAAGCTTGCACACGTAGGCTGTACTAGGCTGAAGACTCCGAATGGTCTCTGAGTGAAGAAATGTGGCCCCTTCCTTCTCCCCTCTTTTTGAAATGTAATGAAATACATTAATGAGAAAGCTTTTGTGAAGGGAAATGGCAGAATCACACGTGCAGGGGTGCAAGAATAAAGAACAGAAAGATGTATGATGGGCAAACTGGTTGTCAAGGGACCTGTAGTTGGATCTGCTCCTTTCCTCTGCCCCAAGTGTCCCAAGGGAGGTGAGGTGCTCACCTTCGATAAAAGGAAGGTATTGTCCTCTAGGACAGCGAATAGTTTGGCAAGCCAGCTCCGACTAACTGGTAGAGGCTTTCTGAAGTAACGTCTGGAAGGTTCTTAGGCTGGATCCAGGGTCAAGTAGGTTTTAATCACTTGGCAATGTCTACCCTGGGGCAGAATGGGATATGCTCACACGAGCACCACACATGTGTCATCTCTGTTCTGGACGATGGCTACAGCATTAAACCTTCCTTTCTGCTTAAAAGTCTATGTTCTCTGAAGACCAACAATCCAAGACCTTTGAGTTTGTAGAGGACGCTCTTCAGAAAGATCATATTTACGTAATTCTACTGTCCCTTTTCACTGCTTACAGTTCTGAGCACATTTGTAACTTGTTTCAGAGAAATGGAACACTCACCTTCTTTGCTCCTTGCTCTTCTTCCACACCATCTCCTATAACAACGTACACCACTTTTCTTCCAAACCTTTGAATTATCCTCTCAAAACAGCTCTCCTTTCCTAATGAACAAAAATAAATTATAAAAAATGTAAAGTTTGGGTAACTCAGCACTGTAGTGCTTGAACTTTGTATATAAAATACCTTCCTTTATGCATTTGATTCAACTCTGTCCTACTTGTACAAACTGGAAAAAAAATGTTCTTAGATGCCATATGGGTAGAATGTGGAACCGCACAGTTAATTAAAAATTTTCAGTTATCTCTGTGGTGTTCTGCCCTTTGGAAATGGCCAATTTTAGGTTTCTTTTTTTTTTTTTTTCCTTAAGGACTCATTTATTAAAAAGAAGGATCTAGTCAATCACAGTATAATATTTTGGAGAAAATATTGTTTCACAGCAGTACTTTTTTTCCTAAAAGCCAAGGCTTAACAAAGGCATTGGTTTCTGGTAACATATTCAAACTTGATTTAAAAAATGTTTCACAATATACCAAACTCTGAAAATAATGTCTGATCCAAAGTCTATTGAGAAGGATGCAAAAAACAGAACAGAATAAAACAACAAAAAACCCCACCTGAGCCTTGTTATATAGCCAGAGAAATCAAACAGTGGCATTCGTTTATTTTTTCATTTTCGAGTGGGGAAGCCAAGCCTAATGTGTTTACTTGAAATATTCTGGTAAAACTGTGTCTGAAATAAATGTCAGGTAGTTTGGGCACCACAGAGAGATCAAGCCCATCCTACTGAGGCATCTAATGTCCAATAATGCACTCTCCTAGAGGAAAAGCGGGATCAGGTAACAGAACACCTTTATCTATCTATTATCTTTCCCATGTCAAGACTTCATTTGGGCTCTCTGGCGGCACTTCCTTGCAGTTAATGTAGCCATTGTTGCTGCTTAGAGAAGAAGCTGGTGTTCCAAGTCCCAGGCTGCCAACAAGGTCATTTTAATGGACAATGGGATAGTTTATAGTTTTCAAATGTAAATGGCGGAGCAGGCCCGCATCTCTTTCAAATAAGGATCAGATAGACTCACGAACAAATTGCTTGTTTGCTTAAACAAATGTCTGCTTTATATTTGTATTTTGCACTAAAATCTCTGGTTTGCATCTGACAGAACAAAATCGGGCCAGCTTTATTCAAAGGATGTAATTTCAATGCTTCTTTGCTTGCCCACTAAACTGTGAAATATTAAATCACTTTAAGAAACAAATACAAAGTGTGGTTTTCACTGCAAAAATATACAACCCGAAACTTCGATGTCATAAAACGTTTTTCCTCCTTAGAGGGAAATGTTTATGTGTTTTTGCCAAGTTTCCTTTTCATGGGAAAAGAAAGGTAATTAAACCCAATGTTATTTCAAGGTGAAGCTGTAGTGGACAAAAAAAAATTCTCGCCTGTATACTGTCTCCTCCAGGGTTCACTGTGAATTCTGGGTCATATAGATGTCTTCCATAATAAAGACTGAGAAACTGAAGCTGGCTTTTAAAAGTTAACTGGAGCTCCTACATAGAATTTCTTATTTTTATGAAACCATTTTGTCTGAAAG
Source organism: Suricata suricatta (assembly GCF_006229205.1). Classification (NCBI taxonomy): domain Eukaryota; kingdom Metazoa; phylum Chordata; class Mammalia; order Carnivora; family Herpestidae; genus Suricata; species Suricata suricatta. The sequence goes on from NC_043714.1 coordinate 19,970,966, forward strand.
AACATCATAGTTCTGCTAAATGACATACCAGGCATCTCCTCCAGTAACTACCATTTGTCTACAAGGAAAATCCCTGGGTTTTCTGCATTGACTCCCAAATTGTATCTCTTTTGATGGCAAAATTAGCAAAACTACAAGTTTCAACCTCTACTCTTCTTATTAAAAATTCCATAGAAAAGTGATTCCACCTCTAAGGTACTGAGGTAATTTCTACCACCACATTTTTTAATTCTAATTTATTATTTTATATTGATAAAATTTAAAGTTCAATATCACAAACAAAATGTTCATTTCAAAATACTTAATATGTACTTGCTATTACAAATTTTCTATCATCCTAATATTTTCAAATTATTTAAATGATTTGGATTAGAGTTCGATGTGCACAACAGGTAATATACTACTCGTTCTTTCCTTCTGTTCTACAGGCTTCTTTGGAAATTTTCTGGCTTTCAAGGGTGCTGGTAAACCACTTGCCATGGATCCCTGTTTACAAAACACAGTATGACTCCTCTTTATTGTTATGGAGAACATAAACACCTGACTTAATGCAAACTTATTTTTATGGACATGAAAACATTTAAAAATGTTGGTTATATTGGGCTACCAAAAATTCTATTTGGTACATTCCTTTCTAAGTATTTTCTAGCAGGAGGCATGAGTCATTCTCTACCTCCAGATATTTCCAACTTGACAAGGCTATCTGAATATCCCACAGGCTCTTCAGATTCAACACTGATAAGATCAAACTCTTATCTTTACTATCAAATATAGTATAATATTTTGGAGAAGATATTGTTTCACAGCAGTACTTTTTTCCTTACAAGTCAAGACTTAACAAAGGCATTGGAGTTTGGTAACATATTTGGACTTGATTTAAAAAATGTTTCACGATATACCAAACTCTGAAAATAATGTCTGATTATTTTGGATCTGTCTGGTCCGAAGTCTGTCTGATCCAAAATCTATACTCTTAGTGGGAAGATCTGGCTATGAGCAAAAAATTACAAAAGTAATTCTTTAACAATGATTTAGTATATGCTTGTAAGGAAAAGTACAGGAAGTAGAAAAGTGTAGTCAGATGGAAAATTAGATTCCATTTTTACTCTTTTTTCTTCAGTTGAGCAGCCACAAAAAACTTCGTCTCACCTATTAGGATCCTCATCCTCCATCCCCAGGACTCACTAAAATAACATCTCAGTAGGGTGGTAACAAGGCCACTTAGGACTAGACCTAAGTCTACCTTTCCAGATTCAGCTTCCCATGACCCAGGACCACTTAACAAGTTCCTGAGCAGGGAACACACTCTAGTGTCTCTGTTCCTTTCCTCTCACTAGCCCATTTGCCTACTAAACTCTTAGTTAACCTTCTATACCCAGCTCAAATGCCATTTCTTCCTTTTAGTTTTCACTGACACTTGCCCTCTTCTTCCTCCCGGGCAAAAGTAAACTTTTCTTCATTCAAGTAGAAATTTAGGCACTTAGGGTAGAACTCCCTAGGGTATGGAAAGGAGTCTGGACCCTGGAGTCAGACCTAGTCTGACTCTTATCTTTACTGGCTATTAACTTGGACAATTAATTCTCTGATACTTAATTTCCTCATTTGTAACATGGAAAGGTTGTGAAGATTGATTTTTTATAAATGTTTATTTTTGAGAGAGACAGAGACAGAGTGTGAGTGGGGGTGTGGCCCAGAGACAGGAGACACAGAATCCAAAGCAGGCTCCAGACTCTGAGCTGCCAGTAGAGCCCAATGTGGGACTCAAACTCACAAACTGTGAGATCATGACCTGAGCTGAAGTCGGATGCTTAACTGACTGAGCCACCCAGGTGCCCTGAAGATTGATTTTAATATGTAAAATGTTCAGAACAGTCTGGGTATCTACTTAATATGTGATAAAGGCTCATTTACATACTTCTTTGTCATATTATAGTTATTTAGATGTCTGCTTCCCCTGCCAGATAGTGACTTCTGTAAGAACAGGAGTCACGTTTTCCTCTTCCTCTTCCTCCTCCTCCTCCTCTTCTTCTCTTTCTTCTTCTTCTTCTTCTTCTTCTTCTTCTTCTTCTTAGGAGTCATGTCTTCTTTTTATCTCACTTTTATTCTGCCTTGGTTTCTGTTCTCATGAAATTTCACATTGGTCTTTCTTCAATTATGATTTCTTCTTTCAAGAACTTAATTTTTTTCGGTATCCCCATAACAAAAATGGGAACTCAATTGTTTATACGTGTTGACTTAAAGCAAAAAAAAAAATAGTTCTAGTGATAATAATTTAAAGAAAGCTATTATTAGAGTTGTTTCATTTTTACTTTGTGTATCTCTATACTACTATTTGTTTTAGTGTATTATATATTTTTGTTGATATTAGCTAAAAGAAAAATAATAATCCAGAATTGATGCTAAATTGACTGTAGATAAAAAGCATAGGTCTTTTTGTTTTTTACTTTTTTTAATGTTTATTTTTGAGACAGGGAGAGAGGGAGAGAGAGAGAGAGAGTGAGTGAGCGAGAGAATGCAAGAGCAAGCGTAAGTGGGGGAGGGGCAGAGAGAGACAGAGATACAGAAGCCAAAGCAGGCTCCAGGCTCTGGGCTGTCAGCACAGAGCCCAAGGCAGGTTTCAAACTCATGACATGCAAGATCATAACCTGAACCAAAGTCGGAAACCTAACTGACTAAGCCACCCAAGTGTAAAAGACATAGGTCTCAATGTTAGCCAGTAAAGTAAAATGTTTTGAATTAAGCTGCGTGAATTAGATTTTTATTTCTCTTGATGTCTAATGCCAATTCTGACACAATAAAATTAAATTCTTCTTCTAGTTTTTTGACATCTAGTCTTATGAAAAAGTCTCATTTATTGTCTTTCATTTTCACTAGCCTGAAGCAAAAGAGTTGATTGTAAAACAAAACAAAAGCAGCTCACCTATTTTTGTTGCACTGTAAATATTTTCTATTGGAAATACAATTCCTAATCCATATAGCAGGACTTTCGCCAATGCTGGGATAAGCTGAGTAGTTGTTACTAAAATATTCACACAATTCGTCCTATGAGAACAGAAAGTAAAAAAAAAAAAAAAAAAAAAAAAGAGAAGAGAAAGAAAGAAAAAAAAAAGACTGTTGAAAATGAATTTCCAAAACAGACAAACACGAGCAAAGGTTGTTTTCCAGCAAAAGCGGCATGAGGGACTCGGGGCCAGCAGCCTACCGGGAGTGAATGAGCGTGAGTGCTTTCAGGGCCAGGGTCAGCCAGGAGTCCGTCAGGGCTTCGATCTCGGCCCTCAGCTGCAGCCACGCTTCCCTCTTGGCCGGACCAAGCAGACCTGTGGATTTAAAAGTACATGAATTCCTTCCTCACCAAATTCCTATTCAACTTATAAATAATCAACCTTGAATACGACTCCTAATATCTTCCTCAAACTTTGTAGTATATCAAGTAATTTTTCACACATTAGCATCCATTTGACACCTATTTATTTAGTACTATAGGGAACTCCTGTTGTTTTTGCATTTCTAACTTCTGTTCCTCTGGGTATAGAAGTCATATCTTTTTGAGAAGTCTGCTCACACCATTCCTCTAACCATGGAGTTTGGGCAGAGCCAACCCTGCCCTCTGGCTTTCAGGGCAGGTGGATGACCATGGCTTGGCCAGTGCAAATGAGTCTTGGAACCTTTGCTGAATCTATTGTGAAAGAGAGTTTTTCTACGCAATAGAGGTGCTAAACTCATAGAATATAAACCTAGATCTATCAGTGTCACCTATGCCACCTTTTGGGAGGGACTGACCTAGAATAACTCCTACCCAAAGGAAAGCATAGGTAAGAGATTCATCTTTAGAGCATGTAGATTTAGCCATGCTGCAAAACACCACCACCACCCCTACACTTTTCATTAAGTCAACATATTCCCTTGTATGCTAAAGCCATTTTGCAACACACTCTAAAGACGAGAACTAATACAAACATCTACCCAGTTGAAGGAGCTTTACGATCCATCTCAAATGATTTGGCCAAAGGTTGTTAATCCCACCCCTTTTTGGAGGGACAAATGAACATCAGAGAGGTCAAGAAACTTACTCCAGGTCACACACACTGTGAAGTCATGGAGCCAGGAGCAGATTAGACTAGCCAAGGAGGCTGGCTCAAGTTTAATATTCCTGTCACTAAATCACAGCAGAATAATCACTGGTTAGATAAAACTGCTCTAAAAAAGCTATTATATCCAAAAAAGTGTGTTGTGACAGTGAGTGGTACTTTGAGAATTTTAGCCAGGCTATCTTAATAATCCGGTAGGATACTGGTGATAGTTACTTGCCTCCGACATTATTTTTGTAGGTATTGTAGATCTCTTTTACTCGTCTGTAGCGGAAAGCCAACTTTCTCATCCAGTCCACACCTCCCCGCACGCCGGTCGCCAAGCACAAGTTAGCACTGGTTGCTGCAGCAGGAAAGCCATCTGTTCCAAAGTTATATGTGCTATTTAGATGCAAGAAGAGCCCAAAGTTAACCAAACAGAAGGTTCATCTTAATCAGCTGAGCAATCGAACTATATAATGGGAAAAATCACTTCACATTTCAACATGCTCACCTCAGGTCTTGCCCATTATCATCTGAAGACACATCATCTATATGAACTTGGTCACATTCCTAAAATGCAATTAAAATGATATGTGTTCATTTTTGAGAAGCACCTTTTTTTTTTTTTTAAAAAAAAACCACACACAGCTGTTTAAAAAAAAACACAACTTTAATTGGACTGTCTTTCAACAATGTCAATCAGTAGGTGTCAGTCTTGTTAAAAGCTGATATTTTTACCTCTCCGGGTCCTCTTTTGACATAAAAAAATGAGCAGTGTCATTAAGGACTACTGTTATTCAGCTTCAGAAAACATATTCTTGTGTTTGGAAAGGAAAGGGATTGAAAACAATTAGCATATGTGTTCCATAAACCTCAGGTACCTGAAGACATCATGCTGCTCAGAGCCGATTCAGTCGATGCCTAAGCATAACTGGAACCAGACATGTCGGTCAATGGAACATGCTAGAAAAATTAAACCCGATGCTAACTGCCAATGAAATTATGACCTCTGATTGCTGTTGAGCCACACACCAACAGCGCCTGAGGCCAGTGAGCTGAGGAGCCCAGACGAAAAAATCTGGTACTGGTTTACCATTGATTTGAGAGATGTGAGTTTTATTCTGTGTGTGTGTGTGTGTGTGTGTGTGTGTGTGTGTGTGTGTGCGCGTGTGCGTGCACGCGCGTGTGTAGGAGGAGGAAGAAAGCATGGGGGACTTAAAAACCCAAATAAAAACAATCAAACCATGTGGTATTTTGTACTTTTGTTTTTTACTGGTTTTTATTATATATAAGTGTTGTATTTACTAATTTATTATAGAATAATGTTATTTGAATGGACCTGATTTTTAAATCCCAAACCATGTGTAAACTGTTTAGAATAGGAGGCTGTGATTCTGGACTAAAGCTCCACTGGACTGAGTTGATGTTTATGCACCTGTCTGCATCCACGCACCCCCTACATCTTCTGGGCTCCATCCCCAGTCCCTAACATGGTTGGGTGAAGGGCAGACACTCAAACATTTGTTGCCAAATGAAGGCAACAGACAACAAGGTCTGCCCTCCAGACGCCAGCCACCCACACGAGGCAGGCTTTAATATTTCAGTCATGATGCTTTGCGGTCAGGCTCCAAATACCCCAGAGGTTATTATACTGATTTTTGTTAAAAGCTGTAGTTTATAAATATTATTAAAAGATTTCCAGGCACACATACCTGTATTTTGAAAGATTCTTCTGATTAAAGCTCTGGTTGTATTTCCTATTTAATTTGATAAAATCTAGCCTATCCCTATAGTGCTTAACTTTCAGTTTGGAACAAACATGACATACGTAAAATGCCACAGTAAGACAAGGTGTATTTTTATGTTGCGGGTTCCTTCTGAACAAATTCTTTTCTCTCCACGGATTTGTGAGGAAGGGGGCAGGAGATAGAAGTGGAAAGAAACTCAAACCAGCTGTTCCTTAACAGAATTAAAATCATGACCCCCCAACCTCTTCTCCAAAGCATCTATTTTCCAGGCAACCCTCTCCCAGCAAGCAGCAAGTTCCAAGGAGGAAAAGACTTTGACCTTGTAACCTCCCTCTGCTCTCCTGAGGTCCATAATCTCAGATAAGAAAGAGGAAAAGCAAGTCCAGGAGGCCTCACATGTGGACTGTGAATTTCACATTAAAAAAAACAGGTCATTCCTGGAAAACATGCTTGGGAACTTCTCAGAGTTATTAATTTAATCATATTTCAGAAGATGAATGATAGTGCGTTTTTTCAACAGTGTACTTATCCCAGGTTTAAAGAGTGACTAAATCATGAGTAGCCATTTCTTCCATTTATCTAGCCAGAAACATATTTTTTCTATGTTGTTGGTAAACAGCAATTTTAGGGTGCATGGTGAGTGTACAAAACAAGCAAAAAACCCCCAAAAAGTGAACCCACCCCAAAAAAGTATCCAGAAAACCCCCAAAGCCTGAGTGCCCCAGTGGAGGATTTTTCTCCGCGGGGAGAAACAGGAGGTGGGAAGGGAGGACTGGGGGAAAGGCTCGGTTATAAAGGAATTCAAGGAATCAACGCCCGACTTATTAGTTAGTTAACTCTAGGGGCGGGAAGAATTCCTTCCAAAGTTAGGGTGTTAAGAGGCTTTTCTTAAATGCAAGTGGTTGTAAATCTCCGTGACCAGGGAGAAGTCAGTTATCTTCCAGTGACTGGTAATGACTCCATTGTTGCCACTGTCCGCCCACATCCTGTATTTGTTTTCTCCCTCCAGCTTTATCCAAGTCCTTTTGTTCTCAGTCGGAGGCCCTCATCTGAAGTACTGTTGAGTGTATCGGTTAGCTCTAAGTGCTGGCAGCTTCCCTTCTACCTGCGGGCACCAAACTCCCTTCCCAGAGATCTGATCACCTCTGGCGTGGCTACAAGGAAATCTTCATTCTTTCTCAGGAGAATTTTTTTGTAGAATGATTTAAATGAAAATAGATGCAAATATCAGGAGCATTTTTTAAAGGGCCTAATTAGCACCCCAGGGTGGAAATTTTTTAAAGGGCCTAATTTACTCCCCTGGAATAAAAAGAAATTAAAATGTCCCTGTAAAATATGCTTTACGAATTGTTCATTTCACTTAACAGAAAAATACCTTACTGCACGAACTTCCTATCAATAAGATATACTAAAGATGTATTACCTGTAAGTCTTTGTATGAGCTTTTACATAATTGTAGAAATATCTTGGGAAATACACTTTGTATGTTTTTTTTTCTGTTGAAAAACTATGCTATTACTATCTTGATGCTTACCTATTAAACATTTTAATTCCTCAAAGAATGGAGAATATAAAAATATAGAAGACTCTTGATATATGTGGAATGCGTAAACCTTTCTTAGTCCAACCACTCTCAAATTGGAAACTACAGCTTCCCCCTATTCTGGCATCTGAAATCCTCTCCCTGCCAGATTGTGATGGGACTCCCCTTCCCCCACTTTCCAGAAGCTATCTAGCTTTTTGCTGGTTTTAAGAGCCTATTTTAGGTTTTCATATTTCCTTTCTGGACTTAGCTGTTTTTTAGTTTCTAAATTTACTTGAAACTCAGAAAATCAGTTAACTGAAGGAGGCAGCAGGAGTTCCACCACCACAACATTAAAAGCCCCCTGGAAGGATCCATAGACATGGAAAACAAGAAAGGAAGCTTCTCATTATTTCTAGGGACCAAGATCTATTTATACGGACCCTACTTTACTGCTTAGTACACAGAGAGCAGGACATAAAGAGTTCCATGGGAAAGTAAGTTCTTAACTCCAAAAAGGACTGGATGTGCTAAAAACCAATATGTATTTTTGAAATAAACTTCCAAAATGTATGTGGTAGGGATTTAGGGCACCGGAGTCGCTACTGAATCCAAGTCTCTGGATAGCGTTCCCAAGTCTAAGGGCCCCTACTCCCAGTTCAGCTAGTTTAGCAGAGTTTATGCACTAATCTGTCCTGTTGAGGTTGGAAGTGCCCAAGGTACCCGTGTTGGGTTGGGGTATCTGACGGGGGGTCTCATTTAGGGAGGAGGTAGTGATTCTCATGACTCCTCGTAGATTTTGCACTCAACACCCATCTGAACTGGCGAATGAGTGCCTTAGCTTAGCAAGATGGTCATTTATTCATTCATGCATCCTATTATTTACAAAGGGGCTACTATGTTCTAAGAATTATTCTAGATGCTAAGGACACAACACTTAATGGACAAAATTCCTTACCATTTTGGAACTAATACCATAGTGGGGGAGACACCCAAACAAGTAAATATGCAAAATGTCAGTATGTTAGATGGTGATAACTGCTAAGGAGAAAAAGTACAGCAGGCAAGGGAAAGATGCCATGCTGTGTGGAGCCTCTGGAATGGCCCTGCAGGCCGAGGAAAGATCATGTTCAAAGGCCCTGAAGCAGTAGAACCCTGGTATGCTGGGGGTGACTGGGTGGCTCAGTTGGTTAAGCGTGGTCATGATCATGATCTCATGGTTAGTGGTTTCGAGCCCCGCATTGGGTTCTGCACTGACAGCTCAGAGCCTGGAACCTGTGTCTGATTCTATGTCTCCCTCTCTCTCTCTTTGCCCCTCCCCTGCTCATGTTCTCTGCCTCAAAAATAAATAAAACTATACAAAAAGCATCCTGGCATGCTGGAGGATGTGGAGAGAAGAAGGTACAAGTGATGGCTGGCTGAAGGCCCAAGATAAGGCTAGCTGAGGGCAAAGTATAAGCTCGCACGGCCCCCGGCCCCTCCTCCAGGGTGGGATATGTGTGATATTCCTAAGAGGCTCCTGGCTGCCCAAGAACAGGGGAAAGGAAAGAAAGCAAACGGGTGACTGATAGAGATCACAGTCATGCGGGACAGGCATCTCCTTCAGTGTATGGATAGATAATAAACTGCAAGAAAAAGCCGATCTTACCCAGAGACTTAATCTCTAGAACCTATAATCCATTTCCTTAATGAAGCTGACACTTTGCTGGGGGCAAAAGGGAATCTTGGCATAACATTATTCTGACTCCCCAGGATCCTGTGAGTCTCCTTCAACAGATAAAAATTCCTTTAGAAATTTCCTTGATCTCTACCCGCCTCCCCTAAGATATATGTTGGGAAACATACGCTAGGCTTATGGCCTGTGCATCTGAAGGGTCTCCTGACTGAGGTTTTCCTAACAATAGGTACCTTCTTAAGGTCCCGGAAACCTTGCTTCCAAAATACCTTACCGACTGCCTCTGTCCCTGACCCCCTCCCAACCTGAAGGTGTATAATCAGTGACCTCTCACAACCCCAGTGCAGCTCTTCCTGCTCATGGGGATTTTAATCAAGGGATTTTAATAAAATCACCTTTTTCCACTAAAGATGTCTTCAAGAACTCTTTCTTGACCATCAGCTCTGAACCCCACCATCACCCCCAAACCCCATCATTCAAGGAGGGGATCAGGTGGGAAGAGCTTCAAGGGCTAGCAGGTGACAGCAAGGAGTTGGCTTCAGAAGTAGCATCCAGTTACCAGCCCCTGCCCTTAAGGCAGGGACAGTGCAGCGGGAAAGACAGGAGTTAATTAACTACACACATGATAAATTACAGGTGTAGCAAATGCTACAAAACCACCTTGAAGAACATTTAAAGGAATGCCCCCCCCCTGCCCCCCCGGGGGTTGGCTGAATTCTATTTGGTCTAGAAGAGCTGCTGAGGTCTGAAAACTTAAATTATGCTTTCCTAGTTCAGGGAGGGACAGCATCAGGTAAAGAGATTCAGGGCAAACTTGCTCAAGATGGTTCACAGTCGCTGAAACTGGGTAACAGAAACAAAACATAGCTTTTGGAACCCAGACTGTTGCTGCCAGACACCTACCTGTGCATGGTGGTGAGGTGGGGTGGGGGAAGGTGGCACTTACTGGGGAAGCCATCCCATCTCTCTGGGAAATAGTTCCCAGACATGCAAGAAAACTCGTGTGGAGTTAGCAAGCAGGTCCCCATAAGGGAAGGCTTTTGGAGATGGTTTGTTACCCTCTAAATTACACATTCAAAAATTGCTATGGAAGCCAGCAAGGGAGCAAGAGGTAGGGAAAGAGTTATCTTTTGTTAATGGCTTTCCAAAGGCATGTCCAAAACTGCCACATTTTTTGCATAAAGGCTCTGTGTCAAGTCAATAGTAACATTTTCTTTTAACCCTTTTTCATATACACCCACATAGCACAAATTCTAAGCAAGAGCCAAGGCCAGCGCCAGGCAAAATTGATTATCCTTCACTAGGAAAATCTTACAATTCATTACCGAACTTAGATTCCTATCTGTTTTCAGAAATCCTAAAGCACAGAGGATACACCATCTGTTGACACCCGATTACCAGAATGTCCTATTTTGATACCGTGGAGCACTTGAGTATATCCCTCCTTCCCCAACGTAAGGGCAGACTACTTCAGTCAGTCCTTTCTTCTACTCCTGTAGCATCTTTGCGAGGCCGCCATGCGGTTTCCCTCCCTCACAGATATTCCTCCTCCTTATTCGGTTGAACTAGCGTTGCTAATTTAAGGTGAAGGTAGAATAGTATTTAATGGTATAACTCATTTCACAGACACAAAAAAATGAAGACACAGGAAAGTTAAATAATGCAAGTGCTGAGATACTGTATCTTTGACCTCCAATTCACCGTCTCTTCCCACGCCCCCCCTCCCCCACCCCATCTCATACGATGCAGGCCACGGTCTACTCCTTGTGTTGGTCGCCATTTGGAGCCTTTGTGGCTTGTCCGTTGTTTGGAGTACAGGGACTGTAGCTCCACGAGTTACCCTCTCCTTCTCCTGCCCCACTCCCACGGTGCCCCCTCTGTCACCATGGCCCTCTCTCCCAGCCCGGAGCTCAGATGGAAGTCTTCCATCCTCCAGGACAAACCCCAGCCCTTCGTCTCACCAGTGGGCCTTCAAATGACTGAAATCACCGTGGAAAGGGAGCCACTGTGGTAAGTGGTCCTTTGCCAGGGGAGGAGGGTACAGAGCAGGACCACGGGTGGTAAGAGTGTCACTGTTAGTGTGGCTCTGACACAGCTAGGAGGCTGGAGGCCCAGGAACAAGAATCTGACCAGTCGGGGCACAGGGGGTGAATGAAGGCAGATGGCCACAGTCAGAGAGGCACGGGGCTGAGCTCTCAGGTGCTGGTCTGCAGCCTCCATTCTACACAACAGGCTTCTAGAGTCATCTTGCAGATAAGCGCCATCAACCAAATGACCAGAGCTTATCCTCACCTGGCTCCCCTTTTGTGTCCATCGCCTGTGTGCTTCACAGAGGAGTAAAATAAACAAAAGGAGCAAGCACTAGTTACTAATGGCCCTCAGTTCGTAGACATCTAAGCACTCACGTGGCTGGATTATAAAAGGCTCACATGGACAGCTGGGGAAACCTGCCAACGCATGAAGCGGCTAAACCCCAGTCCTGGGGCTGGGAGGATGAAGGCACGATCTCAACAGCCATGCGGCACCGGCACGTTCCCTTCCAGAGCCCCGGCTGCACTGTTATTCTGCCTTTTTGGTCCCTTCGGTCATTATTGTTGGCACTGCAACTCAAACTGACCCTTTTCTGATCCGTCATCATCTCTGGCCTTCCAGGGTCGGGCCATGGACATGTTCTTTTGGACCAAGCCCCGGGAATAACTCAGATTTTGTGCAGGGGCTCATATGCAAAATATTAAGTTATGGCAGAATTTTTCTGCAAATATTTATTCTGCTTTGATACCGCAGTGGTTGTACTTTTCCTCCAAGCCTTTCACTTGTGCCATAATTATGTAAAAAAAACACCATACCATTCAAGTTAGTTTAGGAAAATTAATAAAAAGAATTAAGACGGTTACAATGGGTCTCATTATCTACACCAAGCACAGTGATGTAATAGCCAGCATGCTGAGGCGCTATACCTCTGAACTCGACACTAGAAACATAAACTCCAAGTAAGCCTACAGTCTTTGAATAAACAGAGACTCTAAGGCAACTGCATGTTATGAAAGGGAACAATGTAAAAATGTTACACACATGCCTTTGGAAAAGTTGAGTTCTACAAGCCCGAATTCTGTTGACCGAGGCTACGTTCGGTCCATTTTCCAAATTTACCATGAGAAAACTAACACCATACTGCCAACTAATTGTTTCAATACCTTCCTCTACAGAGTTAAAAGGAAGAGAAAGACAACCCATGAGAGAACGGGTATTTTCATTGCGCCTGTGCATTGGCGTGCCTATAGAGAGCGGCTGGCGTTAGCCAAGGCAGAGGAAATGATCCTTGGGTCCTCTGTCCCCTCCTGTCTGTCATCAAGCAATTACATCCGCTGCTCTGACCTCCCCACAGAACAGTCTACATACTCGCTTGGTACCTTAGACACCTACAAGTTACTAGAAAGAAGTTTTCCTCTTATTTCCGAACACAAAAATGTTTCATTGTATGGAGTACAGAAGGATTTCCAGTGTGTTTACAGACAAACACACAAATCGTCTGGAAGTTTTATTTTGACGAGTGACCAGGAGTACCTCAGAAAGAAAACAACAGGGAAAAAACCAGCCCCTTGTGGATCTGCCCACACTACCTTTTTTCTTTCTAACAGAAAGATCTAAATTGTACAGGTGGCATTACAGGGTGGCCAGCATTCGAGTGAAGGGCTTTTAAAGGGAGAGATTCCCACAGCGGCTTTTGGAAATAACTCCTGGCTCCCTAGATATTTTTATAACATTTTTGGGAAAAGTAAGGTTAAAGGGATCATCTCTAGAGACTTTCTGTGATTCACAAGTTCAGGGGGAAAGGGCGATCCAGAAATAAGCCAACAGTCAGGAGAGAGATGAAGAGTGCTGCTTGTAATTCGCGGACAATTACATTGAGTACGTCAGGTCAGTTTCTGTGGTTTAGACACTTCATCCATGAGTTAGTGAATTTGCAGAAACCAGGTTTTTACTTGCACATTTCTCTCTGCAAAAAAGAGACTGTCCAATCAGTGTACTGGGTATTTACACTTACTGATGTGGAATAATATGATTGCAATGTGCTTTTCAAAGGTGCCTCAAAGCCCTCACTGCACTTTTAAATCGACATAAGCAAGAGCTTAAGCGCCGCTGTGCTCTTGGGCCCATCACCAAGGGCTGGGTGCGAGCCTGCGGCACGGCCATGAGGAAACGGGGTGTGCTGTTTGCAGCTTCTCAGTCCCGTGCGTGCGGGTGGCCAGGACCGGTCAGCCTGTCCAGGGCACACCTTGTGACCTTCCCATTTCCGTTGCTTTCCCACCGCAACGCTATCTTGCATAAGAAAAGGTTGCAGATCACCCGTGGCAAAGGGTACAGGAGAAAAACAACAAAGGGGGTTTTCTGAAACTGGCCTCATTTTGTTTGACAATTTGGGAAAGGTGCATTAAGGAAGTAGAACATATCCAGACACATTCATCTTTAAACTTTCACTCTAGATATCCACTCAGCATAGCATAGGCACCAATGGATACTATAAGTCAATATCTAAACTAGAGCAGCCAAATGAGGGGAAAAGACCAAATTTCTAATCTCAGAAGCTAGTAAAAGATATTTGATCATCTATTTTTGAGATTTGATAATAAGGTGCAACTTGCAGAGCCACACGCTGCTTTTAATTATTGTGTCTTACTTATAAAAACAGTATTTTAATACATTTAATGTTACACTATCCTGTAGAGATGATCAGAATGGGAGATAGATTTTACTAGAATTCTGTTTCCACTTGCTAGGAGACCTAAGTACTTATATTTGAAACCCAAGATGTGAATTACAGCAATTTCAACAAAGGTAAGAAGATATGAACGATTTCAATGTGGTTTTGTTTAGATAAGTATTCACATGCTATACAGAGAATAAAATCTTTACTGAAAGTGCCTGAAGATGGTGTATTAAGGCAAAAGATAAAAGGAAGTACTCAAGTCACGTATTTGTGGACAGAAAAAGCTAAATATCTCAGATCCCTACATAAAAATTTATAGGAATCTCAAGTTTAAGGTTAACAATATAGAAAAAAGAAAAATTTTAATATTTTCATATATTAATTTCTTTTAAAATGTGCTCATTAAAAATAAGATGTCCTCATCATACCACTTTCACACATTGTTCCAAGAATGTCAAAGGAAGGACATGGAAAGTTCTTTCTTAGCGAGCTGTACCATGTGAATCAATATGATATGTCAGCTTCCCTCTGCTTGCAGCTCCTTCTCTCTCACTATGAATCCCTTCTTTACCCCCCGATTATATTAAATGCATTTGTCTTTATTCTCACTCTCAATGTTAGCATGATAAAAAGAGAGGCTTACTAATGGAAGCGAGAAAAAGCTTTATAAAGATAAAATGGGCTTATTTAAATTGCTCAACACTGAATTAATGGGTTCCTTTAATTGATAACTGTGAAATCCATGACATTTGATCTAATGATTTCAACACATGATCGCTTTTTAAAAAGTTTAGGATACAGCGAATACTTTATATCTAAGGCTGCAAGATCCACTTTTTATTATGTTTGATGCATTTGACATACCTACCACATGTTATACATGAGCATTTATGATTGCATTTAGGATTCAGCTAATATCAGAAGACAAGGCATTTTACAAGTTGGTGAAGAAGCCAAATGAAAAGGTTGCACATCTTCAAATAGCTCCGTGCATTCGTGTCTGACAATATGTTAAGCTGCATTTCACAATTTTATCCTAAAAATATCATACATATTTTTAATTGTATATGACTTTTCATGTATTAAAAGATTAAAGGCAGACAATCTCCAAAATATTTCAGAACTTAAAAAAACCAAGAACACAACATAGATCTAATGCAAGTGTCATCCTTTCGAATGGTGAGTCAGAACTACTCTTACGAATAAGCCTTTGATTTACTGCTGAACTGATTTCTCAATTTTCAATGGGTTTTGCTCATCATTTTGCAAACATAATTTGTCATTGGCACCAGTGTTCTTTGTAACTCCTGTTGCCTTTCCTTTAGATTTATGATTCCTGCTGAGACTACCTCCTGAAGAAGAATTTTTCATAGTGACACCAACCCTCATCTTGCTGTGAATAATCACATTCTCATAAAAATCATTCTTTTTATTGCAAACTTGCTGCCAAAAGCATGGAAAAATACTCCAGCGAGGAGCCCTTTTATCCTTTGCGGCAATTGCTTTCTTTAGCCCTCATTGCCATGGGAGGAAAGTGAACCATATACCAATTTATTCAGAAAGCACTGAACTAGAAGTTTTAATTTACACAAAACATGTCTGTTTTGATTACATACAAACCAAGGAACTAAAGCTGTAATATTAAATAGGTCATGTTTTAGGAGAGTTTATTTTTTTCTGGAGCATTTTTACTCTAAAATTAAATATTTGCAATAAATAGTTCCAGTTTATCACTATTTTGTATCTATCAATTCACCTTCATTTAACTGCAAACCACACATCAGGACAACTTTTAAAGAGATATTTGAACGTAACTGGCTTTTTAAGTAACTCTTTTACGCAAGGGTGGGGAGTGAAACTTGAAGGTTTAAAAGAGCTCAGTTTATTAATTGAACATATCATATAGCCAGATAATTTTATAACAGTAAAAAAATCCTCAGTTTTGTCTAGAGGAATGTGTGGCTCAGAATAATATCCTTTGTAAGTTGATAAAAATTCCCCAAGCCGATTTCTTCTGCCATATAGTTATTACTCACTCTGGAGAGAAAAGTATTCAGAACCGGACATAGGCACTTAAAAAAAAAAAAGGGTTCCATGAGCTACTGGAAGGTTCCATGTCACCATTCCTGTTAGCCTCTCACGGGGAAGTGAGGACCTCTGAAGTTCACTTTCCTACTCAAAAGTCCTCTCCTCACTTCCAAGCATTATGATCTGAAATCCCATGCCCTGAAATCATTCCTTTTGAATCTGCTTTTATAAGACAAAGACTTCAGATTCGGGGTAAATTATTTCAGCCACATTACTTTGGTGTGCACTGTTCTATCTGAGGGATTTCCTCCAACATGGGAGCTCAGGTATGCCCCACACCACTGGGTGTCAGTGGGGGAGTGGGGGGAGTGGGTGCCTCAAAGGAAAATGAAGGAAGAATTTCATGCTTACTCTTCTTCTCACCCCCTAGAAAACCACCCCCTTTTCCATGAATATTTAAAGGGACAGATAATCATGTTTTGGTTGTTCATTATAAATATGGTTGCTTATATTATTCAGGAAAATACTCTATTGTATACCCATGAATATAACATTTATGTTATGTTACATATTAATTGTGGAAATATCTCTAGAAAATATATAGGGCACACATTCTGTGCTCTTTTATTCAGGTTGTCATGCATTCAACTCATGACCGATTGCCTATTTATACACCAGGCATCAAGCATACAAAAATAAAGCAGACTGCCAGTAAGCCTGGACAAGCATGACAGGGCTCGAGAGATCGGGTGTGTGCGGGGGAGGGTCACTATGATTTTCTCTCAGGGAAGGAACTCGAATTCTTACAGAGCTTTGAGAATGTAAAATGGAATTCATGCTGCTATAGTCCTCTCCTTTCAAACTTTACTTCAAAACATTTTTCTCAAAGTAGGTTTTGCTCTACCTGAAAATACAATTTCCAGCATGGAGTATCAATTTCCTGAAAGCGGGTGATACATTTCACTTCTGTTTCTGTCCGCCTCTGCCTCTTCGCCAGAAGGCGATCAATAGGTGTTTTGGAAAAACTAAACAGGAGACAACAGGTTCCAATGCAGCTGCGCATTAAGGGGCCTCGATGTTGAGCCTGAACCTTGCCTCCCAGGGCCCTGTCTGCGTGTTGACCCCTCCCAGCCCACCTCACACTGAGGGCTTCAGCCCGGCCGCTACCCCCCTTCCACAGGCAAGAGCTGTGTCTGTCATCTGCTGGAGTGCCTCCCCTCTCTTTTCTCTCCCGGGCAAGGTGATTCCTGCCTAGCTTTCAGTTTTTTTGTTTCTGTTTTTATCTTTTTCAACCTTTGATGTATGTTCTGTAACCCACTGTCCGAATAACAGGAGTGACAATTACTGACAGCCTACTATGTGTTAGGTGTTATTTCCAGTCCTCCCTCAAGTTCTACATTTGATGGGTAAGGAAATGAAGACTTACACAGATAAGTATCCTACTGGTTAATAAACTCTTTGAAGGAAGACAGAACTTCTCATGGGTCTTTTTCTCCCTGTTTGTTTCCTAAAGAGGACCCTATTTCTGATTACTTCTTTTTGATGTGGACCAAGCACGCAGATACGGAATAAAACCCTTCCAACTCTGTGATTGACAGAATTTAGTTATGACAGAACTGATGACCCAACTGGAAGATACATGATAATGTTGCTGTGTAGTCACCTAAGTGTTAAAGAGGAATCCTATAAAACTTATTTTATCTGATCATAACACATACTCAGGTAGGAAATTCATGCAAAACAGAAAAGTGTACAACAGAAAGAAGCTTCAGTTCCATCCTTCAGAAGTCGTCACTGCTAAATTCTTCCATCATCCTTCCTGCCCTCCTACTGAATCGACTGTCCAAAGTTCCTCCCGTTCTCCACAGGACTTACATTTTTAAAAAAAAATATCTGAATTTATTTTTGAGAGAGAGAGAAAGAGAGAGAGAACGAAAGCTGGGGAGGGGCAAAGAGAGAGGGAGACACAGAATCTGAAGCAGGCTCCAGGCTCTGAGCTGTCAGCACAGAGCCCAAGTCGGGGCTGGAACTCACAAACCGCCAAGATCACTACCTGAGCCAAGGTCGGACAGGTAACTGACTGAGCCACCTAGTTGCCCCTGTGTTACCTTTTAAATTATTCTAATATTCCATATTATGCATGTTTCATATTTCTTTTAACCAAACAATGGCTGCTCACTTCCAGTATTTTTTTTTTTTGTACTGTTAACTTCAGTGGGGCAACAACGGTCAGTCCTCTTAACGATTCTATTTTAAGCACCTAAAATCATGTTCGGTGTGTAGCACTGTCATTGCTTACTGTTTAAGCAAGTGACCAGTGTCAAGAACATGTGTCAATGAGTTTATGACATTCATTTATCTCAGGCTGTATTTTCCTCAACTGATACTTCCATCACAGAGTCCCGTTCATTATACACCTTCTGCTTAGAACACTCTTCTCCAAGGCCCCTTCCACCCCCATGCAGGTCTGCTGAGCCTTGTTAATTTTCCATTACTTTGCGAGCCACCCTCATCTCTCTGAGTCGCCATGCTTGACACCACGGCCTCTTGTGAGCGTCCGTGATTCTAAGCTCCTTGAGAATAGAAATACCTTCATCTTGTTTGCCGTTAGCACTGAAAATAGTTTAACAAAATATATTTGTTTCTTGCCTCAAATATAAAGTTTTAAATATTCTCTTGGATTTGGAGAGAGCCTTATTGTTAATCTCGGGAAGGCCTTGGCCAGTAATGGGGGGGTGCTTCTGCTTAGGACCATTTTAATAGGTATGTTATTATAAGTAGAATGAAATACTCATTTTTGCCACTTATGGTATAAATACTTTTTGTTATAGTTTAAAGAAAGTAAATGTTATAATTGTTGCTTAAAAAAGAGAAAATATTTGAGGTGTCTGGGTGGCTCAGTGGGTTAAGCATCTGACTCTTGATTTCAGCTCAGGTCATGATCTCATGGTTCCTGACGCCAAGCCCTGAGTTGGGCTCTGTGCTGACAGCAGGGAGCCTGCTTGGGATTCTCTCTTTCTCTGCCATGCCACTACCCCCCCCCCACCACGTGTGCTCTTTCTCTCAAAAGACATAAATAAAATTAAAAAAGAGAAAATATTTGTCTTTTACCATAACCCTACATGTTTTTATTACATATTGCTAAATACTATCTTTTAACTGTCAATTTTCCAAGCTACTGAATGTTTGCTTAACCAATATATCTGATCTCCAAATCCAGTAGGGTTGCCGTATGTGTTTAAAACAAACAATTCCCACCAAGTGAAGGGATATCTTGCACACAAGAAGTCCCTTTAACTTTCTGACAAAATGCCAATACCAGAAGATAATTCGTAGACAATTATTTTTGAGGGGGTGAACACATTTGCAAAATAATGTTGATAAAAACGGCATTCTCTCTCCTGCCCTGACCCTCCACCTGCCTCACAAAGGGGTAGCACACAATTAGCAGTGGAAGAATCCGGGATTTAGAAAGCGCTTCCTCAGAAATGCTGTTTGCATAGAGGCTCTATTGTAACTGCCCTGAAACAGGAGAAGTCTCCAGGGGCTGCAACTTAGACACGTTTAGGGGAAGTTGAAGTTACAGGCTTTCTCTTGCACTAGTCAATCTGAAAAAAAAAAAATTCCTTTCTGTACTAAACAAACTTCCTATGCAAGTAAATTAGTAAAATCTGACTTCATGAAATAGTGGCTCTTCTCCCAGACTAAAGATTAGCAAGCACCTGTCAAAATCAAGAATCTAAATGAAAAGCCTGTCTTGTGTGACACCAACAGGTCAATTTCACGGGATTTTTAAAATAGACTGACAGCCATCCAGCCAACCATGCGCTAGTTGAAGTGGTACTCCTGTTGACTGAGGTCCAACAAATGGCAGGCACTGGGCTGCAGCTCCAGATTCTATTCTTTCCTAACTCTCCAGCGCCCATGGGTCATCTCTGAGGCTTGTCAGGTTGACCGTGTGAAGGTCACACATTGGTCGGAAACGAGTGCTGAACTCAGGGCTCTCCATCTCTGAGGTGTTCGCTATTTCCTCAGACCACACCAGCTCCCCATAACTTCATCCTCTGAATATGGCAAAACCAGGAAGACCGTTTGTTTGTTTCATGGGCCGGTTGACCATCAGTTTGCTAGAATCATTGCTGCTTTACAAGGGGTGTTCCATTTTCTGAATCAGGAATCAATCTGTATTTGGATTCTGGGTTTCCAAACAAAAATTTCACCAAAAGATCCCTCCTCTGAGATAACTTTTCTTTTTTATTCGATACATTCCTTCTTGGAAAATCTTAACCAATTTCAAGGGTGATAGCTTCAAGCTTAGTTCTCTGAGCTTCAGACCTGCATGCAGCCCACTTGTGGGATTCCACCTCAATGTCCAACATACACTTAAAATCCAACATAGCAAAATCAAATATAGCATCTTCCTTCCAAAGCCAGCTAACTGTCCTGGGGTTTTAAATCTCTACTGATGACTCAAGCCAGAAAGTACGATTCTTGCTTCCCTACTCCCTGCGTTGAATATATTCCTCAGTCTTCCCAAACTACAGGCAAACCCTACTGATTTCTCACCTGGATTATTGACGCCCTTGACCTCACAATGCAATTCACATCCATAGTAATGCTAAACATTCTTTAATGATTACCATGCGCATTCCACATGGAACCCAGCTCCTTTAGCAGAGTACAAAGCCTTCCATGACCTGGCTCTCCAGTCTCCCTTTCTATCCACTTACCTCACAACTGTTCTGCACGCACCTGTGCTTTATACCTACTCAAACTCAGTCCCCACATGCCACACGCTCTCATGTCAAAGATCTCTTCCTTGGGAAGTCATTTTTCTGACACACACAGCCTTACCACCTTGCCCTCAATCTGGGTGAACCATCTGCCTTTGGACACTAGAATGTCCTTATGTATCCCCATCACTGGGAATATCATTCTGTGATAAAACTGTGCTTTTGCTTTTTGGTCTCCACATAGCATCTGGGTTCCTTGAGGGCAGGAAATATGTTTAATCCCTTCTCCTCCTTGCCTCCTTTAGTGTCCAGAATGGAGTAAGCATGAGTGTATTTATAGCACATCAGCTGCTGTTCTCTGTAATATAGGGGCAGCAAAAATATTTCTATCTATTCAACAGTAGGAATTTACAGGAGCGCCTCAGTGGCTCAGTTGGTTAAGTGTCCAACTTTGGCTCAGGTCATGATCTCCTGGTTCGTGGGTTCATGCCCTGCATCAGGCTCTGTGCTGACAGCTGAGAGCCCAGAGTCTGTGTCTCTCCCTCTCTCTGTCCCTCCCTGCCTCAAGCTCTGTCTCTCTCTCTCAAAAAGTAAACGTTACAAAAAAAGTTAAAAAAAAAAAACTATGAATTTATAGGCACATGTCTATCCACTGCTTGCCTATTTATCTACCTCCCTACCTATCTCCAAACTTCCTCAAAGCAGATTTTGGGTTGCTTGAGTAGCCACTGTTTGGAAGCTTTCAAAGAACAGAGGGGCGCCTGGGTGGCTCAATCGGTTAAGCCTCTGACTTCGGTTCAGGTCATGATCTTGCATTCTTGAGTCCAAGCCCTGCGTTGGGCTCTGTGCTGACAGTTCAGCATCTGGAGCCATTGTATTCTCTATCTGCCTCTCACTCTCTCTGACCCTTCCCAACTCTGTCTCTCTTTCTCTCAAAACTAAATAAACATTAAAAAGTGTTTAAAGAATACATTAGAGAAAAGGCCATTATTGGGCTTTGCTGTATCACATCAAAGTGTGACAACACCAGGCTACTCTACCTCCTTTAGGTTGTCAAAGAGCAACGGTCAGCTGATGAGACACGGTTAGCCAGGTTCTAGTGCAGTGACAGCTGTGGCAGGAAACGCTGGCTTCACCCTTAGCTTTACCAAAGTGGCTCTGGGCAAAAATCACTTTGCTTCAATTTCCCACATATATAAACTGGAGATGTTAAGACAGAGTTCCCAGTGTTGAGGGAGAATTGAAGTCAGTGCTTTTTGACTGATGTGAGGAGTTTCCCTAACGCTTGCTGCTCTCTTGTCTTTCTGACTTGACCAAGGGAGGACCAGCAGCCGAAGCCCAACAGGACATCCCCACTGCTGCCATGGGGTGTACCCAGGGCTTGCTCTGCCTGGTGAGGAGACTTCAACCCTGGAAGGCTCTGTTCCACACCACGGACTACCAGAAAGTTCCATGAGCCGGAATTGGACAAGGAAAGGAAAACTGATCAGCGCAGGCAAAGAAACACGTGTCTTTTTGACACAAAGCCAGCGTCTCCTACAGAGGAGCGGCACAGTGTGATGGAAGCCAGATATAGTAGCTGTTTCAGGGCCAGCAGTGAATCTCCTCTCGTGGACCTGGGGGTGGGAGGAGGCTATGAATGAAGGAAGAGCAGGAGAAGTACTGTGCGGCGTGCTTGGAACCAGTTGATTTGCAAATTGAACGCTGACATGTTTGTCACTGTCCTCGTTCCTGGTGTGATTACTGCTGGGATTCTGCATGGAGATTTTGGCAGCAAACCATTTCCTTCATTCCTTAACCCTTCCTTAAGGCACCCCCTCTTCTCCCCCCCGCCAGTCCTACTCTCTCGGATTTGCCACGTAGAAGAGACCCATAGACAACAATAGCCTAGATTTCTTCAGTGCTTCCTGTGGGCCGGTGCTAGTTCTGCTCACTTAACAATACAGAAGCACTGGATCGTCACAAGGACCCTATGAGGTGTGGACTACCACCACTCAATTTTAGAGACAGGAAATTAAGGCACAGAGGGGGCTCCCCCACGAATGAGTGAATTCATGAGTTCCACTTCCGCTACCTCTCGCACTGTAAGAGAGCAAACCACATAAATCTAGGGCGTTGAGTCAAGCTGCAATAGCTGAGTCACTGAGTATATTCAGTAACTGGCTAATTATAAGAAATATGAACTATAGAAAATAAAAATATAAATAAAACATATTGTTGTAGTTGTGGTAGGTAGTATTAGACCACTACTTGGAGACAAGTCTTTTTTGGTGTAGGGAATAGTTGTTGTAATTTTTTTTTTTTTTTACAAAGTTTATTTACTTATTTTGAGAGGGAAAGAGAGCACAAGCTGGGGAGGGGAAGAGGGAGAATCCCAAGCAGGCTTTGCACTGTCAGGACAGAGCCCAAGGTGGGGCTTGAACTCACAAACCATGAGATCCTGACCTGGGCTGAAGTCAAAAGTCAGATGCTTAATGAACTGACACACCCAGGTGCCCCTTTAATGTAGCAAACCCTGTATCTTTTTTAATGTAAATACCTTTTTTTTAAAAAGCCTTAAACTGGAATCACACTGTATATGATTTATAATATACCTCTTCTACATATATTGTATTTTGAAAATATGACTTTAAGGAAGGGGTATCAAAATTTAACATCTTGGACAATCTAAGTTGTTTTTAAGGTTGTGGTTAATCATTTATTTGTAAAAAGTTAACTTTTGCAAATTATAAAAGCAGGAGTGCTCATTGTATAGACTGTTTAATTTGAACATTTTGGAAAAAAAAATAAAGAAACCCATGAAAGCCTTCCATGCACCAGCTCCTGTATTAGAAGCTTAGGATTCAAGTGGACAAATCATGATCTCTGTCCTTATGGGACTCCCTAGTTGGGGACAGAGAGCAGGAGACAGAAAATGACAGTGATAGGGTGGTGGGTATTGTCCCCTCTCAGCACTCCCGGCCCCCAGCTGCTGGCCTGCTTCTGGACCTGCCACTTCTGCCCTTCTTATCTCGTGTTCCAGATGCCACCCATCCTCCCTGCTACCTGAAGACTTGGCTCTTGCAGTTGTTCTTGCTCTTTGCCATAGCATACATCTTTTCTTTTCCACTGAATTATTCCCACTGATGCCCAACACGTGTAAATATCTCCCACAGAAAAACGCCACAACCTCCCTTGATCCACCGATCCCTTCCACACACCAACCCCTCTCTTTGCATCCTGTCACTGCAGACACTCAGTCCTTCCTGACTTCACTCTGTCAACCCTCTTCTTCTCCCCAAACCACTCTAATTGGGCTTGTGTCTTCCTGGCTCATTGAAATGGTGCTTCTCAGAGTCATTAACGCCCAACATTCGTGCCAAATCCAGAAGCTACTTCTCTGTTCTCACCTTACTCAACTTCAGGGGCATTGACACACAGCAAATCGTCCCTTGTTCCTGAAATGCCATCTACTATGTTTCCCGTGATGCTCCATGCTTTTCTACTCCCTTCACTGTCTATTGCTTAACACTCTCTCTCAAAAGTTCTTTTCTCTTGGTCGTATTCCTGATGGTTAGAGTGTCTAAGACTCAATCTTAGGCCCCCTTCTCAATTGGCACTCTTTCCCATATAAGAGGTCTTTATGACTTTTAAAACAATATCTTCAAATCTATATGTATATAATCTCTTGGATGTTGAAAATGTATTTCAAACTTAATATGCTCAGTGCAGAGTGTTGGAGTACAACTCCTTCCCCACTCTGACCACCCCAAACCCACTGCTTCGCATCTCATATAATCAACCCTCCATCTGGCTGCCTAGGTCAAAACCTAGCGGTCATCCTTGATTCGGCTTTCCTTCCCCTCTCGCCTCTGATCCCTTAAGCAAATCCTGACGGTATTTCCACAAAATTATACTGCAAATTCTACAACTTCTCACCATGTCCAGAACTGCCGTGGTCTCAGCCCAAGGCTCTCTGGCTGGCTCAATGGTCTCCTAACCAATCTCACTGGTTCCAGTCTTGCTTTTCCTCATATGATAATCAGACTGATCTGAATATAAGCATTTTATCATGCCAATGGTTAAAACTGACCAATGGATTCCTACTGCAACTAGAAAAATCATCCAACTTACTCACCACAGTCTACGAGGTCCTTCAAGATCTGGACTCCGCCACTGGACCCCCATTCACTCTGTTGCTGCCACACAGATCCTGTTTACTTCTTGAAGGAGTGAAACACATTTCCACCTCAGGGCCTTTGCACTTGCCAGTCCCTTTCCAGAATGCTTTTCTGTCATTGTAGCTGCTTCCCTTCCAACTTCCTGGTTTCCTCACAAATGTCCTTTCCTCAGGGATATCTCTTCCTGAACATCTCAGCTAAAGATGCCCTACTTTATCCAATTACTGTTTGATTTTCTTCATATTTATTTCTACTTGACAGTATATTCTTTACATAGCATTTATTTCCTACTTCCCCTACAGAGTGCCAATTCCAAGAGAATAACCTTAACCCAATCATCACTGTATTCTCAGCATCTAGAACTGTGCTGGAACTTAATAGTTGCTCAGTAAGTCTGTATTAACTACTGAATAAAGTGCAGAAGCAACAAGATACAGAGAGATTACAAAATGCTATGAACACCTCAGTTTTGGAACATTACAGAGAAACCACATTTTAAAAAAATTTCTAATGTTTATTTATTTTTGAGAGAGAGAGACAGGGACAGAGTGCAAACAGGGGAGGGACAGAGAGAAAGGGAGATGCAGAATCTGAAAGCGGGCTCCAGGCTCTGAGCTGTCAGCACAGAGCCTGATGCGGGCCTCAAACTCACAAACTGTGAGGTCATGACCTGAGTTGAAGTTGGACACTTAACCAACTGGGCCACCCAGGTGCCCCAGAGAAACAGCATTTGTAACCTCATTATCCAGACTGGAAATTTTTTAATATATTTACCTCTAGCTATTTTTCAGTGCCATATACATTAAAAACAGGATCATACAGTATGGTTTATTTTGCAGACTTATTTTTAAATTTGAAGTTATATCATAATAGTTTTAAAAAAGAGATTTCCCTCTGTTTTTTTAAAATATGCCATGATTTTTTTTTAAAGTTAAACTTTGGGGCACCTGGGTGGCTCAGTCGGTTAAATGGCCAACTTTGGCTCAGGTCATGGTCTTGTGGTTCATGAGTTCAAGTCCCGTGTCGGGCTCTGGGTTGATAGCTCAGAACCTGGAGCCTGCTTCACATTGTGTGTCTCCTTCTCTCTGCCCTCCATCTCTCTCTGCCCTCTCTTTCTCATGCTCTGTCTCTCAAAAATAATGTAAAAACAAATAAAATAAAAAGTAAAACTGTTTTCTAGAGAAGTAACAGATTTATAAAACATTGAACAGAAAGCAGAGAGCTTTTCCATATGCACCCTGTCCAGATGCATGCATAACTTCCCCTACTGCGGGCATCTTAGAGGGTGATAATCACAGAATCTACACCAACACATCAGTCTCGTCCATCACTGACATCAGAGCTCACACGTGGTGTTGGGCATCCTCTGGGTTTTGACAAAATTACGATGCTGGGTACCCATCACTACGGTATCATTCGAGCAGCTGCACTACCTAAAATATCCTCTGAAATCCACCCACTCATCTTCCCTCCCTCTAACCCATGGGGACCAACTGAACTCTTTTGCTGTCTCCATAGTTTTGCCTTTTCTACAATGTCAAATCACTGGAATCATACAGTCTGTACCCTTTTCAGATAATATGTCATACTTTTGAGCATCAAGTTACACTGTACTGTATAGCCTATATTTTGCACTTGAAATGGACCACAAGTATTTTCCTTATATTTAACATAGTCTTAAAACAATTTTCAATGAGGATGTACTATAATTTATTTCATTATTTATCTATTTTTAGGTATTTAAAACATTTCTTTATTTCAAAGTTAAAAAACAAAACAGAAGACCATGGGGGAGATAGAGTATGGGCTCAGAGAACTTCTAGAAAGTACCAGTCCTGAGTTACGTCATTCAGTAGCTGTATGAGCTTGGATGAGTTTTGGTTTAAACCATCCCCGTAAGATTCACTAGGCTCCTCCATAAAATGGAGATAATGATGGTGCTTCTTATCATAGAAATTAAAGGGTATTAAGTGGGATAATGTATGTCAAGGATTTAGGACAAGGTCAATGAATGCTTATCACTACTGTATCAATTATCTATCTACAATTCTCTTTTCTGAAAAGCTAAAAAGAATTACTGAGTAAAAACGCCAGCACATTAAGCTCCTGTATTCATATTATCCAACTGCTTTTCTGAAAACCTGTACCAATTTCCATGCTTATCAGCAATGTACACACGTGTTTGTCTTCCTCCACTGCAGACCATATCACTGACTTTAAATCTTTGCTGCTGTAATGAGCAAGGGGCTGAATGCTTCCTCTCTAACATTTCTGATTACCAAAAGTGAAATCTAACATTTTTCCTTTATGTGTGTGGACAATCTGAATGTTCTTGAGTATAGTCTGTTCAGTGTTCTTTGCTCATTTCTTCTATTGAGCTATTTCTTTGTTTTTCTTAATGAATTGACATATATATTCCTTATCTTATTAAAAATAACTTGACTTTTAACTATGGTTTTCAAAAATATTATTTGTTTTCTACACTGTTTAGAAAAGAAACAAGTGTATTTTATAGAAAATTTGGAATATAGAGAGAGGCACAAGTAAGGGAACAATAACCCCCCAAATCTCAGATATAATCAGGGTTAAAAATTCTAGGGTATATCTTTCCATATAATTTTTGTTCCCCATTTATCTTGTATTCAACATATATTTGCTGAGTACCTTCTAATGAGCCGGATACTCCGGTGGACAAAGAGAGGTTGAATACATTATACATGGGACCTATCACTTTTTTAACAGAACTGATAGCACTGTATGTGTGTGTTTATTCCTCAAATAGTCTTTTCAAAAATTTACATTTTACTGAAAAAATTTATATTATAGCTTGATGAATTTTTGCATGTGGAATACTCATGTAACTAGGAAAAAAACATTATGAGAATTCCATAATTCAGAAATGATTGTTATTATCAACACTTGCTTTTATCTCTGATAAAAGTGAAAATTCCTAGATGTAAAATCAGTGCAAATGGTACCAACCTTATTTTGAGGCTCTTAACGCTTATTGCCAAACAGCTACCCCAAAATTTACTTCCCATTAGCAATCTGAGGTCTTTTGATCTACCTACATTTTCTCCTTGTGTTTTATTCTTTTGCATGTTAACTCCTTAATTGGCCTATTTCTGCTTATAAGATGAATAGTCCTTCACTAGTAAATTGTGTGGTTTCACCTAACACATACAAAAGTTTTCTAGCTGTTGGGGCTGTGTCTGAAAGACCTTTTTTCTCCATGGTTAGTTAGTCTAATGCCAATGTAGGCCAACACAAACCTTCATATCACTGCAGAATTCTAAGATGTTTACTGTTCAGTTGAGTTGGATGCTTACTATTACCGCTGACAAAAAACTTGATGTATTTTTGCCTATCCTTTCAAATGGACAATTCTGTAAAATTGTTGAAACATGTTACAAAAAGAAAAGGAAGAAATCTTTTATTCAAATCTTTAGATCTCTCAGTAAGAAGTCAAAGTTTTATTCATGTATTTCTTACAATTGCCTCTTGTATAGGTCACTCCTTATTTTTCATTTTTTAAGTTTCCTTTCTTTTCCTTTTAATTTTTTAAAATTGTAATTAAAATTTCTGCATGTCTGGCTATAATAGAAAAGTTATTGATTTTTAAATTTAATTCTATAATCTTTAGCTTTTCTAAAGCTTACTATAAATTCTAAGACTACTCAAGTCGATTCCTTCGGCTTTCTATGTATATCTAATTTTCTGCAAAAAAACAATCATTTCCATCACTTTCATTTCATTAGTTATAGCTCAGGCCTTATTGTGCCCAAATTCCTAGAAAAATGCTGAATAATAGTCCTGACAGAGGACATTCTAATTTTTTTTTTCTTTTGTAATGATAATGTGTCTCTCTTATTTTACTGCTAAGTACAATGTTGGCTGTCAGTGTAAGGTCAGTATCTTTTACTAGGTTAAACAGCTATATACCTTGACTCCCAACCTTCTGATGAACCTCAGAATTAACAAAGTCCTTGAACAGATTTTTCAATATCTATTTCTTCACATAAAGAAAAATATAGAATCTTTTAAGAAATGAAATAGGAAGAACACTTAAAATTATTCACTAATAAGAAAATATGATATTGCTTCTTTTCAGCCATCAATTAGGATATAGTTAAATTCAATACTCATTTATTATGTCTAATAATCATTTGCTATTTGAAAAGTGTAGTTTGCCCTCTAAATTCAAACTTTTGCTGTTACTCTTGTTAACCAAGGAAATGGACAAGACCAAACAACTTACCTTAAGACAAAGAAAGGCAAAAACACAGGAGACTTAACTACAGAGAACAAGAGGGTTGTTGGAGGGATTGTGGGTGGGGGGATGGGCTAAATGGTCAAGGGGCATTAAAGGGGACACTTGTTAGGATGAGCAGTGGGTGTTATTTGTAAGGGATGAATCACTGGATTCTACTCCTGAATTAATTACTGCACATTATATGTTAACTAACTTGGATGTAAATTTTAAAAAATAAAATAGATGATTTTATGATAAAAATATATAAAGATAACTTTTAAAGGAATATTAAACTTCATTTTCAAAAACAAAAAAGACAAAGAAGGCAAAGTCAACTCTCTACTATCTTCCATGGGGAAGAAAATAGAAATTTATTCTATTCTGATAAGAAGTCAATCTAATTCATTTAATGGTCAAAATGTAGAGGCAATATTCTGGTTGTTACCAGAAGTTTAAAAAATATGATCCTTTATGTTTACTAAATTTATAAGGAGAAAATAAGTATACAAAAGCCTATGTACAGAGCTGAAAACATGGCATATGTGTATATGTGTATGGAGACATTTGGAATGTAATATTGATCGCACACACATTTTCATACAGTTGCTCTTGGCTTGTGGAAGGGACTGAAAACAGAGAACAGCTCAAAGCTCTTCTCCGTGGCCTCTCTGGAGGCACCCGAGATGCCTGCTCTGGCAGCAGAGCACCAGCGCTTCCAGCACCCACCACAAAAGCAGGACTCCGGGCACCAGAGTTTCTTTCCTACTTATTTATGGAGAGTAAGACATTTCTAGGTGATTATATTTCTCAACTCAAAAAACTCGACCTCTGAGTTAGTTTAAATTTTTACACTTTTGGAAACATAAGCAATAGGTCACTACAAACACGTCACTTGAAATCGAAGCTATTGAGCATTGTCATGGTTGATACTTTGAAGAAATGTTTTTTCCCTAGGTTAATACAAATTTATAAATAACATATTAAAATAACTAACAGATTAGACTCATAAAATGTTATTACAAATGTAAAGACTGAATTACACCAAGAGGCAAACTAATTTCTTTGCTTTATAAGAAAAACCATTACAACTCCCTTCCTTTAAACCACAGCATTATTTAGAGACTGTTTTCAGCTCCTTTGCACGACCTTTGACTCACCAAACCCAAGCTAGCTTCTATGGAGACCAGAACCTTCTATCCCAAGCCTTTTCTTTGTAGAAAAGGTAAAAACAAAGGGCCACCAGGAGCGGGTGCTTAAAAACCAGATCTAGGACAGGAGTCGACATAGCAAAGACCCGAGAAAGGACTGAAGCATTCATGTGAATCCTGACACCAAGGAACCCTCTGGTCTGTCTCAACTATGCAACACGCCAGGAGAGGCAGAATGCTCTCCTGCAGCTTCACACTTAACCAGGTGTGTACAACCCCTCATGCGAAGACAAGGCTGAGGAGCGGTCCTGCTGTCTCCCAACCCCGATCCCCGCAGTCGGGGAGTGTGGTCGGAGAGCAGAGGCTCATGAAGGCCACCCATCAACACAACCACTTAGGATGACAACCCTACTGCCAGCTCAGTGATACGACCTAACACCAGACGGAGAGGAAGTTCACCATAATCTTACACCTTTATTTTTATTTAGACTTACATCCATGTCGGTGAAAAAGTCTCCAAACTGTGGAAAAATCTAGCAGGAGAGCTGACTAACAGCATGTTAACTGAAACATGATCATACGCGAAAGGCCTTTCCTCACTCTACTTGCAGGTTGCCTTCAGTAAGAATCCCACAGAAAGAACTTTCTCCATCCACTCGGGGTCATACTTTGCTAAAGAAGCTGGGGGGAAAAACCAACACCTCTAGTTCCATACCGTCATTCATAAAAAAATGACTTCCATATAAGCATCATCATATTGCCTGTGGAGACCATTTGGTAAAATGATATGCAGGACGTTACATAGACTTAGGAATAGGAAAGCCAGAAGTACACGATGGAAGTAAAGTCTAAACCCTTCTCTGGTGGGAAAATACGATTTCCTTTGGAAAATGTGTCTCCCTGTCTCTCATGTTCCTTAACATGTCATTTTTTAACGGTAGCCAAAAAAAAAAAAAACCCCACAAAATTTCTTCTTTTAATTCCTTCCCCCCTTGGGGTGTCAACACAATTAATTTAAATTGTGACCGCTTTTACTAAAAATTGTCACAAAATGAGGTGACAAATAAGACCTTTAAAACTAAAAATGATTAACTGTTTTATTTCTTAAAGTACAAGGAAGGCATTTCTAAATTACTTTAAATGATGTTCTAAATTTTCCTAACATCTTAAGAACGATTTGAAACATACACTTCGATAACACAGGAACTGCTCCTAAAAGTCTCTCACAAGTGTGTTTCATTATTCAGAATCTCTTATAAGCCAAAACTATGAACTAATCAAATTATACAGAGGGGAGGGGTGGCTGGCAAAAAAGCTAACATTAAAAAAAATGGGGCCAAGTGTCAACAATTGGGGTTCAGAAATCACACTTCAAGCTAACCAATAGATCATTAATCTCCTTGAAATTACTTGTATCAGAGATCATAAAAAGCTAAAAACATGTAATTTAAATATATTAAAATATCCATGTCTCTTACTGCAGCACATTGCTCATTACAGTGTGAAATTAGGCATTACCACACCATTTCTGCATGATGAGGTAATTTTGGTTTTCTTGGAAATATAATGCCAATACATTTATTTTTCCCAGGACATAATTTTGCTATTTTAGAAGAAACTAATATTTGCAATGACCAGCCCCAGGTTTGTTGAATTACAAAAATATAAAATATTGAAATAAGTATAAGAACCAATTTATTTTAAAAATATTGTGCAAATCTAGAGCAAGTAAACAATTTTAAAAGATGGAGGTTAAATGGACCTTTCATTTTTACTTTTGCAGACACCTTCATATTATTCTTAAGTAAAATAAAAAATTTGTAAGGTTATAAGGTTAATTTTTCTATTGTTGATTTTTATATTTGGTTGAATTATAACTTTATTCCCTTCTACACTTTACATAAGGAAAAGTCCTTATGCCAAGAGCAGAATCAGACATTTTATTTATTTAAAAATTTTTTTTAATGTTTTTTGTTTATTTTTGAGAGACAGAGACAGCATGAGTAAGGGAGGGACAGAGAGAGGGAGGCACAGAATCCAAAGATAGACTCCAGGCTCTGAGCTGTCAGCACAGAGCCTGAAGTGGGGCTCGAAACCACGAACTGTGAGATCATGACCCAAGCTGAAGTTGGATGCTTAACTGACTGAGCCACCCAGGCATCCGCAGAATCAGACATTTTAATGACTGCATCGACTCCTAGTTCTTCATTTTCTTTTTGTTTCAATTTGGGCTTATGGAAAAACTATATCCCCTACATTCCTAAACTAGAACTTTCAAGATGTACTTTCTATGGTTTTGAGCACTATTTCAGATACTCTCTCTATACAGTTCACTGTGAATAATGTTAGTAAACAAATAAAAATCCAGCTATATTATATCAAAACCAAGTTTGGAAGATTTTGGTCTCTATTATACCGAATTATTACTTCGCTAACTTCTCATTTTTCACCACATAGTTTTGGCACTGCATAGACAAGCTTTGGCATTTGTAGGAAGGTAGAATTTAAAAGCAATAGCAAATTACTGCTAATTTCTTCTTGATGGGTGCTATTAACACCTATTAACATCAATAAGAGTAACAAGGTTATACCCGAGACAAAATATCAGCCTATTCTGTATCATTAGAAACAAATGGAAACTTAGGGAAGGAATTTTAATATACCAGTAAAATGTGAAATTTTTTTGTGCTCTTCTCTTATGAAGTGAATCACAACCATAAATCAGAAACAGCTTTTGAAAATAAGAATGATTATTAAGCTCTCCTAAAGGCAATTCTGTACTTGTCACTCACTTGGAATATTTCTACCTTAAAAAAATAGTAATGCCTTATGTGTAATTTCCTTAAGAAAAGCAAACCTTTTAAAATTAAAAAAAAACCAAATTGTATTCTACCCTAAGTGTAAAAATAAATATTTCATTAAGGAATGGGAAAAAAATGAAGCACATTTAAATAATTTTATTGCACTGGGAGTTGCCAATTCGTCTATGAGTAGTTTTATAGCAGATGAAAAGAAATCAAAATACAGGACAGATGTTGAACAAACCGCATTTAAGTTCTGTCACACTGGCATTTTTCAAATGATGTTGGCTCATCTATTAAATAAGGTGTGTTTTGCTTGATTTTGAAAAGGGAAACATCAGGAAATATTTAAAGGCCAATTGCTGCCAATTAACTTTGATCAGTAAAAGTTCTATTTGAATCTCTCAGATTCTTCTCCTGTCTGAAATAACACACATTTATAAAAATCTACCAAAACAACAACTTGATGATTAATGCCTGTTGGCAGGCTTACCACAAGCTTGCTTAACAGCAGGATTTATATAAACAACTGTCTCTATTAAGAAGAGAGTGAACTGTAGTTATAGTCATGTTTTCTCATCATGGTGATAGGAGAAACAATATTCTCTACCCTTAAGAACGCCGCTAATCAAGATCATCGTGTTTGACGGGGCCTGTAACACAGTTAATTAACCCTCTTACGAAAGCGCCACCCCCGAAATGATCATGGACAAATAAAATCATCAGCAGTTTGACATAAGAAATCCTGGCAGTCCAAAGGGCAGAGGCCTGATAAAATTTTATACAACTGGGCCAACCAGAAAGAAGACCATCTGACCCAACAGGATAAGAGGAGGACAGGACAGGGACAGGAAGCAGGCCAGGATCCCTACTTCTGTTCGATTACCAAGGTAATCCATCTCAGTGGTAATTACGTAGCTGAGAAATCTGTAGTGTCTGATAGCAACTGTTTAGTATTTAAAATTTTTGACATCAAATTTTAATCCTTACCAAGGGTCACATGGGATCTAACCTTGAAAAACCACAGCCAAAGTAAAGCAAAACAGAAATACCATGAAGACAAGCATATCACCACATAATCAGTAATGGATTTAACTTCATTGTTCCAGTTATATAGTCACAATATATCACATTGTTATTTTAAGACCATTCACTGATTTTCAGACATGCAACGTGAAGTGTGTATAAAATAATCAGAACTTACTTCTAAGTCATTGAAAAATAGATGTGTGTCTGCCAAATTGAAAATCATTTCCTCCATGCGCAGTCCAAGGGAAACTGATGTAGGTGGATCCTAAAAGAAGAATTTTTCAGGTCAAGACAATATATACTTCAGGTTCATGGAATACAGGGTCACAAGAAAAGGGAGTCAGTGCTGGAAAGGTCAAGAGTAAGGACTCATCGGGAGGGCTGGCCTCCAGTTGCTTTTGGTGGACGTGATTGATTCACCGTGTGTGCAAATTTCAGGGACTTGTGACCCAAATGTTGTAGGTACTTTGCATAATGAAGAAATAATTTGCTGCTTGAAATGTTACAAAAATATAAACTCTAGGGTTCCTTAGGCATCTAGAGTAGAGGAATTTTAGCTTCACAGGTCTGTTTCGGGAGCAAGAAATTCAGGGACTAGAGAAGACATTGCTTATGTTCTGTCATTAAGAGCATCTAACAGGATTGCCACAAATACCAGAAAATCGGTACAGTATAGATTAGTTTCAGAAGAGCAATAAATACTAATTTTACTCCAGATGGTAACTATCATTATTTCTTATTTATTTGGACTGCCTGCCAATTTTAAGAATACTCATAGTAGGAAGTTACAGCCACTCTGACCACCTGGCACTATGCCCAGCTCAGGGAGCTGATCCTGACATTCATGTGACACCATCCAGTCATCAGACAGCCAGCACCATTCACAAAGGGGAGGGGAGGGCAGCATTCTGAAATGTACAGTGGCTTCCATGCAAAGCTTTAGGCTTCTGGTGCTAGTGATGAGCAGGCTGTCTCATGCACCCCACACCCCGCTGACATCTACTGGCACTGAGATGAACTCAGGGGCCGTGGAAATCTTTGCTGCTTTCATGGTGTCACTATATTTGTAATGTATCAAATCCAGGAAACAACGTGGTTCTTGGTGAAGACCCTGCATATTAATCAAGAAAGAAAAACTGTCTGTGAAGTAGACAAAGCTGTAACAAGAGCTTTTCAAGGTTTCACTGGCATTCTTAGAGCAACGTTGGCTTTTACAAGTATGACATTTTAAATACTTTCCAACAATACTTTTTGATGGACTATTTTATGATTATAGCAAGCCTCTGGAAGAAGTACAGAATCCACCTGTACCATCACTTAACTAGGGAAATTGTAAGTAGAAGAATGATGCCTTCACACAAGTCACCTCCCTGCTGGGAAACCCTCTGTGTATCTATACTATCTGACATAAATCTTGCACATTTTCTGTATGGGCTTCTGAACACATCATCTTCATTCCAAAGTCTGTGTTCTACTCCCTACTGTCCATGTTTCCATAGTGTATCAAGCTCTTGAGTATTTATCTCGAGTCCCAATTCCTCCAGCACCCTGGGAAAGAGCCACAAGCATTGGTCAAACAGCTCTAGACCCAGGAGCCAGGCCTTACCCTTGCTCTCCCACTTTGGAGCTCTACGTCACTGATCCTTAGTTTGCTCATCTAATAAATCAGATGCCTAACTGGCAAACACGTTATTCTCACATAGGAGAAAAATTCTTGCCTCTTAATCTGGCATAGTCATAGGTGTTTGCTCACATTGAAGAGAGCAAGGGCCTGGGATGGAGGGATGGAGACAGAGACTCCAAGGCTGCCTGCCACAGGCCAATCAGCTGTGGCCACGGAGGTGGAGTCAACATCACCCCACCCCACCCACTCTGCCAGCACCGCCTACACTATGCCCCCCTCCAGCTGTCTACCTTTCAGGAGTCCCTGAGGACCCACGGCGTAGGGTCTGGGAAAATCTGGTAGGAGGACATTGCTGGTCTCAGTTGCTCCCTTCCCTAGGCCTTGTCCTCCGGCTGGCTGGCAGTGGGAAGGAGGCAGAGAACACAGAATTGCCAAAAGTCAGGGGTCAGACTGGCAAAGGGGCAAAGCAAACACCCCAGGGTTTATAACAGGGCAGAGAGGAAAGAGAGACCAGCAGAGTGTCTAAGAACTGTGCAGGGAAGGACAAATAAAAACACTTCCCTCAGATTTCCTGTTTGATGACGCATATTCCTTAGCATTCTTTAAACTGTCCCTATTTAATACCATCTAAAACCTATGAAATTTTGTTGGCTGTAGAAGAATTAAAACAGTTTATGTATAAGTATAGAAAACCTTACGTGGAATCTGAGTTTTATAGGAAATTGCTCACTCGCTTGAATTCTAAATCAATAAGTATGCTGGAAAAAGCAAATGTTCAAATATACCCTAGAGCAGAAATAACCAGTAGGAGAAGTTCAAACAGCTGCTTCTAAAACAAAACACCTGACTAAGGTGTTTACTCCCTCTAGTTCAGGCCAATAAAAATACACTGACTTGTCTCATAACCCTGTCAATGAATCTTTTTATGTGGGAAGGTGGAAGAGACTCACCACATTTATTTAATTGCCAATTTGGGAATTTATGTACCGGTATTGTTACCTTTGAAAAAGTATTATTTCTCCTTGATACGGTTGCATATTATACCACCATCAAAAGAATTACTCCATTGTTTGTTAATATATAGCATACTCTAACCTTACTTCATAAATTACAGTAATGACTTGCTAGTCGGAATACCAATAAATTTTAAAGGCTTGTTCAGTCTTCTGGTCAAATACAACACAGATGTTGGCCTTATCTACCTCTTAATGTTTTTCTCCTTTGTTATTAGCAGTCATTCCTTAACAGTCTTTATACTTGCTACTCCAAAGTATTGTCCTGAAACATTTACTAGACCAAGAGAGCAATTGGGCGGTCCACTGGGATGAGAGATTTTTAGAATAAGAAGGGGCTCTAGTTGAGGGCGGTGTTTATTAAGCATTTTAAAACCACAGTCTGTAGTAAAAAACACATTTTACATGACGAGCTAGTAATCTCTCTCTCACACACACGCAGTCTCTTTCTTCCTCTCTCCCCTTGTCCACCGTTCCTCTTTTGCCTCTTTCCCATACACAGAGCTGAAATGTAACTTTGTCAAAACAAGACATTACTTGCTATGTGGTGTGCACTTCGATAATTTCCCGTTTCTTGGCTCACTAATGTATCATGGGCTACAGTTTGAAGAGAAGACCTCTGGAATATACCCACTTCTGATTTTAGGGACAGGGAAATGGAGGAGCAGCAGTGTTGTGATGAGCCTGTGGTCAGAGCTGGCAGGGCACCCAGCCACCTCACCCAAAGTGGTGCACCTACAAGGAAACTACCGGAAGGGCAAATAGATAACTGTGTTCATAGATTTGCTTACACTGGAGTTCTCATAGTGAGGTTAAATTTTATTTCGTAAGAATCTTTTAATGTGTTCACATTTTTCAAACATGTCTGAAACAAGTCAAATGTGACAAAAGCTAACACTGAACAGTTAATAAATTAGTCATAGCTTGATGGCTTATTTTGGCATCTTTAGAGGAAGAAAAAGCCCACATTTTTTAAACCAAAACTGAGACATAAAAATCACCACGTCTTTGGCTTAATCTTTTCTTGGGCTTTGCAATAACAAATTCCAGAACCGTAGTTATAAAATGGTTGCTTTTGTAAAACCATTTTGTGTTGTATCGCTTTTGAAAAATTATTTAGAACTTCGCCTCCATTTCAAAGAAACATGTCATTTAAGTTAAACATTGTTGCCAAATGTTTCCATTTTTTTCTGAATTTGACTCTCTGTGGCACTTGCCACTGTTGTTTAATATCTTCGTGACATTTCTTCTTCTTGGTGCCATAGCACCATCAATATTTTTGAGCCTCTTTCTAGAACCTGAGTATCCATCGCCTATTCCTTCAATGATATGGGTCCCTGGGACTGTCTGGGGTCTCACTTCCTTATATTCACCGCCACTGTTCCCCTACGTCTGGGGTCTCACTAAGACAATTTCACTCGCCTGTCCCTTTTAAGAAACATCTAAACACTTCAACAAGTATAAAAAGCCCATAAATGTCTGACTGTTCCTGACCTCCTTAATATGTGACTAACTTACAGTTTTTCAAACTATTTTTTATCATGAAATCTTTTCCTAAAAAGATCACTGAGGCAGAGGCCTTCTGTAAAAGATGAGGGGCTCTGATGGACATTCCCACCAAAGACCTTAAAAAAACTAGGGTAAAGGATCAGTCTCCACTGATTACCCACATTCTATGCTGAGGTCTTTGAACTTGCTCCCATGGCCTCTTGGTCAGTTAAGAGTCTCATCCCTGACTCTTTCCAGCCTGGTTTACTGGCCGCGGGTACTTGAGGTCCATGTGTTATCATCTAAGAAGGGCAGAGCCATAGCTCTACATCTTTATCTCTATGTCCTTGGGACCTAGCACCATATGCCTGGCACCGGGCTGTCCCTAAATGTGGCAGAGGGATAAATGAATGAAAAGCAATAAATACAGTATTTTAAATAATTCCAACAAAAATATTAAATTTGGTCTTTAGTTACTTGTTAGCATTCAGTGATGGTAAAAGGAAATTCCTACATACATACGTTAGGAAAAAACCCCAGACTTTCGAGTCCTAAAATGACTCTACCTATGAAATATAGGATTGAACATATTCATTAAGAATGCTTGATTAATTTGTACCTGAAGGAAGAGCAGCCCATTCTTAGAATCACTACTTATAAAGCCTTGCTTATCTACTTAATGAAGTAGAGAAAATTAGCATGAGATCAGCATGCAGTTCTTTCCTTTTTACATTCAGTGGTGGTATGCATTACAACCTTCAGCAAAATAGGTTGTTATGTGCTCTACAATTTAGTTCCCTTGTACAAATTAGACAGTACGGTGGAGAGGCTCAGAAAGAGAAAATAAAACCAAATGCTTTATCAGTTTTCTTTTTTAATGAAGAAACAGCATCAATTTACCATAGCTCTCATGTTCAGGACATTCTCCCACTGGAGACCTTTTTCTCAAGATATTCCTCACCAATGAAAAACAAATAGCATCCAATACCACACATACACACAGAGAACTGAAATTTAACTCTGCTCCTAAATTATTTTAATAGGATATTAAATTGCAAATGTCTGCTTAAAGTCATGAAAATAAAGTGAAGGAACTTGATGCATGTGAGGCTGCCCGTGACTGTCGCATGTTAAGTCAAAGGCAATTTTGTCTACTGAACAGAAAGCAACATTTTAAAATCACAATGAAATCTGCTGAGCACAGACTCAGGCCTAAAACAACTGTTTTGCTTCCATCCTTTATCAAGTGATCTTTAATTATCCCACTGCCTCAAGATTGGTTTCTTCTGTTTCCAGAACACAGAATGCTCACAGACACTCAAGTTATTATCATTATATGCTGAAATCACTAGCATTACCCCTAGCCCATTGTCATTTCTTTTCTGTTTATTGATTTTTTTTAGCCTGATCACTGCTATTATACTAGATCATCATATTATGAAAATGTTTAAAAGAGTAAAAAGAAATTCTAGACAAAATTAGTACACAGAAATGCTGAAGTGCCATTAAACTGAGCCTGTAGAGAGATTTAGGTCTGTCAATCTTGAATTCACATGTTGAAAATCTATAATCTGTTTTGAAGAAAAGAGCACCTGTAAATACAAGTGAGTTTTGGAACATAAGACTAGGATACGGTCTCTTAATGCCCTGTCTTCATGGCACTGGATAAATTTTAAGGGTCATCAAATATGCAATCTATAGCAACTCAGAAACTTGATTTTATTAAGACTCCGCAACCAGATGAAGACATTGGTGTCCTGCAAGCCTGTTCCATTTGTTTCTACACATCAGTCTAGGAGTCCTCTTAGGATGACTAGTAATGGAATTGTCTTGTACACAGTGCTTACAACGGAGCCCTCCAGCTCACCTCTGGTCTGAACTAGGTCTAATACTAACTCGGTCTAACACAAGGCATTTTTGGGACCACTCTTTCACTACATGCCACAGAAATTAAGGAGTTTCTTCTAAACTAATTTTGTTCATAGCCTGTGGGCAAAGAGCTCATGCACAAGGACTGAAAAACATAAAAAATGCACCTTTCATAATGGTCATACCACTGGCTTTGCAGTCATAGAGTTTAGACTGGGATTCTAAACTTTGTTGTCAAGTCAATGGTGGTCAAGTTCAGTTACTTAAACTCTGAGCCTCAGGTTCCTCATTAGTAAAATGGGAGCAAAACCAGTATGTGTTAAAGGTAAATTTGATAATTTATTTACAATTCTGAATAAGGTATCTGGCAAGTAAAAGCTGCTGGTGCTACCACAACTGTCAGTAGTGGTATTATTTCTACTCTTATTACTACTACTACACCAATAGCTGTAGGTCAATCCAGACATGGGACTCCATATCCTTCTATAAAAAGATGCATTAACATTCTGAATTCAAATTGCATGTGAAGTTCAAGCTATTTAATAAGGGCGACCGTAAATTCCCTGTGCCAATATTTTGAGATGACCATGTTTTCAAGAGCACAGTCATCAGTAAAGCTGATTTGCAAGGAAGCTAAATCAGATATGTTCAGTGTTACTATTCCCAGGAGGGCTTGTCATTTGTTCTCCCAAAAATAGCAACCAAGTTTTGGGGGACAAAGCTGGCTGTTATCACTAGGAATGGTGGCCCAACACTAGGAAACCAGCAAAAGATGTTCCATACTCTGAAAATCTAGGAACTGAGTAGGAGATAGTGGCATTCACTATCAGTTGAAACTTAGAGGCATTCTTTAAAACACACACACACGCATGTATCACCTGCATAGCCAAGCAGTGTGATCTTGAGTTAGTCACAAATACTGGTCAGCCTATACCATTTAATCATTAATAAGTTAGACTTTGTGAATAGGCACTTAAGTTTAGTCCAAATCCATTGTTTATAGACAATTTGCAAATGACTTAAGAGAATAGGTCGTGGCAAAATTGACCCTGCCCCAGTTTATCAACAAATGGTTGGCAGTGACAGATGGCAACAATCAGTAATTAGTGAGGTATATTCCAAATTTAGTGCCTTCGATGAACATAGTCCCTGAAAATTTTCAGAGCTCGCACAATGGTGCCATACCCTAGTACTTCAAGAATAACATAAAATTTTAGGGAGTTATTGTTTGTGGTAGGGTTCAAAGATAGAATGTGGAAGCACTTTAAGAATATCAGAATAATATGAATTATCAGGTACTATAGTGAGAAAGAAAAGCAGGGTCTTCTAGTTCAGTTCTTCCACAAACAGAAACTCTGATGGAGTCATCTGACTGACTCCTAAGGGAAAGGTATTCCATTCTTCAGCTCCATGATGTGGGCACAGCATTCTTTCCCTAATGTAAATAGTTAACTACTTCCAAGTCAAGATTACATTGTATACACACCATATACAAACCTCTCTTAAATATTATTCTTACACAGAGATTTGGAAGGAAAGCACCGGCAGAGAAAATGCCTATAGCTCGACTCAAGCTTCAATAAAGACAGCTGGACTTACCTTTAAAGTCAGCTGCCAAACATCAAACACATCTATAGATTAATCACACTGGAACTATGGCTGATAAACTGAAATTCACTATGCTATTGAAAAAATAATAAATAAATATGGCACCTGCCAGTTTACTCAGCACGAGCCTCTGAGGATGCCTATCTGTCTACTAGAGGTAACCAGGAAGCCTTAATCAAGCATCTTCATTAATACTGGATAGCTATTCAAGAAGAGGGATTTGAGAAAATCTCAAAATTAAAGAAGTGGCTTAGATTCACTTCAAAATTTTGCCTCACCAAAAATAGCTATGGCCTAGTTATTTGCCACAAAAGCTATCAATCATTTTATTTATGAGGTCAATCTGCATATACTTGCTAAATTAATGAACTTATATGGTCCAATTACCACCCCCCCCACACACATACAACTCAATTTATTTCCTTCATAATGAACTATCTTTGAGCCAAGAAGAAAGGATATACAGGATAAATAAGAACATTCTATAATGGATTGTGAAAGGAGAGTGTCTAACCAGAATACTGAAGTTTTAAAATTGACAGCAAATATAAATTATGCACTTCCTATTGGAAGGATATCTCCATCTATGAAGTCTTGACCCTCCTCACCCCACACGCAAAATCAAGCCTGAATCTAATTAAACTTCTGGATCTAGCTACTAATTTGTAAGACATACAGGGGACAAGAAATATGTGACAAATGAACACAAGGGGGATCCAATCAAGAAAATCCAGACTCCCAGGAACTCTCAGAATAGATGGCATAAAGACAGAGATCTATACCAATGGAATATAATAGAGATTCCAGAAATAAACTCATAGTCATGTAGTCAAATGATTTTCACCAGGGGTACCGAGACCACTCAATGGGGAAATGATAGTGTTTTCAACCAATGGTTCTGGGAAAGCAGGATATGCAAATGCAAAAGAATAAAGTTGGATTCCTACCTTATTCAATATACAATATACGAAAATTAACTCAAAATGGGTCAAAGATCTAAAAATTAAGAGTGAAGGTATAAAACTCTTCTGGGAAAAGTTTCATGACATTTCTGGATATTACATTAAAAGCATAAAAGAAAAACAAGATAAGTTAGACTGTATCTGAAAATATCTGTGCATCCAAGAACCCAATTAACAGAGTAAAAAGGAAACCTATGGGTTGCAAAAAAAAGTTTACAACTCATATATCTAATAAGAGGTTAATAATCAGGATATATTAAAAAACTCATACAATTCAACAACAACAAAACCCCAAAATATTTGATTAAAAAATAGGCAAAAGACTTGAATAGCTATTCTTTTAAAGAGGATATACAGAGAGTCAACAAGCAAATGATAAGATGCTCAGGAGCATTAACCATTAGGGAAAGATGAATCAAAATTACAAGGAGATACCACTTCATACTAGGATGACTACAATTAAAAAAAAAGATGAGGAAGGAAAAAATGCAGAAAATAACAAGTGTTGATGAGCATATAGAGAAATCGGAACGTCTGTGCACTTAGTGGGAACAGAATGTGGTACAGCTGCTATGGAAAACAGTATCAGTTTCTCAAAAAAACAGACAAAGAATTATTATGTGATCTAGCAATTCCACTTGTGGGTATATACCCAAAGTAATTGAGAACAGGGTCTCAAAAAGATATTTTCATTTTAAAAATTTTAATTGGAGTATCGCTGACATATTCGTTTCAGGAGTACAATAAATTAAATAATAAAGCAAAAAAAAAAGGTACTTATATACCCATACTCACAGCAGCCTTATTCACAATAGCTGAAATGTAGGAGCAACCCAAGAAATGTCCAATAATGAGCAACAAAAATGCGGTACGCCCACATAATGGCATAGTATTATTTAGCCTTAAAA
The DNA here is from genome assembly GCF_006229205.1 of Suricata suricatta. NCBI lineage: Eukaryota > Metazoa > Chordata > Mammalia > Carnivora > Herpestidae > Suricata > Suricata suricatta. The sequence continues at coordinate 20,014,312 of NC_043714.1, forward strand.
AGGAAGGAAATTTTGACACATGCATACAACACCAACAAACCTTAAAGACATTATGCTAAGTGAAATCAGTCATTCACGAAAAGAGGAGTCCTGTACGGTTTTACTTGTATGCGGTGTTTAGAGCGGTCACAGTCATAGAGACAGAAAGCAGAATGGTGGTTGCCAGGTGCTGGGGGTGAGGAGTGAAGGAGAAGTTGTTTAATAGATAGACTTCCCGTTCTGAACTTTGAAAAGAGTCCTGGACACTGGGTGGTACAACACTGTGAATGTATTTACTACTCAGTGTCCAACTCTTGATTTGGCTCAGGTCATAATCCCATGATTGTGGGATCATGCCCTGCATGGGGCTCCATGCTAGGCTTGGAGCCTGGTTGGGATTGGGATTCTCTCTCTCTCTCTCTGCCCCTCTCCCTTGCTCATGCAAATAACAAATAAATTAATTAAAATTAACATTAAAACATGACTAAGGAATTAGGTAGCATTTACATGATTTGTATTTTGGGGCGCCTGAGTGGCTCAGTTGGTTGAGTGTCCGACTTCGGCTCAGGTCATGATCTTGCAGTCTGTGAGTCTGGGTCCTGCATCGGACTCTGTGCTGTCAGCTCAGAGCCTGGAGCCTGCTTCGGATTCTGTGCCTCCCTCTGTCGCTACCTCTCCCCACTCATGCTATGTCTCTCTGTCTCAAAAATGAATAAATGTTAAAAAAAAAAGTTTTACATGATATGTATTTTACCACAACTTAACATAGGAATTAATAATTGGAGAAATATAACTACTAATTAGACATGTAATAATTTAAGAAATTCCTATGAATTTGCTCGATAGCTGAAGTACTGGGTATCATCTACTATTTTCTATGCTAAAAAATTCTTTTAGTGGAGTCTTAAACACATATTAAAATACATATTGAAATATGTACAAATCAAGTAACACATCTGAGATCTGTTTTCAACAATCATAGGACAGATTGGGGAGGGATGTGGTGAGGTTACATGTTTAATAAGATTAAGAATTGATACTACTTTAGAGAGGTTACATCGAGTTTTATTATGCTACCCCACCTACTTTTGTGTATGTTTAGAAGTCAGATTAAAAGAAATTTAAATATATAAAAAATATTCACCAAGGCATGATTGGTTGTCTTTGAATGGTGCAACTATGAATATTTATTTTGAAAATGTCAAGCACACTCAACCATATTTTTAAAATGTCAAAAAAATTCTTAAGTCAAACTTGCAAACGGCCTGCCAAGTTCCTCTGGACATCACTGTTTATTGAAAAGAAGGTGCTACCACTTGCTTGGTAATCCTTACCCAGGGTTAAGTGAGCTTTAGAATATACACAATCTATGTTGGATCCTGCTCTGCCTGTAATAACTCTATTAATTTTTATCACGTGGATAGTTTTTTGTTCCAGAAAACCACGGAGCTCATGCATTTATCACTGAAGCCACAGGACCTATGTCTCATACACTGAGGAACAGTGGTGTCACCTTGCAACACTGATGGGCTGCAAAGGCGAATTCCCAGTGTAATTTAAGAATAGCGGTAACCCTAGAAGCATCTCCTTTAGGGCCTCTGGCATTTATTTTTTGGTTGCACAGCTTCCGGGGACCCCGATTTTTTTTCTCATCCACAATACCGGTGTTATCACTTGACATTCCAGTCTTGGCGATTTCTTACTACTAGCTAAGTGACTGGAGCTATTGGAGAACGCTTGTCCTGAATAACACACGGAGACTTGTTTCTTTCCTAATATCGTTATTCCTTTGGAGAGTCTGTGGTTTGACACAGATTTTGTGGATTTATAGTGACATTAGTTTAGAACAGTTAGGCCCCGATGACAGACTACTGATGAAGATTCACTCATTCTCTATCAACAGCCTCCTGTATGAATTTATAAGCTCCCTGAAGGCAGAATTGTGGCTGGCACTCCTATACTAACATACAATTGTTGTTCAATAAATTATGAAAGATCGACTTTCTGAATGACTCATTAGCGTCAGGCCAGGAAATGGGGAGGGTGGCCAGGTATGTATCTTGGGTCCTGTCGCTGATAGAACATGGGAGGTTTCGTGTGTGCAACTTGAAAAGGGTGCTTTTTGGTAGTACAATTTTCTGAATCACTTCACGGACATTTTCAGTGATCATTACCCACAACTAAACTAGATAAGGTACTGAGTGCCTTCTTTTATGACAAGCTCTTTTGACAGAGTCTTAAATTTGGGGTGGTCCTAGCACGGAGTCCACCAGGTATTAGCAGGGGACCTTAGCCAATAGGACACCATGGTGAATTCCTCCAGGTGTCTGCTCATGGGGGCCAGTGGGTAATTTCCTACATGACTTTTCCTACATGCGTTGAAGTTCATGTTTCTCAGATTATTTTGTTGCCCTTTTATATTATAGTTATATCTGCATTGCTAATTCCATTATTTATATATGATATTTGATCTTAACTAACTTAAAAAAATCTTTCAGTTAAAAAAATTTTTTTTTCTTAGTTTATTTTTGAGACAGAGAGAGAGCATGAGCAGGAGAGAGAGGGAGGGAGACACAGAATCTGAAATAGGCTCCAGGCTCTGAGCTGCCAGCACAGGACCTGATGTGAGGCTTGAACCCAAAGACAGCAAGATCATGACCTGAGCCAAAGTCGGACACTCAGCCGACTGAACCACCCAGGGCCCCTGATCTTAACTATCTTTTAAGTAAGCACTGCAAAAAAATATATGAAGGGTCATATGCATTCATCCCCAATTCTCACTTCCTAGCTTTAAATAGCAATTTAATCTATTTTTAAGGCCAGGCATGAACCATCCCCAGACCTCCATCTCTCTCTCTCTGCCTCTCTCTCTCTCTGCCTCTCTTTCTCTCTCTCTCTCACTCACACTCACACACACACACACACACACACACAATCTGATTCAAAATTATTTTCTTAACCCATTTTCATTTACTTTCTCAAAAATTGTACTTCTCATAGTGTCAGAGTGTCCATGGTCTTTTGAACTTCAAAATAGAAAGTTTAAAGGAAACCTGTTTATCTCTTCTCAGATTTTTTAATAGAATCTAGAATGTTCTCTGGGTATAAAAATAAATTGCTTTCTTCTTTCCCTAGAAATCTTAAACCTAGCCACTTAACTACCATAAAAATATCTCTTCCATTTATGTGAAAGATACATTCCTTTTAATACATTCTTTGCATTCAAAGATACTTCCCTAGATTTTTAGTTCTAAAAATGCCACAAATGCCAAATATTACATCAGATCGTGTATAGTTTAAAGAGAATAACCATGTTATTTCAGTTTTACTTTAAGAATAACTAAAAATCATACCAAATGTTAATAAGGAAGCAATTTCTTTTTATTGCTTAGATATATTGGTAAAGCAGTAGGAGAAAACAATTGTTCCTATTTTTAATGTCAGGCTGATTTTTACTGATACACTCTTGTATATTTTGCCCTTTTATTCCTTTTCTTTTACTGTCTTATTTTTCTAAACTGAAAAGCAAAAAAATTAATGGTAAAATAAACCAAGAAACACAAAGGCAATTGAAGTTTGTGCAATTTAAATTCTTTGAGACCTTTAAGAAATATTTTAATACCTCAGTCACTATTCTAATTTTAGAAAGCTATAGCATTCTGAATTAGTAACTGGGTTCTACAAAGTACATAGGGTGTTGGGGATTTATTTCTTTGAAAGTAAAAAAAAATTAGTATTACTTTTAAATTTTAATCCATTACTATTTTTAATTCATAAACACATTTTAAGTATGTGATAAATGTCTTTTGTATCTCTCCTTTTTCAATATATACCCCATCACATTTATAAGATCAAATCTATACACACTACTTACAGCTATGAGATCAAATCTACACAAACCCTTTCTATTTAGGTTAAAAAAATGATATATCATATTTAAACAATTGCTCTATAAAGAACTAATCTTAGGCTAGAAAGAGTTACTACAAGGCGGTTCAACTATTTCAAAAGTTCTACTAGTTCCTCGGGATAGGTACTTACATTTTGAGTTTGTAGAACAAAGGATAAGGTTCCTAAATTATATCTGTACTGATCCTGTGTGGGCAGCTAAGCCTCCCCTGGCTAGCAATTACTCTGCTGTAATGGCCCAGTGAGGTGTGATGTTAACAATGTGAACAGGTTTATGAGGATTTGTTGGCGAATGGGAAAATCTTGTAAAGTATGCTCAAATTCACAACACATCTTTGGGCAGCATCAACCAAATGAAGGCAAAAATACCTGTTTTGGAGCCCTTCAATGAGTCCTTATTTAGAATGCTAACATTACAGCCACAAACAAGGCCTGGATGTCACCATTTAAAATAAATTCTCATTCGGGATCTTTTGTTTTGGGGGAAAAGAAGTTGAAAAACAGGAATGGGTACTCTGAGTGCCCCACGCTGCCTGCTCATAAGGGAAGGATTAAAGATAAGATTAGGAAAATTAGCTTCCTTATCTGAGAGAAGAAAAAAATTTATGCAAAAATGTTATTTCTTTTAAAAAATGTCTTTGAAAGTGTTAGGTAAGTGATATATACAACCTGTGAGACCCAAAGTTTTCATTGTCTTCTTTCCGCCTGTCTAAAGTCATCAATACCATCAATGGAATATTAACTTTTTGTAATTTTAGAAGCTCCCATCACTGAACAGCTGGCATGAAGTGCCAAGTTTTAAGAGTTGGGTGTAGTTTTGATGCCAATTAAGGAATAATCTGGATTACCATGAGAGAGTGTATACACATGAAAAATAAACCATGGTTGAACTACTGACTGAATGATTGAAAAAACAAAACAAAAACAAAAACAAAACCAAATCCAAACTTGTGGTGGGGCTAATCAGGTCATTTTTACTGATTTGATATGTGACACCCGACTGCTTGAATTTTCTCCTTACTTCAGAGACTCTCGAAATTTCAACATCATGAAAAGAATACCCAAGTGGAAAATAAGAAAAAGAGCTTCACCATTCCAAAGATTAATTTTGATTGTGGAGAAAGCCCAATGAATCCCAAACATGGGACAAGAGCCAAGCAGTGGTACAAAGTGGGAGGGAGAAGAATAAAGCCAGGGGAGACCTGGCCAAATTGGCTTCAACTCATAGGGACCCACACAGTGCCAACGAAAGCCTAAACAGCGAATCCAATCCACAGACCTATCTAGATTTCACTTGTAAGCAGTCTCCTATCTCTCTCTCTTTCCTAGTGTTACAGCCATTTTCTTGGGCCTTTTTTTTTTTTTTTTTTATTCCCTACCAGGAGGGTTGCAATAATCTATTGTGCTATCAGGTTAATCTTCCAAATCGTACAATTCCATCATGTCACTCCACTGTTTTAATATCATTCATGGCATCCCCACACCTACAGCACAAAATCGGGACACTTGATGCTCCCTGTGACGCTCCTTTGAGGACGATGGACCAATCACAAGAGTAGATTGTATTCCTGATGCTCTCTGTTAAACAGATGTGCTGCCTCTGGCCAATCATTTAATTTTTCTGAAACAGTCTCTCCATTGGGGGAAAAAAAAAAAGAAGAAAGCCATTGGCTAATAACTGTGAAATAGGCAGGTGAAGTACAAAAGCTCAACAAAGGTACAGTATCTTTTATTACCATTCTAATAAATTTTCTGTTCCTCGTCCTCTGCAAGTGGGATCCTCTAATTATACTTTATAGATCTCCAGCCATTTTACCTATCATTTCCCCCAATGGTTATGCTTTGTTTCCACTTCTCTCTCTCTGCTTCCTGCAACAACAAAATACTGTATTCCTTACTGCCCACTCCTTTCTCTGAATCCCCAAAGTAAGCAAAAGCTCTTCTTTGCAGAGTGCTTGTAAGTATTTTTTCTATGTGGCTTGTACAGTTCTTCTAATAGTGCTGTGATTGCTTTCATCTTATAGATGGGAAGATTAAGATAGAGCAAGTGAGACTCAGAGATACAAGGTGTTTTTCCCGAGGCCACAGAGCAAGGAAGGTCCAAAGCTAATGGGGGCAGGCCGATCGTCAGGGTTGGAAAGCTGTGATGATTTGTGTTATTAACTGCATTCTCTTTTTCAGGCCTGAAGAGAAATAAGGCCATGTGCAATAAGGTAGCAGGAATGCACATTTCACTTGCTGCCAGTTAGCGGGAGGGGCTAGCAGTTAGGGACAACAGTGAAGATAAGGACAAAGAAATGAATGGAGGAGGGCCTCCCTCTGGTAGTCAAAAACACTGTCTTTTTGAACCAATGGAAAACTAGAAGCAAAAAGCAAAAATAAATGGCTTTTATTTTTGTTTTGAGAGTTTAGTTTCCATGTCATTCTATAGTATCCAAAAGTTTTACTTGAAACCATGAGGTATTTCCTCATTTTGCCGTAATTCAGCATTGATATACAAAGAAGAAAATCAAATCAGGAAACCCTCCTGTGGGATTGAACTGGCCACTCATGGCTCTTCGGCTCACGTGCTGCAGCCGCTGGGCACCGCTCTGCTGAGGTGGAAAGTGTGCTTTGGGTTTCATTCATTTACCAAATAGTTCTTCCCGGAGACCTGTGGGTGCTGCTGCCACCCGCCCACCATGACACGCTCTCTTTCTTCCTGGGCACACAGCGAGGCTACATTTATTTCCCAGCCTCCTTTGCAGAGGCTGCAAAAGCCTGGTTCATCTAGTCCCCCATTCAGTTGGCACAACCATTATCTGCCCTACCAAATGTTGCTGAAACCAAGTGACCTGAAAAACCCACACGAGACCACTAAGTAAGAAAGAGATCAGTTTTGGTGGCCATGCCTTCTTGGGCCTGTCTGTTACAGCCATTTCACGCACCCTAACAGATTCGTGTGCTGGCCTGTGCTTCACTGGGGGCTCAGATACAGACACACAAGACCTGCACTGAGTTTACACTCCAGTTGGCCAAAGTGTGGGTGTCATTGAATTGTCCTGGTGTCCTGAAGGCAGGAGCAAAAATGATGACACAAAGTTCAGAGCATGATCTAGAGTAGAGGCAGGCACACTTTTTCCTCCAGAGGGACAGACAATAAATATTATAGGCTTTGCATAGTCCATAGACAGTCTCTGACACATATTCTTCTTTGTCATAACCCTTTAAACATTTAAACAACATTCTTAGCTTGAAAGTCCTACAAAAACAAGCCATAAACCAGAATTGGCCTATGGGATATGGTCTGTCAATTCCTAGCCTAGACCCTTGGTCTAGATTTTTAAAATCCAAAGGAAGAAAAATACTGCATGACATATGAACATTACAGGAAATCCCAATTTGGGACCTATAAGTTTTATTGGAATACAGATAGATTTATTCATTTGCCTACTGTCTGTGACTGCTTTGGCACAACTCGGGCAGAGCTGAGCAGTTATGAAGGTATATGGCCCATAAAGCCTAAAATATTTATTACTTGCCCCTTTAACAGTTTTGGTAAAGGGGCAGGTAATAAATATTTGCCAGTCTATGGTCTGGAGCTTCCAAAAGAGAGAGTATTCTCTTTCAGTAACCAGATCCTCTATAACCCAAGGAGGACACTAGATGTCCACTGCTTGGCTGTCATGCCAAGAATTCCGCATGTATACAAGCCACCACGGAAGAGGATCATCCCTCAAAGGAGTTGGGCGTTTAGTGTTTCATTCTGAAACAGGGTTAGAACAGCAGCCTTTACTGGTTAATAGGAGTGTTCTAATGAAATGGGCTCAACTGCTGTCAGTTTTTCCTCTGTTCAATGTCCTGAATGATTATAGTACATACTCAATAGGGAGGCTTAGTTGATCTAAATTCAGACTGGCAACCAGAATCCTTCTAGAAGCCTGGTGCAGTATAGAACTAATGTTTAGGCAGCATATACAAGATCAATCAGTGACATATGCTGGGTTTTTTTTTTTTTTTATCGGGCCACTGTTATGAATAAGACACAGGACGGGGCCCTTTAAGTTCAGGACACAACTTAGACCTTTCTTCCTCTGGCTTTACTGATATATAATTGACAAAAATGAATTCTTAAAGCAATTCTGCAACGGCCAGTTTTATAGAAGAGGAAACTGGGGCTTGCTGTGAATAAACAATCTACCCAAGGTCAAAGAGCTGAAAAGTCAGAGCTTGGGTTTGAGTCTCGATCTATATGAATTCAAATCTGATGCTTTCTATCACAGCATAGGCAGATCTCATATTGGTACATCATAAATCCATTTTATTTTTAAAAATGTTTATTAATTTATTATTAGATAGAAAAAGAAGAGGGAGAAGGGCAGAGAGAGAGGGAGAGAAAGAATCCCAAGTAGGTTCTGTGCTGTCAGTGCAAAGCCTGATATGGGGCTCAGTGAGATCACAACCTGAGCTGAAACAGAGTCAGAGGCTTAACCAATGAGCCACCCAGGTGCCCCAGGACTTCATAAATTTAAAGATATTTCCACATGTTACTCTTGGCCACTATACAGAATTCAAGGTTTTGTTTTGTTGTTGTTTTGACAGTCAAGTTTCAACTACATCATCACAGAATTAGTATTTATTTTATGCCAGACATTTGGTCTGTAATATCTTCCAAGCCTGAGTGTCCTCATCTGTAAAATGGGCTTAGGAGTAGCAGTTTCAGAGCTCTAATGTTGAATTAAACAAGTATTGGGTACACACAGGAAATTCTTAATAAGTAGGACCTACAGGTAAAAATGCTAAGGTTTATGTTGTCTTAAGGATTCATGTGCAGGCTTCTGTGTAAAATGAGGAGTGAGGCTCAATATCTTTAGGACCTGTTCTAGCCCAAATCCATATGAGACACAGGTGTTAAGAAATGATAAAAATAAAGTACTGAAACAATGAAGCTGTTGGCTGTAGATATCCTGGGGAGGCCCCCTGCCAGAGGGGAATCATGCTTGGGACATCAACACAATACTTACCTGAAATCTGAGTTTGGGGTATATGGTTTGGTATAAACAGTAAGACTATATTGTTTATTTTTAAAAGGGCATTCAATGAAAGAAAATCACAGTTTTCACAGTGAGATTTGGGAGTATGGGTTTAATTTGAAGGCAACTTTTAAAAATGCATTAAATAACAACAACAAAAAAGCTAGGACAGATATTTTTAACAGCAGCCTAATTTATGGTAGCTGACCACGGACTTCATTTCCTATTCTACTTCGGCTTTTCTCTTCCCTAGCCAGACCTGTCATGTACCTAGCACCCGCTTTTTGTTCCCGTCACCTTTGTTATAAAACACTTCCTTATAATGCCTGACATGCCTGCTTCCCACAGCTAGAGTTACATGGAAGGTGGGACATTCTCAAACTTTTTTTGTACATATTGCTGTAACATGCCCTAATTTTGCATTATATCAACCAGATCCTGTATCCCCTTACTGAATGGCCTACTCATTGAGTGGCCTAAGCTACTGTGACTAAGCTACTTCTCAAGTGTCTGGTTCCCATAGAGACAGAACAGCTATCCCATTGTCAGGCATTGATTTCTTTATATGCCTGTAGAGTAAGGCCCAACCACATGCTCCCTTAACAGTGCCAGGGACACCACCAAACCACGCTCGACAAAAGAAGGCTTCCCCTTCAACTGCTTTAAGACTTCTCAGTGCCTTGAGGAATGAAAAGGTGGCAAGGTTCTCCCATCAGCTTGGTTATCATCACTGTTTAGAAGAATCCTTGTTGAAACATACACTCTTACAAGGCACGATTGTCAGATTTGAGAGCAAAATCTTCCCGTCTCTAAAGTTCTCTAATAAAGAGAATAATAAATAGGCTTCTTTGCATGCTTCAGACTAAAACTCAACGTCCTCAGCAATGTGTCTTCAGAAGGGGGGGCCTCACAGCATTGAGACAACAGGTGTTTAGCACAAAAAGGGTGTTCACAAATATTTAGGATGAAATCACACTATGAGTATGTAAGGAACTTCTGATTCTGAGCTGTGTACTGCCATTAAACCTATCATCTGAAGGCCTGGCCATTTCCATGTGTCCCGGCTCACCTTCCACCCACCTTCTTGCCTGGTCCAAGTGGATGTCTTTCCCATCTCAACAAATACATGACTAGCCGCCCAGCAGCTCAGGGGAAAAAACAATAACAACAACCTGGGAATGATTTTTTCACTCCTCTTTATTACTTACTGCTCACCAGCCTGAACCAAATCCTTCACAAATCCTATTTCTGTACTTGCAATAGAATCCAGAATCCAATGAGTTCTCTCCATCTCTATTGCTAGTACAGTGGGTCACCCCTAAAACCATTCTGTTCCCCAATCTTCTCTCCCCACCATTAATTCTCCATGTACAGCCAAAATAATCTAAAAATCTAAATCGGATATCACCATGTCTTCCCTTGAAGTTCTCCAATGAGTTCAGATGCCATGTGTAATGACATTGAACCTCTTGACAAGGCTGGTACTTGCCCTCATCCCAGCTCACATCTTGACTCTGCAACTTCATCACTGAGCTCAGCCACCCGGCCTCTGTCCCTCCAACATTGAACCCTTTCCTGCCCTGAACTTGTTGCTTCCTCTGCTTAGAACTCTCTCTCCTGATGTCACATTACCAACCAACCTTTAAGTCATTCTGACCTCAGGTTCAAAGTCATGCTCAGGAAGACCTTCCCCAACTAGGCTTTCTGAAATTAGCTTCTCCCGGACCTCTATCAACTTATAAATGAATAGTTAGCTTAATTTAAAGACTTCAGATCACCTATAAAGAATATATACATTTGGATTTTAGAAATTACAGGAGATAACTTTTTATCACATGCCTTAGTATGAGAACTCTAAACAAACTAACAAACAAAATACTTTTTAATGATGCCCAAAATACTAATGGTTGACACTTTTAAAAATAAAATTTGTGGTACGTGTAATGTTTTGTTTAGATATTACTGAGAATCTGAATGAAAAACTCTAAGCTGCCAGTGGTTTCTACGTTAGGTGGGAACTCCACATGCAGACCAATAACTTGTGGCCACAGACTGACATGAAGTCATTAGGTCATGGGGTGCTCACCACCTTTCCCTGAGCTGGCCCTTTTCAGTGGTGATCAAATCCCTGATCAAGACAACTATCCTTGTATCAATTTGGCCCTTAAAGAGAAAGCTTTTAAAGACTAGAGATTTTCTGGATGTTTTTCAAATGCTGGTATTTAAAGCACATGCTTCAATACTTTTGTGTGAGTTCCAGGAGTCAGTTTTCTTCCTTAGGAGTTAGTTGTAGGGACATTAAAAATGTTAAGAAAATCTTTAAATTTTTTCCTACTAACTACACATTGATATTTCAGCTATTAATTTTTCATTTTTTCAGTAGTAATTTATGTAGAAAAAGGGATAATAATAATATTCATAGAGGGAATAATATAAAAAACACCACAGTTAATATTTATTGATTCCTTATTATGTACAAGCCACAATGTAGAGACTTTCTTTGAATAATTCTGTGGCTTTTTTTTTTTTATAATTATACCATGTTTTTGTTAACTGTATTCTCATAAAAGCTCTAATAGTAAGATGGGGCCTATTGTGTTCTACAGATACCTAATTTCTTTATATTAATTTTTTAAATGTTTATTTACTTTTGAGAGACACAGCATGAGTGGGAGAGAGGCAGAGAGAGAGTGAGACACAGAATCCAAAGCAGGCTCCAGGCTCTGAGCTGTCAGCACAGAGCCCGACGTGGGGCCAAACTCACAAACTGTGAGATCATGACCTGAGCTGAAGTTGGACATTTAACCAACTGAGTCACACAGGCGCCCCAGATGTCTTATTTCTGAATAGAAATCTAAAGGGTGGAATATTCTGGAATTTTATTGCTCTTACAAACATGCATATTTTCCAGCCGTTTTTAGGGAGGATTATATGTAACTTCAGGGTTATGAAAAGGAAAGCTTCACTATGAAGCTCAATGGAGAATTCCTCAAATTTCACTGCCAAACTATACCTACGTGGCAGGCACTCAATATACATTTACTGAAATAAGTATTTATTGAAAGAATAGGTACCAGGATAAAATCTGTAATGAGAGCATGCACATTTTGTGGTGTCAATTTTAACATTTAATTGTGATGAACACCTGGAGTCACCAAGACATAAGAATTCAGTTCCTAAGGCTCTGAACCAATAGCTTTGCAGATTTAAAACTTGTAATATTATTTAATGACTGTAAACAATGAGAAATATCATATTCACATATTCAAATTACCCATAGCCACTTTAAATAACATGGTTTTTCTATGGGAAAGGTTTATGAAACCACCAGGGAATAGACCAAACAGAATTTCCAAGGTTTTTGGGAAACTTGAAAGCAGAACATTGCGGCTAAATTTCCACTCATAGAAGGTTGTCTATAAAGTTATTTCTTTTTACCTACCACACTAAAGATTGTAACAACTCAGACATTGATGTATTGGTCCTATTGTCATTCAGAGGCCCAGTTTTACATACCATTAACATAGAGGTAGCCCTGTAGCTAAGAGACTTATAAAGGTATTTATAACAGGTGTTTTGGAAATAAAATTCTAATACCACTAATCACTGAAGATAACAACATGTGAAATACTTGTTCCATTGAGTATGTTACAGTTGTGAATAAAAAACAAAAACAAAAGAACGACACACATAAAAAATATAAACCAAAATATTTTTCCATATAATCTATACACTCTAGAATAATATTCAAACACTTCTATTCATTAGGGCCTGAAATAAGCCTGAATTTAATTGCATAACTTTTATCTCATTTTTAAGGTCCTACAAATAACCTCCTCTTGGTCAATTTATATGTTTTTGCCTTATACGTATACTTGATTGTATCAATAAATTAAGTTGTTCTCCCTTTCATATTTTAGACTTATTAAAGTTAAACCACATTTCCACCTGGATAAAAAATTCAATTCTAGACATATTTATTCTAAAGAAATTAAAAACTGGTATCTCTTGGTACTCACCCTCCCATATCTGTTGGCATAGGACCCAGTAAGCAAGGAATGGAAAACAATGATTGTCTCGTCCAAGTCCCAGATGAACACCCTCTACAAAAAAAGAACCAAATCAGTATGTCTTTCCCTTGGTGGAGAAACCTGTGATTCAGTTAACTTCAACATAAATAAGCAGTCTCGAAATAGAAGACAAAGGAAAAATCTGAATTCACTATGTTTTAAAATACAACTGTTCCAAAGAGTATCTCCTCGCTTTTCTCCAGGTTACAACCTCAGATGATGTGCAAGAGAATAATTTTATTAGTGACACCAGTACAAGCATGGGCAAAAAATAACCACGTACGTCCTCTCTACTTCTGAAGTAGATTCCCAGTTCTCCATTTTGAAAAATAGGAAAATGAGTTGAACTAGTCTGCTCACAACTTCTTGAGACAGAGAGGGGGCAATCAATTAAAAATCATTCCCTTTTTATCTCTTCTCTCTGCACACCTCATGCTTCATTTTGATCAAACCAAGTGTTAAAAAATCGCACATAAAACCTAAAACTTCACATCATCTACTTACCTTATGTCACCCTTGGACTGTTGTCACGCCGATGGGTTATATATCGTTCCTGCCTGGTTTTCTTCAGATTCTAGAACTCAGGCAGACACACATGTGCTCTTAACACACTCTGGAGATATTTGGAATTGGATTTGAAGGAATTCATCCCAAAAGTCTTTGAGATGCCCCAAAGGCCTCTCGAGCCTACTCTTCTTCTCTGTTCCACTCACACCAGTATATATTCATACACATACATTCTGCTGGGAAATTTTCACCTTTTCAGCCAAAATAATGTTTCCCACCATCAGGTTTCAGTTGGCAAAAACCAGAAACTTAACTGCAGTGGATTCAAGGCTATGAAATCTACCCCTTAAGGTTTTCTTGAATCCCTCCTGCTTTTGAACTCCACTAAAACAGGTCTCACAAGATAATTGCCATTTCAGTTTAGAACATCCCAGGTTTTCCTTTCTCATATACATAAGTGTGGCTTTAATTTTCAAAGTGGATTTTATTAAGCACTTTCAGTATGACCCTTCACTGAAATGGCAATGATATAGAGCAGTGCAGGAGAATTTTGTTCAAGCAGAATTACATACTTTTCTATATTTCCTTAGAGAGAAATAACCAGATGCTCTGGATGTAGTTAAAACGGAAGGGAAAAGAGAAATAATTGCTTTCACCTATAATTAACATGAAAGAGAAAGGAAATGCTTTACTTACAATATAGGGGGAAAAAAAGCAGTAACAAAAGCATCTGGGTATCTTGATCACAGCCTGTTTACAGTGCATGGGTTTATAACCATCACTTAACTACCAAGATACCTTGTTATTTACTAGGTCATTGTCAATGACATACCTCAAGATCAGAATCTGGGGGAGGTGAAGGATTATTGTTTCTTCGGCCCCGTCCACGTGATTTCCCATCTGAACCTCGACGCAATCGATCAGAATCTGAATCTTTAATGGGTGTTGATGGACTGTGGATTGTACTGTATTCTGTAGAAATACAGGAAGGTCTTTCATTTTTCTGGTTATATTACCATGGTGTCAAGATAAACCTTGTTTCCAATCATGGGGAACTTTGGAGAGTAAAGCGCATTTCATTCTGCTCATATTCATTACCTTTTGCTTCCATTGATAAATAATTTATGAGATACTTGATTCCAAGAATGCACTCTTTTGAAAGAACACGTGATCAGAAATGAATAGAATTTAATTGAAGGTGGAAGACAGCAGGTTGTAGTCAGTTGCCTTGTTTTTCTTAGTGGTTCTCCATGATCAGACAATGCTCCCTCATCCCTATTTCCAAAACCATCTCTCTCTTTCATTCCACAAACAGCACCTAGCCATGCTGAGAGGGTCACAAACCTGCCTTTCCAACCACTCTCCCACCTACAAAAAGGCTTCCGGTTCACCAAAAGGAAAGAAAAATCAATACTTCCAAATGAACAACAATAAAATCCCATATACTTTCTTCTCCTCTGATGTTCACATATCAGACAATTTCTATCCCCTCCAAAATTACAGATGTGCCAGTGTGTTGCCTATCTTCCCCAAATTCTTTGCGAGATTTGTCTCCTAGATATGGGTTGGAATCTCTCTAGCTAGTATGAGGGCTGATAATTCTCACTGAGATACTGTTGATGCTAAATTTCACCAAATAGAAAAGTACTGAGGACAAGTTAATATCAGGTATCCTTTGTTAATGTACTATTGTCTCAACTGTACCAAGAAGGCCAGCCATATGTCAAACCCCATATTAAGCCTTATGAGTCTGGGTGGATAGGAATGGCCTTTGACAGAGTAAATTCCATTTCTAAATCACACGAAACAGCCCTATACCTCTTGTTTAATTTTAAAACCTCAACAGATTCCTATCAGTTTTAGATGAGACTTTATGTCTGATGCCATAGCAAGACAGATACCAAGGTACAAGATATTTTGTACCAAGATACCACCATGACAGCACAGTTAATTATGGCCAGAAGGTCCAAAACAATTCCACTCACTAGGATAGATTATGTAGTTATGTGGGATGCATTTTTGAGCTAACTCACCTTATAGAACAATTCGAATACAGTTCTATGTACAGAAATACATTTCAGATTTTGAAATTTAAAATCTTTGAAATCCACATTCCATCTTTTTCTGGCAGAGGCTGATGACTGTGGCATCCTCTCTTCAAAATGTTCCAAACTAAGCAACTGTCTTCCATGTTTTACAGAGAATTAGGAGCTCCAAAGAAAAATGTAATTTTAAAGAGCTCAGTGAATTTGAAGCTGTGTTTTGAAGAAAAAGTCTCGACCTCCATTTTCTTTAAGAATTCTGCAACTACACCTCTGTGCAAACCAAAATAGCCACCATTTGAGACAGAACGCAAGCCAATCTCTCTAGTAGTTTCCAAACAGAGCACTTGCTTTGCAACTGTCACAACTGGCATCTAATTTGACTCCTATTTCAAGTACTTGACTGCAAAATCCACCTTGAACTCTGAGCTCTCTGACCTTTGAAGTTTGTATTTGACAAGAAGCTAAAAGACATCAAACAACATGTCTTATCATATTAGATCTTTTGCCTTGAATTCCAGATAGTTTAGGGTTAATTTTGTCCTCCAAGTAGTTTGCCTTACTTGGCCTGTATTTCCTTCTTGCTTGTTCATTCCTTTAGTTCTTGGTGTGTATTTCTTTACCCTTATGTTAAACCAAAGTAAACCTTTAAAAAATATATTTATGTTTTGGAAATAAGAAAGTGATAATTAAATTTATTACACACTTCTATAAACCTCCCCACCAAAGAAAATAAATTCAATGAGCAAAGTATTCAAGTAGATTGTTAAATCATCTTATCTAAAGTTTTTCCAGGTGGAGAAAAAAGCCCACAATCTGATACCTTTAAATATTAACACACACACACACACATACACACACACACACACACACACACAACCTTACAGGCCTCAACTTATTAGAAGGAAGATAAAATTTAAATGATGCAAGCCAGATTAAAAAAAAATCTCTTCCTCTTTGTTCTATGAGGTGGGATTAAATGCTTCTATTCTCCTAACCGGCTTTCCTGACTCTAACTATTCTCCTTCCTTCTGTTAGTGCAAAACAACTCAACAAATAATTTAATCTTCTAATCCACTGACATCTCGTGTTTCATTAAAATCCTTTCCAAATTATTCAACCTTATCCCCACTGAGATAATGATTGTAGAAATACTCAGAAGAGCATTTATTTCATTTAACAAACAATGATTGCAATGCCCACACTATTCCAGACACTGTACTATAATGATGTACTATACAGATATGGTCTCCTTGGAGCTTACAATTCAGAGGAAGGCACTGATTTGTGGACAAAAATAAGAGATTAGAAGAAAACAATATAGAAAGGGCTATGGCATGAGAAAGGTAGAATGCTATGAGACCACAGAGCAAGTCCATATAACACAGATTTGCAGAATTACAGAAGCTTCCTGAAGATGGGGGACAAAGTTACCAGTAAAAATGGAGTATAAGTGTTCTCTGGAAAGGCACATGAGCATGTGTGTTGGTGGGGGAAGGGGAGAGAGGGTGAGCAAGAGAGAAAGAAAGAGAAAGCATGTGCATGAGCACGGTGAAGAAGTAGGGGAAACAAATCAATCTGATCTGACTCTGTAGAGGAAGGGTACAGAGATGAGGCTGGAGGGCCAGGCAGAGAATTCAGCAAGGGAGAGAGGTAATCCAGTCTACACTTAGACAGATGACTCTAGCTCCAGTGTGGTGAGGTGGTGGAGGGCAGGGGCCACTGAGAAAGGGAGACCAGCCAGGAGGAGAATTCAGTGAGGGCTGCTGGTGGCCCGTGCCTGTAGTGGACATAGGGAGAGCTACAGATTTGAGTGTCACTGAGAGGAAAATCAGTAACTTATTGGATAAGGAAGAAGGAACTGCTCAAGCCAGTGGCTTGGCAACTGGGAAGGTGAATATACTCTAAGTTATGGGCTTTAATAAGGGATGATAAAGAAGTGTGCAGAAGAGCATTTAAATTCCGCTTTGGACATATTGAACTTGAAGCATCTGTGGTATTCAAGATGTCCAGCAGGCGGTTAGACTGCTCTGAAGCTCAGGAAAGAAATGTGGGCTGGGTTTAGGCTTGGAAATGGATGGCATGTAGAATGCAGTTAAAGAAATGGGTGTCATTAAAGACATGGGGTGTATGCAGAAGGGACAGGCAGAGAAAACAGGTGCGGGGGGAGGAGGAAGACCAAAGTCCATGTGCTGTAGAAAGAAGAGGAGGCCAGGAAGGAGAAAGGGATCAGTAACTTCAGATCAGCCAAGAGGTAAGGTAAAGTGAACATTGAGTCCAAGAGTACTTTAGACTTAGACTCACTACGATCTTTGGGCCACGTGGCAGAGTACAGATTTAAGAAGTGTTTAGGAGGTAGACTGGTGGGATAAAAGTAAGTGTGCAAAAGGTTAAAACTTCTAACATGTTACTGAAAAGCCTATAATGGCCAAATTCAATATTTATTTCACCTCTCTGTGACGCCTTGACCACCAATTCCCTTAAACTGGGTACGCATTAGAGTAACTTGACTTCCCTTTCTTCTGCTTCTCAGTCTACCACTCACATTATCCCTTCCGTCTCTTTAGAGACCTCTTCCTCTACCCAACGCTCAAATGTGAGGGTTTTTTGTACTAGTGATACTCCTAGCGATCTGGGACAAAATAAGGAGCTTGCATCAGGATGTTAATTAATGCAATGCTCCTTTCATCAAAAGTCTTGCTAGGATTAAAAAGAAAAACAGTGTGCTTAGTGATGCGGTTGATTAGTCCTCATGTTATGTGGACTTTTAATAATCAGTTAGTGGACAGACAGCCGGTTGATAGACTACTTTGAGCAGCGATACACTGGAGTTTTCTCGATGGTTCTCTTACCTCACAAGTTCTCAGCAGTGTGTAGTATTTATAAGAGGGATTTCAATGATAACCTCTAGGTTGACGATTCTAAGGCCTCATCTCCTGATCTATTGACCTGAATATCCCCGTTTGCTAGGCCTCTCTATCTGAATGTTCCGTGGGCACCACAACAAAGCTGTCTCAAAACAGAGCCTCCTCCTCTCTTAACGAGTCTGATTCATGGTACCAACATCTACCCAGGTTTTCAAGCCAGAAATTCCTGATTAGCTCCTTCGAATCAAGTTTTGTGGCTTTTACCTTCTGAACACTTTTGTTCTAAGTTCAGGCTCTCATCTTCCCTTTCTTTGATTCTTACAAGAGGCTGTTTTCAAACTTGCTACCCACACCCTCCCAATTACTGCCTATGCCACCATGACAAAACAAACAAACAAACAAAGAAACAAACAAACAAAACCTTTAAAACTCTTCAATGTTCCCAAATCCCAGTGTGGAACAGGAAGGACAGTCTACATTTTAGAACACTGAGCTGTGGACTCAAGTGTCATATTTCATATCACAATCCCACTGCTTAGCAGTGGTATGACTCTTTGTGCAAGTTATTCACCTTTTCTCTGACTCACTTTTGTCATTTGTAAAACGGTAACAAAAGAGATATAATAAAACCAATATACATGCAAAGGTACTTAAAACTGGTGCATGGCACTAACACTATGATGTTTGCTACCTTGAAAAAAAAAGAAGTTCCACAAGTCATCACGGACAACCTTATCTCCAACAACTTCCTTCCTTCCTAGTCTATACTCTAGACAGACACACCGAATGATCTCAGTTCTCTGAATGTGCCAGGCTGTTTCATGACTTTGAACATGCCGTTCCCTTTTCTTAGAATGCTTTTACTCAAAACTTACCGCTCCTCGCCGGATCTGTCTGTGAAATTCCTATTACTCCCTTAAGATCATGTATCTTTGTGAATTTTCAATCTAAATCTGAGTTCCTGATATTAAGGGTATACAATTTTTGCATATGTTTATGTTCACAGTGGATAATAATTTGGGTTATTTTGAGCAAAGGTCCATCACTCCCCCTCTTAGAGGACAGAAGTTGGTGATATTTATTTTGTATTCTGAGGATATAGTAAGAGTCTAGAGCACCAAGTACCCACTAAGAAAACAAACAAACTGATGATTGAATGAATTGAGTGTTTTTCAAGTTTGGCTTATGCTCTATTAAATCTATGAAGATTACCTAATTATTCCTACTAGCAAGTCAGAATATTTAAAACTGAGAAATAGATGTAATTATTTTTAAAACTTATTTAAACATTGATGTTTACATAGTCAATCATAAAATATTAAGATATACATAAGATTGTTAAAATTCTAAATTTGTAAGTATTACTGAAGAGTTCCATAAATCCTTCAATATTGAAAAGAAAAACAGAGCTGGAAACTAAGAAGATTCCATTTAGTTCCTCTTGGCACCTCTGAACTCATAAATCCTACTTGGGTCTTAGGGATGTTTTCCTATTTTGTAGTCACCAGCCTCCTGGTCTGTCAAGTTGAGGACCCAACCTACGTTACTTAACTTTAACGTTCCATTATCAACGATGCCCAGTATTTACCAAATCTTCCTAGTTGTTAGCTTTTAGTCTTTCCCTCTTCAATAGTCTCTTTCAGACTATTCTATACGAAAAACCTCAGCAGCTCCAACCCTCAGAACCCACCAGGGTGTGCTGCCTACTGTAAAAATTCCTTACCTGCTTTTATTTCTCATGCCCTCCCTCCACACTAGTTTCTTTCTTATACATATTGCCAAATAGTTTTCAAAACAATTGTATCAATGTGAATTGTATCAGTTTTACTACAGCCTTACACACAATGGTTATTATTGTTTTTAACAAGTCCTTGCTATTTTCTCAGGTGTAGAATAGTAGTGATTTTCATTGGGACATATTAGAGATACTTACAGATATGTGCTTAAAAAGTGTATTTCCATTTATGAACTATCCTAATCTTTTGCAAATTTTTTATATTCCTTTAATTAATATAAAAGGCTTAACCTCCTTTTCATATTTGCAGGCACTTTTCCATTCTTGAGAGTCCTTTAAATTATGCTATTGCCTTAAATTATGTTTTCCTTTATAGAAGTGTTTTTTTTTTTTTTTAATGTAGTCCTGCTGCATGGCCTGTCGGCCTTGTTGGCTCCTTGAAGATTTAGGGATAAGCATTCACATCTATTCTAAGCAGAGCAGAGAACTTCTGAGTTAGCTTTACACTCCTGGGACTATATATGCCAGTGGTAGTTGTAAAGGAAGTAGAATACAGGGGTCCTGTGAGCCCCCTTCTCTGTGCTCTGGGAGGATGGAGACTTTCCCTACCCATTTCTAAGTTGAACCAAGATGAAAGATTATTCCCCTGAAACAGAATCAAGTAACCAGACTCCTTGTGGAGAGGAAGCTCTTGCCACATAAACATCATGGCACTGGGTTGAGGCCAGGGAAGCTACGATCTCTGGCTAGACCCTGAATCTACGCTACAGTAATACCACTTACAAAAGGAAATGTGGAGCTTTTCGGGAAATCCTTATGAAGATTATCTGAATTTAATGAACATGAGACATGGTAATCAATAATTACATTCTACTTGCTATGGGGAGCACTCAGATAACAAGAACAGGGTAGCCTACTTCCCTACGAGCAGATATCATCATGTTTGAGACTCGACTTAAAGGACAGCGACAGTTACACAGGTGAGTGTGAGGATGCCAGACTGCAAATGACAATGACTGTAGCATGCCCAAACT
Source organism: Suricata suricatta (assembly GCF_006229205.1). Taxonomy (NCBI): domain Eukaryota; kingdom Metazoa; phylum Chordata; class Mammalia; order Carnivora; family Herpestidae; genus Suricata; species Suricata suricatta. The sequence continues at coordinate 20,035,467 of NC_043714.1, forward strand.
TTGAGACTCTCAAAATCAAAATCCTCTTCAAAGGTGAAGTATCAAGCCCAAATCAGGAAGATTGGGAGAAAGAAAGAAGTCATCATGAGTTATCAAGGTTAGTCCAGTTACCCTGGGAGTCCCCAGAGGGAGGCAGATGCCCCAAACTTGACACTAATGGCCCAAAGGATTACATACGACCATTGGGTTTCTATCTGTTCATAATTTTACAAGTTGGTTTTTCTTGGAGGGAAGAAGCTACTCTGTAAAGCTGAGTTTAGTTACTTTAAGGTAAATAAAATTGCCCAGAAATCCTCTCTCAAACATCTACACTGTGAGGTACAAAGGCAGTGAAACCAACTGGTGGGCCAGTGGGGTACACAGGTACCCAAAGAAACATGGAGCCAATCTACCCACATTTCCCCCGTCTGTATGCTCTGATGCAGAGATCAGCAACTTTTAAATAAAAACTCAGACAGAAAATACCTTCGGCTTTGTGAGACATATGGTCTGCTGCAATGACTTAATTTTGCACAAAAGCAACCATACACAATGTGTTAACAAAGGAGTATGGCAGTGTTCCAATAAAACTTTATTTATAAAACAGATTTGGCTTATGGGAGCATATAACTATATTCACTAATGTAATTATTGATATGAGATTCAAGTAAATGAATCTGCTGTGACTACGAGATTTAAATGATTGTCACCTTACTTCTCTGGGGAAATTGCTTCTTCGACATTGTGGCAAACATTAAACATTAACATTGTGAAAAAGGTGATAAGTGAAACTAAGGAACAAGGACCAAAATATAAGGCACTAATTTTTGGGAAACTAATAATAAGCAGAAAAGGGATTTAATGTGTACTTTTTTAAAGGCCCTATCCCAGGTGGTAAGGAAACATAGTCATCATGATATCAAATGTATTTACCTTCAATACGCAAACAAGGTTTTGCTTTTCTCATTAACACAGTTAACCTGACATGCAAAATAGATGACAGATTCTCCTCGGGTTCATATAGACCCCAGGCACATACACCTTGGGAGCAATTTTTGTGTTCTCATCCCTAACATTAAGGCTCCACCCATGCACCAAGCCAAAAGAAATTGCTGTAGGATATGGGCTCTGCTCCAGGTGTGTGGCCGTGGGGGCACTGTTTCACTGGGCTCTCGGTAACTGACTGACTATGGAGGACACAATCACAAATGACACATGCAGGTAAGCGCACCAGTGGCGCTGGGTGATGTCCTAAGCTGAAAAAAAGTCACATGCCCCGCCATGGTGAAGCCACACTGTTGACTATAGAGAAAATTAGGAAACTGAGGTGAAAGGGTAAATGGAAAAGGGGCAGGTATACCTTTCATACTAAGCACTTAGCTTTCCCTTGACTTCCACTGGCCTCTAATAACTGAATCTGACTAGCATTCTTTTCCAGGCTCTCCTCCAGCCCTCTGACAACATTTTATAAAATGGATTCTCCTCTCCTATGAGGCAGTTGGGGGAAGAGTGCCTGGAATCAGCCTCTACAGTCAGCCAGCCTCCAAACTGAAAACCGAAATTCCTATTGTTCTCAAACCTGTGGAGAAATTCTAGCCATGGCCTCAACTTCCTGCTCAAATTCTCCTGTGACAGAATGCAACACCAGAGACAACAAACAGAGACAACGCAGACAACACGACGGGGAGCGTGTGTGTGCACACATTCCTTCAGCTACTTGCTTTTATTTCCCAGGAAAAGGGGAACAAAGCTGAAAACCTTTTTTTTTTTTTTTTTTTAATCTTTGAAACAAATCAATTCAAAGCAGCTACAAAATAAGTCATCTTCACACAGAATCTAATCTTCCATTCATACTACCCTTCACTCCTAGGGCTTGGGGGGTGATTAGGGTGATTTGCTCGTGTCTTTGCGTTAGCAGTCATGAATGCCACATCTGTGTGACAATAGCAATCTGAGGACCTCACCCTTCCCACCTTCCAGTCACAGCGGTTCACTGATTTACAGAATTCTGCTCAGGAGACTCCACTCAGGTGGTCATAAATGTTTCTAAGCTCTGATACACCCTCTGCTCATTCTGCCACTTTGGAGGACAACACTCCGGTACCTCCCTTTCTGTTAATCTGTGAAGACTGGACAGCTTCTGTTTGGATTTGATCTTTCTTTCTCGAATTTTTCAAAGGTGACTGTGGCATGCTTTCTTCTCAGGAAGCCAAGTCTCCAGCCGGTGCCCGGGCCTGCCCACCACCTGGTCAGATCTGGCTGACCGCCTGTGTACTGGGCCAGCTTCCGGACGTGTGACCCGTGCAGCCACCCGGAGTCCTGCTCAGATGGGCCCCACACTTGGCTTGACGTTCTGCTGTGTTGCTGTGAAATTATTTGTGAGCAAGCGCACATTCCCCTTGGGCACTGAGGCCCCCAGCTTATGTAGCTGGCTCTGCTGTGGTCGCAAACCCCTGAGCCAGCAAAGCACGTGTTCCCTTAGGATCACGCAGTAAGATGGCGTACCTTCTATGTGCCCGGCAACGTGCTGAGCACTGAGCAAGACCGTCCTGCCCCACAGTCTCAGGGCCTCCTGCACTTATGATGGCCCAGAGTGTTCGAGGAGCCAGTATGAGAAAGTGGGCCACTCTTTCATGACCAAGCTATTTCAGAGCTCCAAGCCAGAAGCCTGGCTTCTCCTTCACTGAGAAAATAGGAGCACTCACTCTCGACACTCTCTGTGCCCAGAAAAACCCACCGACAGGTGCTTTCAATGCAGTCTGCCTTCCTCCTTGTTATGTGGGTGAACTTTCTGCCAGTCCCTCCTTGAGACATGAGGTCGTAGCCCACCCTCACCTCTTTTACCTGCTGTCCTCTGTCTTCTGCACCACTTGCATGTGCATAGAGGCTGCATAGTTTTCTTACCTAAAAAACACACTCCAGATTCTCCAGGTCCTGCTCGGTATCTCCATCACCTTGCAGCACAAAGTGAAAATTACTCAAAGAGTTGCAAATATTTGCTGCATCAATTTCCTCTCCTCCACTCCCTTTTGAGCCCACTGCTCCAACATTCCACTACCACTCACTGCTGTCAACCTCACCAGTGACCCCCACGCGCTCAGATCCAATGGTCAAGTCTCAATTTCCACTTTTCTCACTTTCCCCACCATGACACCCATCCCTCCTCTTCTGTCTGCCACGCTGGCTTCCCTTGGCCACTGGGAGGCCCCATTCTTGGTTTCAGGGCCAGGCTCCATGCTTGACTCTCTCCCTTTCTGTATTTCCGTTCTCTGCCGTGGCCAACTCGTCTAGGCACATAAGCTTTTTGTGATAACTCACAAATTTAGGCTCTAAATTATCCTATGAACATCAGACTTATTTACCTAACAACTCACTTACCATTTCCCTTTGGATTTCTAATAGGCGCCACCAATTTAACATACACTGAACAGGAATCCTGATGTCTCCAGTGATACCTTCTCTTCCTGACATATTTTCCACATTAATAAATGGCAAATGCACTTTTCTAGCTGTTTGGGCCAAACACCACGGCGTTATCCATGGTTCCTCTTGTCTTACTCTTCATGTCGAATCTGTTGACATATCCTGATAGCTCTACTTGCCAGGGTCTAGAAAGTCGGACCGCTGTCACCACCTCCACCTCTTGTGCCTGAGCCTGGCCCCGTTACCTCTGCCTGGGCCACCGAGCCATCTCCTGCTGGGCTGCCGGGCCCTTTCTTACCGGTGTACGCCAGAGCTCATTCTTGGTCCCACAACCAGGCCGATTCTTTTGAAATGTAACAACACGATGCCACTTTTCTGCTTCAACACTTCTCGCCTCATTCAAAACAAAACAAAAATCCAAAGTGTTCCACATGCCCACACGCCTGCTATGATCTGGCTTCTTCCCTCCCTACCGCCCCCTTCCCCTCCCCATCTCCCGCCCCATCCCCTGCCCTGCCCCGCGTGCTCCAGGAACACTGGCTCCCTGCTACTGCTCCCTCCACCAAGCACAGTGCCCCCTCCAGGCCTGGGGAACTGCTGTTTCCTCTCCCAAAACACTCTTCCCTTGGACTTGGAGGTGGCCCTCTACTCAGTAATTTCGGGTCTCTGCCAAAATCTTACCCTGACCACTCTTCTGCCCTAACTATTTATTTTACAAACTATTTCATCCTTTCAGGCACTTCTGACTACTAGATGTATCTTATGTTTACTTGTGGTCTGTGTGCCGATATAAATAAGATATACAAACTCCTTGAGGGCACAGACATTTTACTATCCATTTATTATCCTGACCTTATCTGTACTTGGTTTCCTCAATGGCAAAGCAGAGACAGCACCATTGTAAAGACGATATAGGATAATCAGTTAAGTGCCCACTCCTGATTTCGGCTCAGGTCATAATCTCACAGTTCATGGGATGGAGCCCCATGTGGGCTCTGCACAGTCAGCAGGGGAGCCTGCCTGAGATTCTCTTTACCCCTCTCTCTGCACCACCCCCAACTGGTGCAAACTCTCTCAAGCTCTCTCACAATAAATAAATAAACATTTTTTAAGATAATGCATACTAAAGCATTTCATACAAACATGCTACTGTTGTGGTGGGAAGTGAATTGTTCTAAACCATCTCTCTAGGCTCAGTTATTTTATTCCTAAAGAGGATCACAAGGTGATCTTTCAGCTCAAAACTGCTTTGATTCTTCAGTGAAATTTATATATAGTTGAAGTTTCCTCTGATGGAAATGATACCACCACTGAGAAAATTTAAAAGGGTATTTCTCTCTAGCCTCACTCATTTACATCTTTAGGTGCTGAGGATAAATTTCATCCCCATTGTTAAGTTTTTTCTCCAAACACTTTGTATAAGAAATCTCTACTCCACTCTTCTTCCACAGCACAGAGCACTCTGCCACTACTTTATTAGGTTTCTTGGGTTTGTCTATTCACAAAAATGCTCCGTGAGAGCAGTGAATAACCCTCTTGCTTTCTAGATCCCTGCAGAACCTAAGATAATTTTGTAATTAACAGCTGTTCAATGAATAGCTAATGGGATGTTGAAGAACATCTTCAAACTGTCATTCACATTTGAAAGAAGAAGAAACTGTGCTTTCTGCCTTTCCTTCAATTAGGGAACAGTTTAATGAAACTTAATAGCAAGATTAAGGAATGAGTCTCAAGAGAAATATGCTTCCTCAATAACCTTTATCAATATTAAGAGTGAGTCAAGGGAGGTAATTAGATGAACAAATGTACTGAAACAGACACTTTAGGGAAAACATGGAATGGGAAACTGGAAAGGAATGAGACTCCCAGAAAGAACAGTCTTAGAATACTTACAGGGAGAACATTTAAAATGTCATCGGGGATGGAAAATAAAATAAACTGCAGGAGTTGCAAGCATTGCCAGTAGTAGAGAAAATGCATTCTTACATTTGGGAGGTATTTTACAATTGGCAATGTTCTTTTTTATATAAATTAGCTGGATTGAAACAAATAACAAGCCTATTAGACACAGCAGTTTGGGACTTCAAGCAAAAAGAAGAAATGATGGGCAGGTGTGCACTCTTGGGAGGCTATAGTTATGAGAGTCTTGAAGAGGTTTCTGTGCACATATTGACCGAAATGGTGACTTTTATGACGGTGGTTATAATGTAAAATTTGGAAAATAATTGCTTCCTGAATGTGGAGTGGATCTATATATCTATTTTCTGGCTCCTATTCTTGCTGAATAAAACATCTGAGTTCTTAATTGTATTTTCTGGATAACTTATATCTTACCTTTTTCCAAAATGGGTTTAAGGTAACCCACAAAATATGCACACAATACCTGTGTAGTAATTTAAAAATAAACAAGTATATTAGAAAAAAATTAAAGAGGGAAAGGTAAAATGAAGCCAGGAGAGAAAGCAGCCAGCACAGGGCTGCTTGCCCTAAGGTCTACCGTCAAGGGCACAATAGTTCTATGCTTGTGGGGTGCACATGATGAGACGTACCAATTTTTCTACAGAAACATAGGTGTTCCTAGCACAGAGATGAGACAGAGATGCCTCACAGGCCGGCTCATTGAGAGGATGCTGTGTGGTGCTGGGAACACATCCTCATGATAAATAAAAGAGCAGATTTCATAGGATTCTTCCTTGTCAGGCTGACCACCGTGGACTCCATAGGGCTAACTCGGTGCTTCAGACTGCAGAGCGCTGAGGTGAGGCACCTTGCTTCTTTTAAGGGTAAAATCTAGAAGAATGAGGCCATAATGTGCACTTCTGGTAGCTGACAGAGCAAGTAGTAAGAAGCAATGAGGGAAGGGGCGCCTGGGTGGCTCAGTCTGACTTCCGCTCAGGTCATGATCTCGTGGTCTGCAAGTCTGAGCCCCATGTCGGGCTCTTTGCTGACAGTTAGGAGCCTGGAGCCTGCTTCGGATTCTGTGTCTCCCTCTCTCTCTGACCCTCCCCATGCTCATGCTGCTGTGTCTCTCTCTTTCTCTCAAAACTGAATAAACATTAAACAATGCTAAAAAACAAGAAGCATTGAGGTAAAAAGTTATGCTAATGAATTACTTGGTGTGGACCTATTCTTGGTTGCTTGGCTGGGTGAAGACCCATATTCTTTACCAAGTTACCTGTGCTGAGAACAGAAAAGATACTGTCTTATGAAAATTAAGGGACCTAACAGAAAAGACCCATGTGGAAGGACACAGCCCTGAGGGAAGCTTGTGACAGTCAAGAAGCTGCCTGGGATTCCTGTAAACATATGAAGCCTCAAAGCTACATGTCATACACGACATCTCACAGTGAAACTGGCAAAATATAAAGATAAAAAGAGAATCCTTAAAGCAGCTAGGGAGAAAAGGGCCCTCACATACAAAGGGAAACCTATCCGGGTGGTTACAGACCTATCTAATGAAACCTGGCACGCCAGGAAGGAATGGCAGGAAGTCTTCAAAGTGATGAACAGAAAAAATATGCAACCAAGAATCCTTTATCCAGCAAGTCTGTCATTCAAAATAGGAGAGATAAAAGTGTTCCCAAATAAACAAAAATTGAGAGAATTCATGACCACCAAACCAGCCCTACAGGAAATCCTAAGAAGGACTCTATGAGGGAAATGTTGCAAAGAATACAAAGTACTAGAGACACCACTATAAACATGAATTCTAGGGAGAACACAATACTCTAAACCCACATTTTTCAATAATAACACTGAATGTAAATGGACTGAATGCTCCAATCAAACGACACAGGGTAGCAGAATGGATAAAAAAACATTTTCCATCTATTTGCTGTCTACAAGACTCACCTTAGACCTGACGACACCTTCAGATTGAAAGTAAAGGGATGAAGAAATATCTATCATATCACTTGTAGTCAAAAGAAAGCTGGAGTAGCCATACTTATATCAGACAAACTGGACTTTAGAGTAAAGGCAGTAACAAAAGATGAAGAAGGACATTATATAATAATTACAGGGTCTCTGCATCAGGAAGAGCTAACAATTATAAACATCTATGCGCCAAATTTGGGTGCACCTAAATATACAAAACAATCACAAACAGAAACAATCTTCTTGATATGAATGTGCTAATTGCAGGGGACTTTAATACTCCACTTACAGCAATGGATAGATCAATCAGACAAAATCACTAAAGAAACAATGGACCTGAATGACACACTGGAACAAATGGAATTCATAGATATATTTAGAGCTCTACATCCTGAAGCTAGGAAATTCACCTTCTACTCGAGTGCACATGGCATATTCTCCAAGATTGATCACATACTGGGGCATAAAACAGCCTCCATAAATAAATGAATTGTGATTATACCATGCACACTTTCAGATCACAATGTTATGAAACTTGAAATCAATCACAGGAAAAAGTCTGGAAAACCTCCAAAAATGTGGAGGTTAAAAAATACCCTACTAAAGAATGATTGGGCCAATGAGGCAACTGGAGAAGAAATTAAAAAATATATGGAAACAAATGAAAATAAAGATATAACAATCCAAACTATCTGGGACTCAGAAAAGTCCGAAGAGGAAAGCATATTGCAATCCAGGCCTATTTCAACAAACTAGAAAAAGCACAAATTCAAAATCTAACAGCACCTAAAGGAACGAGAAGGGGAACAGCAAAAGCACTCCAAACCCAGCAGAAGAAGAGAAATAAAAAAGATCAGGGCAGAAATAAATGACATGGAATAAAAAAAAAACAGTTGAGCAGATCAATGAAACCAAGAGTTGGTTTTCTGAAAAAATAAACAAAATTGATAAACCTCTAGCCAAGCTCCTCTGAAAAAAAAAGAGAGCACCTAGATAGACAAAATCATGAATGAAATTGGATATATTATAACCAATTGCTTAGAAATACAAGCAATCATTAGAGATTACTATGAAAAACTATATGCCAACAAACTGGACAATCTAGAAGAAATGGACAAATTCCTAAACATACATGCACTACCAAAATTCAAACAGGAACAGATAGAAAGTATGAACAGACCAATAACCAATGAAGAAATCGAATCAGTTATCAAAAATCTCCCAATGAATAAGAGCCCAGGGTCAGATGGATTCCCAGGGGAATTCTACCAATCATTTAAAACAGAACTAATACCCATTCTTCTCAAACTATTCAAAAAAATAGAAATAGAAGGAAAATTTCCCAACCATTCCACGAAGCCAGCATCACTTTGATTCCCAAACCAGAGACCCAACAAAAAAAAGAGAACTACAGACCAATATCCTTAATGAATACAGATGCAAAAATACTCAACAAGATACCAGCAAATTGAATTCAACAGCATATAAAAAGAATTATCCATCATGATCAAGTGGGAATCATTCCTGGGTTACAGGACTGGTTCAATATTCACAAATTCATCAGTGTGATACATCACATTAACAAAAGAAAAGATAAAAACCATATGATCCTGTCACGAGATGGAGAAAAAGCATTTGACAAAATACAGCATCCTTAATAAAAACCCTCGAGAAAGTTGGGATAGAAGGAACTTACTTAAACACTATAAAAGCCATTTATGAAAAGCCCACAGCTAATATCATCCTCAATGGGGAAAAACTGAGAGCTTTCCCCCTGAGATCAGGAACACGACAGGATGTCTACTCTCACCACTGTTGTTTAACATAGTGCTAGAAGTCCTAGCATCAACAATCAGACAACAAAAGGAAATAAAAGGCATCAGAATTGGCAAAGATGAAGTCAAACTTTCACTTTTGACAGATGACATGATACTTTACATCGAAAACCTGACTGACTTCACCAAAAGCCTACTAGAACTGATCCAGAAATTCAGCAAAGTTGCAGGGTACAAAATCAACATACAGAATTTGGTTGCATATCTATACACCAATAATGAAGCAACAGAAAGAGAAATCATGAAACTGATCCCATTCACAATTGCACGAAAAACCATAAAACACCTAGGAATAAACCTAACCAAGGATGTAAAAGACCTGTATGATGAAAATTATATATAACATATGAAAGAAACTGAAGACACCAAAGAATTGAAAAACATTCCATGCTCATGGATCAGAAGAATAAACATTGTGAAAATGTCATTACTACCCAAAGCAATTTACACATTCAATGCAATCCCCATCAAAATTGCACCAGCACTCTTCTCAAAGCTGGAACAAACAATCCTAAAATTTGTACGGAACCACAAAAGACCCAGGATAGTCAAAGTAATATTGAAGAAGAAAACCAAAACGGGAGGCATCACAATCTCAGACTTTAGCCTCTACTACAAAGCTATCATCATCAAGACAGTATGGTAATGGCACAAAAAAAGACACATAGACCAATGGAATAGAATAGAGGATTCACAACTGGGCCCACAAATGTATGGTAAATTAATCTTCGACAAAGTTGGAAAGAATATCTAATGGAAAAAAGACTGCCTCTTCAGCAGGTAGTGCTAGGAGAACTGGACAGCAATATACAGAAGAATGAAACTAGACCATTTTCTTATACCATACACAAAAATATACTCAAAATGGATGAAAGACCTGAATGTGAGACAGGAAACCATCAAAAAGAGGATGAAAGTAGGAAACCACCTCCTCGACCTCAACTGCAGCAACTTCCTACTCGACACATACCTGAAGGCAAGGGAATCAAGAGCAAAAATGAACTATTGGGACCTCATCAAGATAAAAACTTCTGCACGGCAAAGGAAACAATCAAGAAAACGAATAAGCAACCAATGGAATGGGTAAAGACAGTTGCAAATGACATACTGGATAAAGGGCTAGTATCCAAAATCTACAAGGAACTCACCAAACTCCACACCCAAAAAACAAATAACCCAGTGAAGAAATGGGCAGAAGACATGAACAGACACTTCTCCAAAGAGGACATCCAGATGGCCTACAGACACATGAAACGATGTTCAATATCACTCAGCAACAGGGAAACACAAATCAAAACCACACTGAGATACCACCTCACACCAGTCAGAGTGGCTAAAATGAACAAATCAAGAGACTATAGATGCTGGCGAGGGTGTGGAGAGACAGGCACCCTCCTACACTGTTGGTGGGAATGTAAACTGGTGCAGCTGCTCTGGAAAACAATGTGGAGGTTCCTCAAAAAACCATCAACAGAGTTACCCTATGATCCAGCAATAGCACTGCTAGGGATTTACCCAAAAGATACAGAAGTGCTGATGCGTAGGAGCACATGTCCCCCAATGTTCATAGCGGTACTTTCTACAATAGCCAAATCATGGAAAGAGCCTAAATGT
>NC_043714.1:20046293-20167171 GCF_006229205.1 Suricata suricatta
CACATGTCCCCCAATGTTCATAGCGGTACTTTCTACAATAGCCAAATCATGGAAAGAGCCTAAATGTCCATCATTGATGAATGGATCAAAAAGATGTGGTGTATATATATATATGTATGTATGTGTGTGTGTGTGTGTGTGTGTGTGTGTGTGTATGTATATATATATATATATATATATATATATATACCACAAGGGAGTACTATATGGCAATGAGGAAGAATGAAATATGGTCATTTGTAGCAAAGTGAATGGACCTCGATGGTGTTATCCTAAGTGAAATAAGTCAGGCAGAGATGAACAGATATCATAAGTTTTCATTCATAGGTCTAACAGGAGAAACCTAACAGAGGAGCATAGGGAGGAGAAGGGGGAAAGAGAGCTGTGGAGAAAGAGGGACGCAAATCATGAGAGACTCTTGAAAAGGAACCAAGGGCTGAAGTGGGGAGGGAAGGGGGGTGATGGTTATGGAAAGGGGCACTTGTGGGGGAAGAGTACTGGGTGTTATATGGAAACCACTTTGACAATAAACTATTCGATAATAAAAAAATAAAGCTACCTGCTATAGAATGTGACTATAATAATTTTGTACTGGGAGATTTTTTAAAGTGGGAATTGCCTTTGTCCTGGCCAAAGACTTAAATAAAAACCAAAAACCTCAGCAAGATCTTGAATAAACTCCATTATATTATATTCTTGGTGGATATATCCTTACCAAAGAGGAGAAGGCTTAATATAAATGAATCTTGATAATTTTATCAGAACTCTCCCATAAAAACTTGTATAAAATAAGCTCAACGTGAGCAGACTTGTTGACTAGTGCTATAGGGTAATTCAGTCAGAGATTAATAAATGCTAATTGAATTAATCCTAGAGCATTGCTTTGACTTCTCTATTCCATACTGTTACTTCTTTTTCACACAATCACTGATTGAGGTCTCCCAGGTATATTAATTCCTCAGTCAAGTTCTAGTAATTACATTAAGAGAGCTTTATCATCCCTGGAGTATAGCATTATCTCCTCATAGACAATCTCATATAAACGTCTATCATCCATCCTCACACATTTCAACCTCTGGTTTAAACCTCTCCCAGTCATCCATACCACGTGAAAGAAACTGGTGAGCCACACTTTGGGGGCTTCAGTGTCTGAAAGAACCACATTACACAGTGCACCACAGTCACAATCTTCAAGAGGGAAGAAAACACACTGGTTTCCTACTGCCAGGGATCTTGCCCTTCTTGTCTCCTCTATTTCCCCTGGGTCAAACACAGCACCTGGCACACAACCAGCATTTATAACTATCTGGTAAATGCATGCATGGGCAAAGTAAACACTTGGGAGTCTAGGAGGTGTCACTTTGCTGCCCGCTTACATAATGTCATCTTCATACTCATCCCACTGACATAAGTGGTATTATCCTCATTTCATAGACAGTGGATGCACTGAAGTGTTAAGTGACTACCCTGCCCAGAGTCAGTAACAGAACCAGGATTCAAACCCAGGTTAGCCCGACTCCGAATCCTTAGTGACCACTTTTTTTTCTTAATTACATTCTAAGGTAGTTCGGTGCCCAAGCTCATGGACATCCCCTGCCGGGGTGGGTGCTGAGCAGTTCCTAGCCAAGTATGGCTGTGAGCGCTATACACTGGATTCAATTCTCACCGAATGTTACTGTACCAAAGGATCAGAAAAGACCCAAGGTACAGGAACCCTGCTCACTTTAAAGCTAGTAATTTGTCCCCCTAACAACTTCTGCTCTGGAACTCATTAAAGGATCTCTGTCCCCATCTTTAGCAGACAGTGTGGCCTGGAGCATGTGGGCAAGGCCATATTACAGCACACTTTCCCCCATGGCCGCCATCAAGAGATGCTGGCCATGCTGCTTTGGAAAGATGTAGTTATTTCGGGATTCCTTCTTCATCATCAGTAAAGTGAAGGTCTTCAGGAAAAGAACCTGGAAGGTCCCTTCTAACTTTAAAATTCCTATTGCCCAAAGGCTTGATGCTCAAATTGCACAAATGGATATGAGAGAGTCGTCAATTTGCAAATCAGCTATATCCTACATATTTTTAAATCAGTTGCTTGAAACTCAGAATCTATTTTCCATAGGTACAACGGCAGGCATAATTTCTAAACCAATCCATGATTATCAAGTCAATCAAAAGTTCTGGTGAACACTGCACATATACAATGTAAAATATTAGAAAATTGTACTCAAATAGCAGTTACATAAAAGTGAACAACAGTAAAAGTAAAATCTGTCATAACCAATGGTACTAAAGAAAATGCACTTTTCATTTTATGAAGAGGTACTTGAAAGTATATTTTCAAAGTTTTAGAAGGTGGTTGTACTAGATTAAGATGCCTACTTACACTTTAAAATGGATGGCTTCTTTTCCCTTGATTCAAGAATATTATCATCCCTACGCCTAGTACTCATCAACCATGAGATGCAAGTGGAGAAATAAATAAAAAAGAAAGGAAAAAAGAAGTTGGCAATGTAGAAAATCAGGTCCTTAGAGAAGGGTAGGGGATGGTAGAGAGGCTGTAAAAAATTGTTCCCTAAGCAATTCCATGCCAGGTAATTATTAAACAGGATAAGGAGGGAGTGGGATAGAGCAAATGCAGGAAAGTGGAAGAGAGGCCAAATGGTTGTTGGATTATCCAAGATACTGGCCTTGGATTGATCTCTAAATCAGGGAATACTGAATTACAAGATAATTATGAGCTAACCTTAAATACACTACACACTACTTCCGTATAATTTCAGACCTACAGTATTTTATGAGCAAATAGAGCTCATTCAAATATTTAACATATATTTAGCTGAATAACTGCCAATATATATGCCTTTGCTGAGTTCTTTGGATAACATAAGAAACTGAACACCGGCTCACTACTGCCTTTCTTTGTTTACATTATTTTGCTTGTTTACAACTTCAAACACAGCACTTCCTAGAAGCAGCATGCTTGCCTAATTAAGAATTCATGTTTGTCGTGAAGCTTCTGGAGTTAAATCCTCATGTTGTCACTGACCTCTCCTTAACTTCTCTATCTGTAAAACGGGGATAACGACAACACTGCAGATCTCACGAAGCCAAGGGGAATGAACGAAGCTCATGCGTGAATAGTACTTAGAATTGTGCCTGGCACAGAGTGAGTGCTCAGAAAAATCAGCTATTATTATACTTGGCTATAAAACCCACATCAAAAATACCTATTAAATTTTTCTCTGTACATGTATTTAGGGGGGAAAGTAGGGCATACAACAGTATGTATGGTATTCTATTATCATTAAGAAAAAGAAATAATAGAAAGTATACATACTTGAAGGTGGGGGAAAAAAATGGCCAGGGGCAAGTGCTTTGTATATGTTTATATAAACAGCATGTAACCTTGGAAAGATACACAAGAAACTCAGCTGAGCGAATCTGAGTAAAGAATAAGGGGATTTTATTCTTCTCTGTAAGCCCTTCTATACTTTTATACTTTTTTGCCAAGCTCATATGTTCTTATTCAGTAAATTTAAAAAAAATTCATCAAGCTTTTTTGGCTATTGAACTAGGACTAAAATTGTCAGCCATTAATCCATCAATCCTACCTTTATTTAAAATTAATCCAAATAAATCATGGGGAGGAAAGGCACAGCACTGGGAGCGCGGTCAGTGGTATTGGATAGCGGTGCACGGTGACAGACGGTGGGTGCGCTTGGGGTGAGCTCAGCGTAACGTATAAACGTGTCCGTTTACTACGCTGTACACCTGAAACTCAGGTAACACCGTGTATTGTATGTCAATAAAAATACATAAATAAATAAAATAAAATTACACCCCCCCCGAAAATAAATAAAAATCCAAAACGTTTCTATCAAACCTTTCAATCCAAATTAAGTGAGGGAGAGGGATGGTAAACACAGATAACTCTGTAAGCTCTTTTCTCAACCATCTCCAATTAAAAAATTGTATCAGTAAATACTACGTCCTCCAACTTAAGGAAACTTATCACATTGATTTGTGTCGGCTCCATAGGACCCTTAATGCTTTACAGAAACAATGAATCAATTAGCTGCAGAAAAGGATAATATAACAAATGTTTGGGAGGGACAGTAAACCAATTTAAATAGCTCAGTAATATATGCTTTCTTATTATGAGTATTTATATAAAATCATATGTTAAGTATAAACTTAAGAAAGAATTACATATTTGAATCCACGTATATTAAAATGGACTCTTCCCTGCATCCTGACTTCCAGGCAACGAACTGAAAAAATTAGTCAACTAGTAATGTGGCACAAAACAGGAAAATTCTAAAACACTAAACTTTTTACTCCTTGGAAACAATCCAAAATTCAAAAATAAGGCAACTCATTTTTAAGACATTCCTGACACTATAAAACAAAAAGCGAACTTTACTTTCAAGAACTTGATAATCTCATTAAGGTTAACACTGTATGTCCTCTGGAGTGGGGGGGAAAAAAAGAAAGAAAACCAATGCCATCAAGACAAACAAACCCAACAACCCCAAACAAACATCTGTTTTGTTTTCTCACATCTTAATGGCCTGGCTATTTTCGACACAAATATTTGTTTTGTCGACAAATGTTTCCAGAATGTTAGTTAAAAGTGGTTCACTAACATAGTTTATTTTTGAGCTGAACAAATTGCAAACTTCTCCAAAGTCCACAGGGCACCAATGAAAATGAGCTAGAGCGGCCTAAAGATTTTCAAAATCGCTCGCTCGGAAAAACATAGCCATCAAGATGCATGCTGTTGCCAACGTCAGGATCATTTCCACAGGGAGCAGATGGAGGCACGTTAGGTAGTATAGACGTGGCCCAAATTTCCTGCATTTATACGGAAGACGGGCTGGCAGTTTGGTTTTCCATCCTGTCACACTGAATTCCTAGGAGAGCTGAGTTCCTCTGCTGCTTTGCACAAGAATGGTCCCAGTTTCCAGGCTCTTTGCTCTACTTTCGTGCGCCTTGGCAAGGATCAAAGAGGCAGAGGGAACAAATGGTTTCCCATGCAGATTGAATTCCCTCTTATACTGATTTTCCTCTGTCACTTGAAATTTAATATTGGCCAGATTCCCGTACATCACCTTAACCAGGAAATCGTCTGCATAAGTCAGAGCATGAAAAGGTAAATGGCAACGTCTACCTTTTTGGTAAGAATTCAAACGAAGAAATCCTTTGAAAAACTGACCTTTCTATAGAATCCATACTAAAACTCATTCCTAATGACTAAATAACTAGTTTTATTTCACATTAATCTAAAAGGTTTTATTTACCATTTACTCGTTTCACTCTCTCTGATTGGTTTGCATTACTTCAAAAATACAATGTTATGGGTGATTAGTCCTTTCACAAGAATTTGGCCTCAAAAGTCTTGATTAACTTAATAATACTTCATATTTATCGTGTATTTAAGAACTAAGTGCCTCATTTTCCTCATCTGTAAAAGGGGCCAAATAGTAACTACACCACCTCACAGGTAGGTTATAAGATTACATGTAAAGCTCTAAAAACAGTTACATTTTATGATGTGTTATTATTATGATAGCTGTCATAATTAGTATGAGCTGTTCTAAGAGATTTTGGACAAAAATATGTGATCAAGACACATTTAAGTACAGCACTGTCAACAAATTACAAATGAGTTCATATTTTGCTTATACATATAGGAGTCATAGGATAGAGAAAAATATTTTTAAACAAATGGCTTAAGTACTCTTCTAAGAAAGTCAATTTAAACAATTCCTTCATGACAATTCCTCTCAAGTGGTAGTTAAATCATTTCTTTCACTTATTTGAAGAAATGTATTTGGTTATACTGGTAAAAATATGCCTTAAAAATTTCATGTTTAATATGAGAAAATAACATACTCTTTTGATGTCAACGACTAAGAGATGATAATATGTAAGTTTGGATATTATCACAGAAGGAAAACATCCTAAGATGCCCTTTCCTTTTTTCCCCTTATCTCGGTATGTTGTTGAGCCTAAAAGAAAACCACTGATTTTGTAAAGAATTGTTTTTAAAGAGAAATTTAAAATGAAGTCCATCATTTAAAATTTAAAGTAAACATGGATTTAACTGTGATATTGCCTTACAGTCTAAGATTTCAATAAGAAAAAAAAGAGTTGACTCTAATCAAAATTTTCTCTTATAGATCATGGAATCTGAATTCACCACAAAGTACTCTTCAAGAACCACACACATTCTCTAGCAACAGAAAGCCATTGAATTGGGACGATATGAATAACCGGACAATTGTGAACAGATAACACATACTGCACATCATCAAATCTCTAATATTTTTCTCAAATGTTTATAAATATATACCTGCATAAATGGGAGGTTTTGGGGTGCCTGGGTGGCTCAGTTGGCTGAACGTCTGACTCCTGATTTTGGCTCAGGTCATGATTTCATGTCATGAGACTGAGCCCTGCATGGGGCTCTGCACTGGGCATGAATCCTGCTTGGGATTCTCTCTCTCTGTTCCTCCCCTACTCACATGCACACACACTCTCTCTCTCTCTCTCTCTCTCTCTCTCTCAAAATAAACAAACACTTTTTTTTAAAAAACTTAAAAAATAAATAAAAGTAAGGGTTTTAATAATGAAAATAAAAATATTTTGAACTAAAAAAAATAAAAACAATTAAATTTTGTGGGATGCAACAAAGTAATACTTACAGGAAACTTTACAACATTTACTGAATATATTAGAAGAGAAGAAACATTTAAAATCAAGTTTCAACCCTTAGGAAAGTAGAAAAATGAGACCAAGTTAAATCAAAAGGAAGCAGAAGAAATACTAAAAATTCAAAGAGGTCAATGAAATTGAAAACAGGAAAACAATAAAGAAAAATCAATGAAACAGAAAGTTGGCCCTTTGATCACTAAAATTGATCTCTAGGTTAACCGAAGCCAATAAAAAAAAAAAAGAGAGACACACAAATCATTAATATTAGAAATGAAAAAGGCCATCACTAACAATCTCATGGGCATTAAATGAATAATAAAGTAATTTATGAATAACTCTATGCCCATCAATTATATAACCTAGATGATATGAATCATTCCTTGAAAAACAATTTATGAAAACTCACACAAGAAGAAATTGATAATCTGAATAGGTTTATATCTAGTAAATAAATTGAATCCATAATTAACCTTCCAACACAGAAAGCACGAGGCCTAGATCAATTCACTGGTGAATTCTACAAGATAGTGCTGATTCTTTACAATCGGTTCCAGAAAACAGTAGCAAAGAAAACATTTCCTAGTCTATGAGGTCACTATTATCCTAACACTAAAACCAGACAAAGACATTCTAAGAAATGAAAACCACAGACGAATATATCTCATGAACATAGATGCAAAGATCCTCAAAGATTAGCAAAACTAAATCCAACAATGTATAAGAAGATTTATACATGATGACCAAGTGGGATTTACTCAAGGTAGGAAAATCTGATGCAACATTTGAAAATCAACTAATGTAATTCATCACATCAATGGACTAAGGAAGACAAATCACATGATCATATCAACAGATGCAGAAAAAGCACTGGACATGATCCAACACCCATTTATGATACAAACTCACAGCAAACTAAAGACAGGGGGACAATTCCTCATGTTGATCAAAAATATCTACAAAGAACATGCAGCTAATATCACACTTAATGGTGAGAAACCAGAAGTTTTTCTCTCTGATGTTGGGGGGCAGAGATCATCACTCCTGGTCAACACTGTGCTGAAAGTCTTGGCTAGTGTAATAAGATAAGAAAAGGAAGCAAATGATACTCAGAGGAGGAAAACAGACATAAATTTGCCTTTGTTCTCAAATGACATAACTGTATTAAAAAATACCAAAGAATCAACAAAACAGCTCCTAGAACTAATACATGATTATAGAGAAGTTTAGCATCCAAGGATAATATGCAAACATGAATCTCTCTTAGATGCCAGCAATTAGCAATTGGAATTTGAATTAAAAGGATAACATGATTTAATTAGTACCAAAAATATATAAATATAAAAAATATGTATAAGATCTATATGAAGAAAACTATGCAACCCTGATGAAAAAATTAAAAAAGCAAATTAATAGAGAGATATTTTATGTACATGGACAGGAAGATTCAATATTGTCAAGATTCAATATTTTCAGGTCTTTCCCCCCCCTTGATCTGTAGATTCAATGCAATTCTAAACAAAATCTGATGGAGTTACTTGGTGGATACTGATAAGCTGACTGTAAAGTTTATGTGGAAAGGCCAAAGACCCAGAATAGCCAGCATGGTATGGAAGAACACAGAGGAGAGACACTTCCCAACTTAAAGACTTACTATACCAAGTTATAATAATCAAGACAATGTGGCCTTGGGGAAAGAATAGCCAAACAGATCAATGAAAGAGAATAAGAGAGTCCAGAAATCAACCCACACAAATACAGTCAACTGACAATTGACAAAGCAGTAAAAATAATTCAATGTAGCAAAAGATAGATTTTTCAACACATGGTGCAACAACAGGGGATCCCCATGCATAAAAACAAAACCAACCAATCAACAAACAAAAACAAAGCAAAAAAAAAAAACCCAAAACAAAACAAAACAAAAGGAATCTAGACACTGACTTACACTTATCACAAAAATTAGCTCCAAATGGATCAGAGAGCTAAATGTAAACAGCAAAACTGTGAAACTTCTAGATCATTACATGGGAGAAAGCCTAGGTGACCTTAGGCTTGGCAATGAGTTTTTAGATACAAAACTGAAAGCATGTTTCATGAAAGAGAAAAATTGCTAAGATAGACCTCATTCAAATTAAAAGACATCTTTCAGAGTATCTTTGAAAGATACTGTTAAGAGACGAAAAAGACAAGCCGTAGACTAGGAGAAAGTATTTGCAAAACTTATCTGATAAAGGACTTCTATCCAAAATATATAAGAACTCTTAAAACTCAATAGTAAGAAAACAATCTGATAAAACGTGGGCAAAAGATGTGAACAGGCACCTTACCAAAGAAGATATCCAGAGCAAATAAGGATATGAAGACATACTCAACATTTCATTAGGAAAATGCAAATTAAAACAACTAGACACTGCTTCACCTATTAGAATAACCAAAATCTGAAATACCAATGCCACCAAATGCTGGTGAGGATGTGGAGAAACAGGACACTCATTCACTGCTTACTGGATCACAAAATGATATAGCACGTTGGAAGACAATTTGGCAGTTCCTTACAAAACTAAACATACTCTTACAATTCAGTGTTCACACTGCTAGGGATTTACCCAAGTGAATTGAAAACTTACGTCTATACAAAAAACCCCAGCACAAATATTTATAGTGCCTTTATCTATAATTGCCCAAATTAGAAGCAATCAGGATGGCTTTCAATTGGGAAGGGGGAGGCTAGCATTGCTAGTTGAAGGGTAGGTATGATTTTCCCTGAGACCAATAATTACAATGTTTCTAAATGACCAGATAAACTTCACTGTATTTCCCAAGGTAGATGAATACTTCTATTTTCCCAGATGATGTAACTTTTATTTTATTAAGACAATCTAAACATTACTAACAAACTCATTTTTAAAAGTAAATGCAAAGGATTTAAAAATTGCTAAGAGCAAATATTAAAAGATCTCATTACAAGAGAACAAAACTGCAACTATGTGTGCTGGTGGATGTTAACTAGACTTCACTGTGGTGATCATTTCACAATTCATAGAAACAGCTAATCATTTTGTGTACCTGAAACTAATATAATGTTAAATAACAATTACATCTCAATTGAAAGAAAAATGAAAACAAGGCACTGCTTTTAGTTTTTCAAATGAATTATAATTTTGAGATAAAACTTTCATGTTCAAGTTATGTTTTTTAAATGTATATATAGACCTATCCAAAGGATAATATATCTTTCAATATTTAATTATAAACACATTAAAATAATTTTTGAACTTAAGATTCAGAAGGCGTGACATGAATATAGGTAATGCTGCATAATACCATGAACTTAAAAGACAGATATTCTTTATAACTTAAAAAATACGTAATACCAGGATGCCTTAGTGGCTCAGTGGGGTAAGCATCCAATTCCTAGTTTTGGCTCAGGTCATGATTTCATGGTTTGTGAGTTCAAGCCCTGCGTCAAACTCTGCACTGACAGCTCGGAGCCTCCCTCCCTCTCTTTCTGCTCCTCCCCAGCTCACTCTCTCACCTTCTCTCTCTCAAATAAATAAACAAAAAATTTAAAAAATGCATCATACCAAATAATAAGTCCTTACATGTTTGGTCTGAAAAATCCTGCAGGATTATCTTTATGTGTTTATTATGACATCGCAACTCCATGAACCATACAAGAACGGATATTACACAGTGTGGGAGGAGAGCCGCATACACCGCATATCCGTTCTGTACTTCAGAATTCCAGGAAACTGCAAGGCAGAAACCTGGTCATGTATTAGATCAGGTAATAAAGAGAGTCTAACTTAGCATCCAATATACAAAGTACTGATTTTAAACCTAAAAGACTACTAAAATTAAAAGAAAAAACCCTGACATTATTTCAACAAAACAGACACTATTTTCACTATTTTAAAATTTCTGTCACAAAACAAAAACATTAGGTTGTATGTAACAAATCATTCCTTGCAATTCTTCAATGAATTTATGTACTTCATCATTCAGAACTTCCATTTCATCACAGGCAAGTCTATAATCTTATATATGACCAATAAGAAAGGAAAATTAACACCAAAACACTTAGGTTGAGTCCACAATCATGCTGCAAATGTAAACAAACAAACTAAAACTTCCAAAACCAGACTAAATCTTCCTTAAATTCCTCAAGTAATCCACCTTTCTTTCTAATGTGGAAACTCACTGAACTTTCCACTTCTAACCATACACGGAAGGCTGATCTATACACATTTATTTTAGTGGGAAGTGGTGAAGAGAAGAAATTGGAAAAATATTATTTTCTCCCCAGTTCAACTGATTCCTATTCTGTAGCTATTAAAGATACTGAATATTGAAATGAGCACCTGAAACACTAAACATTTATTCAAATACCATCTAAAATAGATCATTTAATCTTAAAATCATATGGATGCCTAAAAAATCTTAACTTTCCATTGTTTCATATGTGATATCCCCACTCTTTCACATGGCATCCCTTTTATCACCAGATTTCACTTAAAATACAATAGCACAGTTCAGAGACCAACTTTTCTGTATGATTAAATTGGTATTTTTTTTTAGCAAGTGCCAATCACCCATAATTTAAAAAACATGGGTAAGTCTTCACTACTTTGTTTTACAGTGTACTCTTCACAGTTGAAATGTTATGAATTAATTAAGGTTACTCTGTCTTCTCATTCTACTCTTCCAACGATCCTAAAGCGTTTCTCGACTTGTTCACATAGCTATCCTATTTCAAAGCTCTTTTTAGTCCTTACGAAGTTTGCATGACCCAGATGGTTCATATGAAAACATGAGATCTCTCTAAAATTGGGACAAGCCATGATCTTTCCTCATGATGCCTATATGAAATTAACAGAAGGAGAGAGGAAAATTCTGCGGCAACTTCCACAATAAGTCTAATACCTTCTGTAACAGTCTATTTTGAGAGTGATTTTATAGATGTTAAATCTAATGAAAAGATATGTATATTAGGTTCTATGAATACTGTACACACATGAACTGAGTGAAAAATAGATCAAGCTAGTTTAAAAAAAATGAAGGCAAATGGACTATGATAATCAAAGATAAAAAATATTTGGAGTTGAGCTGTGCAACAGAAATAGTATCCCTAGCCAATAAGAGTACAAGTTTAGGAATGCTGAAACATCCTAATCGAGAACAAAATAGTGTTCACCTACACTTAAGAAAAAAGGTGGAATACTAAAAACCTGAAATTTTGTTTTTGTTTTTGGTTTTTTTGGTTGGTTGTTTTTGTGGGGGAACATTTGCTAATGTTTAAAGATAAACCTATAGTCAAGGTTGAAATGGGCACCTCTTCCATAATGGTTTTTATCATGTAGAATAACCAACCAGCATCAACACACGGTGACCACAATGGCATAGAAGGGTTTTTCAGTGTGAGACCATTTCACCCAGGCGTGTAGCAAAGAGTGGGCTTTGGCTCTAAGAATAAAATGCAAAAGGGAGAAAAGTCTGTGACTGTTTGAGGGTAATGGCTCACCTCATAATCCATGAAAAGAGAAATTGTATTTTACTTATTTGAGAGAGGAGAGGAGAAGAGCGGAGGGGAGGGGAGGGGAGAGGAGAGAGGAGGAGAGGGCAAACATTTATACTTATAGTTAATACTTCTATTACCTAAGTATTTATAATTGCTAGGAGGTTACACACATATCTTGAAAACTGACCATATTTACAACTAAATGAATCTCAATTTCACACGCTTTTGACATTCCATCATTTCTACTAAAAAGTGTTCAGAAAATAAAAATAAAGTTAGTGCCACAATCATGATGTTTGATTCAGTCAGGCAGTGCCAAAGCTTGCCCAAACTGTGAAACCACTACATGAATATAGGACTATAGAAAAATGCATTGAAACCACCAGAAATGCAGCCTGCAGGACTCATAAAGGGCCCGTAATTACCTGCCGCAGGATCTGTGACTGCTTGGCTGGTGATGCCAGATGGCGGCTCTTGAAGCTGGTAAGTGGCATTTGTGGACGGCGTGGTTGGGCTGTTGCTGCTGCTTGTCATATAATGTGCCGGATACGGTGAGCTGTTGTAATACTGTGCGTACTGACCCTGGCCAAAACCGGGATAAGACGGATAGTCCTACCAAACAAACCACATGAGAATCATCTGTCACAATATGGCTCCTTCTTTCATGCTTTTTAAAGTGTTATCTCTGCTGTGTGTCTGGGTCTTCTCTGGATTCACAAAGGAGCATACCAGTGCACGCTGACTCAAATGTCCAGACTTGCAAACAGCTTGTATGTAAGGTCAGATACACTCTTCCTACTTCTCCTATTCCATGATGCACTACGAGGTAAAATCAAATGAACCCGAAAACCAAACACTCACCATGTAAGACTGCTAAAGAGATTTTTTAAAAGAAAAAGAAATATTAAAAGGCTTAGGTAAGCCCTCACAGTATAATAGAAACAGGTCTTTCTTTATGTAAGAAAATCATCTGTTGCATTAAATTTTTTTTTCTGAAGTTAAACTGGCTTTTAAAATTACCTGCTGTGAACTGTTAAATCCAGAGGAATTTGTGAGTGAATTATTTCCTGTATATAATCCTGATGATGTTGTAAAACTGCTACCTAAAAACAAAATGAAGAGAAATATGAGTGACTGAATTATGCAGAATAATGTGCCCATAAGAAATCTTTACTTAGACAAAACAGTTCACTGCAAATACATTTGGTTTATCTTTAAAACCAGAATCTATTGCCATGACAAAAATTGTTTTCTTAAAATAGTTGACAATTTTAGTTTCACTGTACGGCAAAGGATTAAAGAGTAAAGAGGTTGAAATTTCTGAGGATGTGACATATAAACTATGGACAAAATGATACATTTGTGCAAAAATATTAGACCCTGAACTTTCCACTTCAATTTGTAAAACACACCAGGATTTTTTCATATTTACATCAAATATACATAATGTAAAATGATGGGATCTGACTAAATGATTTTTAAAGTGCTTGCAAGCTCAGAAACGACAGTGCTACTTTCAAGAACTGAAAATGCTTCCAGCCTTGTGCTCGCCATTATAATGGCCTACCAAAAAAGCTGATTATTTCACATCGCAGAAGAACAATGGCAACTCTTGAAGAATTTGATAAAACAAGAATCAAAGAGGAACATGATCAACGTTTTGTGTATTAACCTGTGCCCTCTTGGGAACATTCTACTTGCTGAATGCCTACATAATACAATAAATAGTAGTCACTGCAGGATACAAACATGAAAGCAAATCTTAGGTTCCCTCCTTGTTTTATTTACAATCTTATTGTTAAACTATTCAAAGCAACAACAAACTATTTTTGGCAATACTAGCAAAGAGTTTAGAAAAGATAAGGATTGGCAAATGTGTAAAAAATGGCATTCATACGCTGCAAAATGGGAATTTAAATAAGCATAGCCTTTCTGGTTGGGTTATTTGGTCAACCATTAGGTAACTTTCGACCGGCAATTGTATTGCCATTCACTCTAAGATAAAAATACATGGATTTATACAGAGAGATAGTTAGCAAAGATGTTTTTCAGGGTTGTTTCTATTAACAACAGCTAGAAAGCATTCTTCTATACTTAATAGGTGTTATTCAGAAAACAGAATCCTATGAAGACATTGAAATAGTATTATGATAATGTTTAATTACATGGAAAATTTTTTCATATTATTTTGGTAAAGTAAAAATAAAAACAAAAAATGTCTTGGTAAGTTTACTTGAATTTTTTTAAATCATAAAGCATTTTTTTAAAAGTACAAAAATCTCAGAAATGTTATCTATGGAAGGGTACAACCACTGGCCACATAATATTCACGAAGGCAATGTACACTTTAAAATTTTCTACTCAGAAGCTGTGTCGCTTCTGTAAACAGAAAAACCTTTCTTAAAAAATTAAAATTTTATGGCAAATGAATGGTATAGGCAATAAATGTGTTGGCGGTTCAAGGAGAAAGTCTGAGTGTGAACTAAGTACTCACAGACGCCTTCAGGTATAATGTGGTAGTTAAGATATGCCAATTATTTATTTGCTACTCAACATTTAAGTACTATCTTAAGAGTCAGAAAATAGGGTTTCCAGTCATCACTTATAAGCTGTTTGGACTTTGACGAGTCACCTAATCACTCGAAGATCTGTCTCTGTGAAAACTCTACTTTGTAAGGTTCCTCAACATTATCAAATGAGGTGACATTTTGGACACCACAATGAGCATCTATCATACCACACACGTTAGGAACATCAGTTTACTTCCACAGATATTTCTAAAATTCTCCACTGTATTTAGGTGTCGTTTCTTTTTTTGCTTTCCCAAACTAGGACTCAGTCTCTCTGCATATCTAAAATTCTTTTCCTACTTACTTATCAAACATCTCTAAACTTTGAAAACCTGATCCAAGGCTTTGTTATTTTTATTAAGGGAAATTATTTCCTAAGATAGTTTTGCATTTAGTTATCACACAGCCTCATATTTGAGGTTTTTTAATTTGTGCCTTTCAGGAATACCAACTGTTCAAAGTTCCCCTAACATCTGTCACAGATAACCAGAGAGCTCTCACACTCCTAGCACTCCACTGCAAAAACCGGGGACTCAAGACAAGCTGTTCATTAGCATGTGACAATCACAAACGTTTAAACATGTATTAAATAGTGACTCCTGGTGATAATTACGTGGGGATACAGGATGACTAGGAGATACTTGGGACCTCACAGGGCTTATCAGGATGACATCAGTTTTGTTTTTTTAAGCACTGGGTTACAAGGCCATGTGGCTCACTACTTAGGTATTTACTTAATATTGATATTATATATAAAGTAAACTTACAATGAGTTTTAAACATTCCTCATAAAATAAAATTTAAATTTCTTTTGGATAAGTGTGTGAAGATCAATACCATTTTTTAACGTTATTATATACATCCAATAGGAAACATTACTTTAGGTTATGACTTGTTACTTTCATTTATACTATACATTTTTGAACAATAAATACAGACCTCAATAATCCCCATCCACCAAGAAAACGAGTAAGATATAGAAAATATATTTTAAAAATTGATGTTTTCATTCCATAAGTTTTTCCCTGGAACAAAGTAGAAAGGCCATGGAAGCTATATTGGCACATATTGGCCACTGAGGTATGACCAAGTAAATCACAGTTTAGTACTTGAAATGGTACCCAAGTGACTCTCCAGCCTTAATGCTCCTTCTAAGACTGTACATTAGCAGGAATTCAACAGAAGTTATATTCATTTACTGGCTGCTGCAGGCTGAGATTCCATTCCATTTAACGTGCTGAAGCAGGCTTTAACGGCACTCCTGTGGCCAGTGAGCCTTAATGCAACTTCCAAAAGGGTCTGACTTCCTTCAGGGAGAGGCGGACATGCTAGAGAATCGGGCTCAGGCAACAGGAATGTTTCACCGCCAGAATCGGATCTCCAGGGCCCCCCATCCTGCCTTCATGAAGGACTCAGGCAAAGAGAGCTGCTGACTTTCAGTCCAGGCCACCAACACTGCATTTCGGCAAAAGCCTCCTTTCCTGGGTTCCTGCCCATCTTCTGACCCCTCCAGTTTCTTTTCCACAAAGGTAGAATACTTTCTCTAATGAGCATATCTGATCTTCTCACTTCCCTGCTTAAAAAAGTAACTGTTAGTGGCTTCCTATTGCCCTCGGGATAAAACGTTAACTCCTTACCAGAGCTTGTTTATTAGACCCTGGGCTGGCTCCAGTTTATCTTTTAGACTTCTCTGGTTTCTTCCCAGTTAACCTCAACCCAACTCACCCAGATACACATTCCAGCCTAACTTGACACAAATGAAGCAACATGTGGTCCTCCTAAGGCTGTTCTTTGCACCTCTTACTTCTGCTCCATTCTATCCTAATTTCTAAACTTCATAACTCAACATGGACTAGAAACACTTTTCTTCAGAAAAACCTTCCCTGAGTTCCCCTCTCCCTCCTCCTAAGGCTAGATTACTGAAGCTTCTTCCTTTCTAGGTCTATAATGTATACTTTTATATAAGTTATGTATAATATGTACACAAATTTGTATGTTTATAGTATCATGACTTACTCATCACTATTTTAAGCTAATTTGTAATTAGCAACTTAGTACAAATTAACAAATACCAATTACATTTAAGGTCATTAGTCCTTTCCCTATTAAATAGGCTAACTTAGAGCTTATATAATTAAATACTTATGGTCAACCCATACAAATATTCCCAAAACACAAAATACGGTAACACTAAAGACGTACTTGCTGTGCGTTGGGAGTGTGTTCATTTGTTATGTGCTTTATCAATACCCTACGACAACTTGATACTATAGGGAATGTTAATATTCTCATTTTGCGAATAAGGAAATAGAGGTTTAGGTTAAAATAATATAGCTTTCAAGGGATAAAACTGAAATTCAAAGAAAGCTCTGTCTGGTTTGGGAGTCTATACAATGCTCTCTCATCCCCTCTTACCTACTCTCTATTGCTTTAGAAGAAGTTCTGAAATTCACTTTAGTTTTTTATAGGATTAAAAAAATAAATAATAAGAGAAGAACAAATAATAGCACTTTAGACTTACTGAGTGGTAACTCAGGCCCCAAGACCGCATTCTACGTGTCCCAGCTCACTGGGCCCTCACGGCCACCCCATGAGGGCGATACTCTTAGGCCCACGTTACAGATGAACAAAGTACAGGAAGATATCAACAGGCAGGGCAGAGCTGGGGCTCATCCCAGGCCATCTGGCTCCAACGTCGGAATTTCTAATCTCATAGTCTATGTATTGTGTACAAGTAATTGGGGCTGGTATGGGGGTGTTGGGGGAAATATCTTTAAACATTTTTCTTAGCCAACATATTCAACATATGGCTAACGCCATGCAATCATTGGGATGCTTGTTAAAAGGCACACATCTAGGCCCCTCATTAGACACGGAACTGCTGTCTCCTCGAGGTCGAAAGGGGAGGGTTTTACCTGAAAATCCACAGGTTTATCAGACACCGACAGGGGCTGGTTTTCAGCGCCACTGTGTTTTGTTCCAGTTCAGTAGGTGTTGTAACAACGACTTCAGAAGCAGGTAAGCAGCACAGCCTTTCTTTCTCCACTAAGCAAGTAATCACACTCCTCAAGCATTTGTAGAATGGAAGCCTCCCAGAGGCCGTTTGGGGGCACACTGGGTCCTTAAGCTGTGCTGGAGCTCGTAAAGGGAGGCCAGGGTCCCACCTTGATAGCTGATCTGATGCAGATCTGGTGCCAGCAGCGCCAGATGAATTTCACCAGTTCAGAACACCACAAAGGCAAAATAGCAACCACAGTGCTCCCCAAAAACCTTGACGTGCAGCTGCAAAAGCCACTGCCTAGCCAGTGTAGGCTCGGCAGGAGAGGCGCGTTTGTGTACAAGGCTGCACACAGCAGGCTTGAACACAGATGCCGGAGGGGAGGGAGGGCAAGACGCGACCAAGCAAACACAGCAAAAACAAAAACACCAGCCCTCCTTTGTGCATTAGGATCAATCTGCTGAGAGTTTCTGTTTATGAGCCTTCACTTTTATCTTAAGTCACAGAATTAGGCTTAATATTCAAAATCCCTTTATCCAAATAATATGGAAGTTTTCTCCTTCCTAGAGACAAAGGACTTTCCATGAGAAGTCACCTCTAGGTAAAGGACAGAGCAGAAAGAGTCTGTAATAAAATGCTTTATATTTAATGTAATGTAATATTATCAAAATTCCCCAAAGGAGAAGCAATTCCCACTTAGAACTCATTACTTCTTAATTAAGGAGGTTGGCAGGGAGGGGTTCAAGTGATGCTCCAGTGATACCTGGGATTATTCTTGGTACCGTTAGGGATTTATGTTCCAAGCAGCGTGGTGGTGGGGGAAACTTCTTACCCAGTTATTAAGCGGAAAATCTTCTCTATTTAAATAGTTTACTACTATGAAAAAAAAAATCATAGCGATACTTTTTTTTTTTTTTTGGCAGTGAGGGGATAAAAAAACAACACTGAAAAAAATTTTCCTTCAGAATACCTCTAGGAGGCAAAGCTGCTCAAGTGAATGAAATGAAAACACCTGGTTAGTTTGGGAAGGAAAACACAACTGTGCAGAAAAAGCAAGTAGTGTGTTCCTGGTATGCAGTGAGGAAAAACTGCCCAAAGGAGAAGGTCAGAGAAAGAAAGTTTCTTAGAGAAGTAGGGTGAGGAACTAAAGGTAGGGGAGAGAAGTTTCTTGATCATTTAAGAAAAGAATAACAGTTTGAAAAAAGAAACGGCATTCTTTAACTGAAAAACCCAAGGATCTAAATGTTGAATGTTCCAATAGGGGCATAGTGGGACACAGGAAGTGTGATAGAGTGGAGGAGGTTGGGGGGAAAGCAGTCATAAATGCAAGGATACATATGTTTATGTAGCTGGACCTAGAGAAGGGAGATGGAGTTTGGGACAGATGTGCTGAGGGGAGATACTGCCACCCACACCGCAGCCCAAGCTTCCCCCTCCACGGTCCGCCATATTAGTTCAGGATGGGGTCCCTGTGATCCTGGGAACACAACAGACTCATTCCTGCTACTCTTATTAATACTTCGCTCTGTCCCGGTTTCCCGTCCTTCAAGACCTGGCTCAAGTCCTAGCTTTCCAATAAGCTTTACCCAACTATTCCTCTCTGCATGATTTCACTTTCTGGGGATTCCAGTTCACTAACTGAAGCCACATAATTTGCCTCTTCCTTAGTCTTGTTTTTATTCTGACCCACGTTCCTTAGATTCCTGTGTTGTGTTTATCCTGCTGCCTCACATGGAGATGGAAAACCCATGGCTGATTCATGCCTTTGAAGGGTTTCCTCTAGGCTCAAGTGGGAGACCGAACTGGTGCTAGAGAATTTTAGTCCAGGGTAGTGACCAAAGTGTCCAGTAATAATACAACTGACCTAAAGAATCAGGTGTAGGGACAGATGGAAACCTTTTAAGAAGTGTTTTCTTTTTTCTTTTTGGTGATGGTGGTGATTGTGGGCAGTCTGGAAGGGCAGCTTGAAGTCCCACAGACATCATGAGGGAAAAAAGTCCCTCTTAACTTCCTCACTTATTCAGTGATGAAAATGAGTAGGGAAAGGAAAAATAATCAAATTAATAATTCAGCTTATTTCTCAGGTTTTATCTAGAGAATAAACATTTTACTGTTTTTTTTCTATAAACTAGATGATATACAAAGACTTATCTTACAAATTTTTTTAAACTTGATTTAATATGTATTTATTTTTGAGAGGGTGAGGGAGAGAGAAGAATGAGCCAGCAAGTGAGAAGGGCAGGTAAGAAAAGGAGACACAGAATCTGAAGCAGGCTTCAGGCTCAGCACAGAATCTGACATGGGGCTTAAACTCACAAACTGTGGGATCAGGATCCGAGCTCAAGTTGGACGTTTAACTGACTGAGCCACCCAGGCACCCCTAAGACTTACCCTTAAACACTAGATTACAGTGACTACCTTAAATTTAAATTAAGGAAATTAAATGTAGGACTTATAAGGACTCTTCTGGAAGAATGTGCAAGATTTCTATACCTCCAAGGAAAAAATCCAGAGTTTTAAATCAAATAAGATTTTAACCTGATTCAGCATCATGGATTTTGAACAGCTCATAAAGCCTTGCTGGATCACAGAGATGGTACAAGACTGTCACATCCATATACATACTACATGGACATCCTAACAAGACCCTGACCTTTCTGTACAGATATGGGCCTCCTATGAGGCTACTGTGAGCTCAGGTATTGGCGTACCATGGGTAAGTTAATGAAATTAAGAGTCTTGCTTGCATATGACTAATTTCATATTCAGAATGCAATAATATTCTTTTTTATAGTCCATTTATATTTTGGTATTTCCACCTCCATAACCTCTGGTTATTTTCAACATCGGTGCTTAAGGTAGCTGAGGAAGACATCCTTCTCATTTTCCAAGAAACAGGCTGAATGCTGCTTTCTCTCTTGGACAAGGACTCTCAGACAATGAGCACGGTCTCCCACTTTCAGGTCACTGTTTTCCACTCTACTACACCAAATCCCCCTTTCAAATTTTCTGATTCAGGAACGTTGAAAGTGAACTGTTGATTATGAACTGTTGATTTTTGGTTATGTAAACATTACAGATATACAAATGATAGAGACAAAGGCACCTGACACATTTAATGAATAAACTTGCAATCCATCTCATTTCTAAAAGACTTCTTCCTTATAGCTCTCATCTAGCCTAAGAAATCATTTTAAAGCAAATTATAGAATGTTGCCCATAGAGAATATATCACAAAGATTTTGCTTTCCTCTCCTCCCTGTCAGGGATTCCTACAGAGAAAGGGTAATAGTCTCGTCAACCGTAAAAAACAAGAAACAGTCTTGCTAGAAGACTCTGTGTGGACCACCCAGTTCTATAGGTGCTAAGCAATTGTACTTCAACAATAAACTAACCTCTTGGAAGCTTTATTAATAAATCCCCACTCCTTTAGTATATTAAGAAGAGAATTTATATTGATAAATGCCATCCTTTAAAATATTAAATCGAAGTTTTGTGTGTGATTTAACCTGGAGAACACTGCCCAGCTCTAACTTCAAAATGCTTAAAAAAAAAAAGGGGGGGGGGAACTTGTAGGTCAAAGGCCTAACTTACAGAGAACAAGGACTCACATTAAAAACCAGAGTCCCAGCCGACAAGAATGCTGAAGAGTGCTGGAAGCTGCCGGGGCCTGTCTCTGCGTCCCATGTTTCAGAGAGTTTCCTAGCACTGACTCGCCGAGCAGGATGCTATTTTCCCTCGTGTATTTTCACAGAAGTCCATTTGCTTTCCTTCCCTGGCCTCTTTGCCACGGGCTATGTCCATCATCGGGCGCGATCTATGTGGCAGAAGTTAGTGCAACTCTCCGGGGAAAAGCCTCTGAAGCCAGATGGGTTATTTAAAACCAAAGTTTCCCCACTTTCCCTTCAAGAAGGATTTTAAGTGACCAAGCTTTCCTTTTTATCCCAGTAATAGTTTTTATATTCCGAAGCGCATTTTTTCCACTTAGGTAATAAAGCTTGCAGAGACTTTATGTTTACCTTTCTTGATCTATTTCTATATCCTTTAACAGTTCCGATAGAAAATAAATTTGGTGCTGATCACTGATTATTGCTACAGCTGGATTTTTTAAAAAAATCGGATACAATTTTCATTACCCATTAGCTGAAATAATACAAGATGTCAAAGGAACTGAAATGGAATATTACTTTTAAAAAACCATCTTTGGCACAAAAAAGTTCTAGAATGCAAAAAGGCCATGAACTAAAATATAAACATGAGTAGACATAATCGTGGCAAAGAAATTAGGGAGAAGTCCTGAACACCGGCACAGGCAGCGAGAGCGACTCTTCGATTCTAACTGTATCGTGGCACTGTACGTCAAAAAGTGCAAACCTCCAGTGCTTTATCACGGCAGACTATAAAAATAAGGTTTAAGATTCATTTTCTGAAAACCATGCATTTTGGAGTTTGCTAGTTTTCTTGTGAAAAATGCTGTGTTTATGGATAATGAAAAAGTCTCAAAACATTTTGCTAAGCAATTCCGAGGTTCTAAGTGACTCATGCACGGAAACACTTCGGGTGTATATGTGAAAAGCTCTGGACAGGCAGAACAAAGGAAATACAGATGGGTCGCTGATGGGGTTATTATTAGATCATTTCCACTGGATCACGAGCCCCAGATAAGCGAGGCATAGACAGCTCCAGAGCCGTCCGCCTGGACACGCACTCTTCAACCTCTGCCCTCATTTGTGTCTTCTCACTGGTTTGAACCTCGATCTCTTTAACAGAACAAACAACATAATATACAAAGGGGCAGTTAAACTTTGTGTTATCTTCCTCTCTAAGGGAGAGCAATAAAGCCTAAGGAAAATAAACAAAGTGAAGTTTCCAGAGCCTTCTAGTTTTCACGCGTGTGTGTCTGTGTAGCCCCTCCTATCTATCATGGCAAATCCTGACACCTCCCCAGGGCGGAAAGCTACGAAGGCCCCACACTGCGGTTGCTGTTGGGGGCAGTAAAACACTGAGAACCCGCAGGAAGGCACTGTATACCCCACCTCATCCTGTGACGCTCTCAACCAGCTCCTTCCAGAAGTATGAACACAAAGGAAGACTGCCTTGAACAAACTACGATCATAGACTAACCAAGATTTTTAATATGCTAAATTCCAAATTCACTTCTCCATATGAAGGGAATGAGCATCCTTTGGAATCTTAATTTCTAACCTTCTTTGTGGCATAGACTCCTCCACCTTTAGCAAACATTTGTCTATTTTACATCTGTCTATGTATATTACTATGTATACTACTGATATACATCTGAGTAATGAGGATCACTACCCGCAACCTTCTAGAATCAATAGAAGTAAGTTATTATGGCATGCTGGGTTTTTCTTAAAGCTGAGGTTCAGCTAATTCACCCCATCTAATTGTGTGTCTATGTATGCATGTGTGTGTGTGTATGTGTGTGTATGAAAGCCTTTAGCACATCCTCACCTTAAATAAACTGGCAAACAAAATGTCATTTTCTTCATGTGACTTAGCCTCAAAATTATGAACAGTTTCTTGTTTTCTGTGGGAGATGGAACCATGAGCCTAAATTGTATGGAATGTGGGGGTAAGTGAAAGGTGATGCCAGCCACTAGCTCTGGAACTTGCACTTAAAGAAGTATAAGTAAAAGCTTGATCTCAGGTCAGTTGCTTCTTCTACATAATAAGTGAACGTGGCACCTGGGTGGCTCAGTCGGTTGAGCATCCGACTTTTGGTTTCAGTCCAGGTCATGATCTCCTGGTTCGTGAGTTCAAGCCCCACTTAGGGCTCCATGATCCTGGTACAGAGTCGGCTTAAGATTCTCTCTTTTTCAGTCCCTCACCTGCTCGTACTTTCTGTGTCTCAAAATAATAAAACTTAAAAAAGCTAATAAAAACTACCTTATGACAAACTGGGCAGATACTCTGTGAAGTTGGTTAGTAAATAAAAGGCTGAAGCAGTTTCTTCTAAGAGGATTTTTACATGGACCCACGCTCACTTATCCGTACTCATGCTCCCACATACTCACATGCACACATGCACACACACATGCACACACGACAGCCATGCCTTACTCTGCTATCAGGGCCCTGGGGCCAGTAGCATTGAAAACACTATCTACACCACTTACACAACTGACCCAGGGTCTCTAGGTACCCATTTTCCGTCCGTATTCATCATGCTAACTCAGATGCATGAAGTTTGTCAATGGCCTGTGAAGGGAAACTTCCTCACACCCTCCCAAAGCATCTTCCAGAAACACTAAGGCTATCCCTGGGAGCAGGGAAGTATCAAAACTAAAAGCAAGGATTTCACTTCTTCAGGGTGAACCCTATAGTGTCTACAAACAAACATTTTTCATCCTCTGTTAAACCTTTCGCTGGATGTACAAAAGACATCACGAAAGCAGAAAGCAAAAATAGAATTTTCTAGCGACCTTGCAGCAAAAGGGAAAGTAAATCAGATTTCCCAATCCATGAGGTTTTACTTCATGGGCTATTAGTATCAGTGCATAGAAAACAAAAATTCAGTCCCTGTTTGCCTTAAAATCGGGCACGTACAGGGTACACAGAAGCCTACCACGAGAGAAGTGCTGACACTAGAGCTGGAAGGATCCAGAAGGGTCACCTGGACCATACGTGGGCAGCAATTAATTCTTCACAAGGCTTGGCAGTGACAAGGGCCCATAAATTACCAAATAATTCTGTTCCTTGAGTGTCATAAAAGTGTTAAAAGTACAAATAGTACTCTGAAGTGAATTATCTAAAAACAATTTTTTCTAGAGCTGGTATATACTTCTATACCTAGTTGTGTAACACAAGGTCTCAATTATTTTAGGAGCAAATCTGTCCTTGAGAATATATACACTCTAGGCACCAACACTGTATTTCTGTAGCATTCTCTAAGAGGCTCCCTGTTGGTACTATGATTTCAGTGTATCACAACATAGCAGGTTCCAACTGTTCTAATTTATTCTCCGTTTTGACACATCCTTTGGCATTTTCAGGTTGATCCCTTAAAGTCATTGTTCAGGGTCCTCACATGGATTGAGACAACATGTATAAAATAACCAGAGTAGCCCTAGGCATTAATCACTGCTGAATGTACATTAACGGCTGTTTTCTTGGAGGTGCCCTAGAGTTCCCGTCTCTCTGTAGCAGAATGTCCTGTTCTGATCTTCTTCCCTAATTTTGATACCTGAACTACACAATTTGCTGCTTCCATGGCTGCTCTCTCTTCTTTTTCTACCAGTTCTTCTTGCTCAGAGTAGAGATGTGGCTGGGGGGATAAGGGAAGCGTAAGCACTTGGCTGATGCCCCCTCCGTTCCCACCAGAGCAGAACTGAGCTCCCGCCTTCGGGAGCAGCCCTGCTGTGCGCTCACCTCTTCTACTCCCCGACGGCCATCACCAGGCTGCCAGCTCAGCTGTTTTTCTCTTCTGATTTTCTTCTTCAGGTTCCTGGCTGTTTCTTCTGGTCTTTCCACCAATTTCTGCCTCATGTACAAACAGCCCACGCTTTGCTGATGGTGAGTTTCCTTTTTGCTGGGACATTAGTTAGATCTGGATTTTTTTTTTTTTTGGCAGGCTTATTTGGCTACTGGGTTCTTAGAGTTCGCTTTGTTGGTTTTATATGTATACATATACACACATATATATGTACGTTTATATATATACACATATTTTTAGTATATTATGTACATACTAAATTTATACACACACACATATGCTTCCTAATTTGGAACTATTTGAGAAAGCTGGACAATAGTAACAACACTGGGGTGCATGGGTGGCTCAGTTGGTTAAGTGTTCGACTTCAGCTCAGGTCATGATCGTGCAGTTTGTGAGTTCGGGCCCTCTGTCAGGCTCTGTGCTGACAGCATGGAGCCTGGAGCCTGCTTCAGATGTTGTGTCTCCCTCTCTCTCCCTCAAAAATAAACATTAAGATTTTTAAAATAAAAATATCACTAACAAATAATAAATAGTAACCATATCACCACCACAATGAGAGCAGTAACTATGAAAACTACCATTTCAGTTCTTATCATGAGCTACATGTTGGTCAGAGTGATCTACATGGATAATCCTGATTAGATCTCACCCCACTATTACTGGAGTGTAACATTAGCCCCACCTGAGAGAGGAGAAATGCAGACATGGAGAAGTCAGGCGCTGTGCTGGAGGCCCACAGACAGCAATGGCAGGGCTGTTCAACAGGCAATCGGACTCTAAAACCTACATTATTTTCTAAAGTTCATTTGATTATGTTGAGAGAGAGAGAGAGAGAGAGGGAGAGAGATGGAGGGAGGGAGAGAAAAGAGACAGTGGGGGAGGAGGAGAGAGAAAGAGAAATCCCAAGCAGGCTCCGTGCTGTCAGTACAGAGCCTGACGTGGGGCTTAAACCCATGAACCATGAGACCACGACCTGAGCTGACATCAAGAGTCAGATGCTCAACCGAATGAGCCACCCAGAAGCTCCTAGAACCTACTCTACTAACCAGATGGTAAGTTTTCATTCTGCCTTTAGTCTAGCCCTTCTATGCCTGACAGAGATAGATCTGTCAAAGAGATGATCACCATAAAGTTTCTTTAAATTAATCAGCATAACACAATAAGCATACATATCACATTTCAATTTATGTGGGAGTTGTTTGGGTTACTAGAACATCCCTCCTAGAATTATGAAATTTTAATATTATGAAATTCTAGTAGCTAAATCTCTGAATAACTAATAATCATACCTTATATTTTAAAGGTGAAAAGATCCTGGGAAAAAAAAGCTAGGTAAAGGGGCACCTGGGTGGCTCAGTCGGTTAAGCGTCCGGCTCCGGCTCAGCTCATGATCTCACGGTTCGTGGGTTTGAGTCCCACATTGGGCTCTGTGCTGACAGCTAGCTCAGAGCCTGGAGCCTGCTTCGGAGTCTGTGTCTCCCTCTCTCCCTCACCCTCCCTGTTCATGCTGTCTCTGTCACTCAAAAATAAATAAAAAACATTAAAAAAAGAGCTAGGTAAAACATTTTTAATAGCTATAAGAGGAGATTGATATAAGCAGATATCACTGTTATTCATTAAGGATCAAAGAATTGGGATAATTTTGAAAATAATTTAAGACATTATAAAAATTTTTCTATTAAAAAAAGATGTATTGAAAAAACACTCAAAGACCAATGAACTCCCACAACTTAATATAAAATATCATTTAATAACAGTGAAGCATTTTTCATAATACACTTGATACTGATAAAAATACATGTTAATCAGAATTTAAGTATTTATCCAAATCTGGCCATAAGAAGTTTATAGCATGTGATATATCATTACCATTGCCACACTAGCATGTTTCAAGTTAATAGCATATAATTATCTGGCTTGATATGTGGAAGTCATTATATCTAATCATCTAAAATTGAGTCAAGTGCCATTATAGAAATAGCCCTATAAAATAATATCTCATTCATGGAAAATGGGTTCTGAAATCCCACTAGAAAGGCCATCCAACCAACAAAAACACAAAGAAGTTTTCATGCAATATCCAATATGCCCAGACGCAATGGAAAATATGGGCAGAGAGGCAATGCTATATTTGGTACTGCACGTGTCTTTCTTTTTTTGAGAGGGAAGGAGAGAGCGACCGAGGGAGGGGCAGAGAGAGCGAGAGAGAAAATCCCAAGCAGGCTCTGTGCTGTCAGTGTAGTTGGAACTCACAAACTGTGAGCTCATGACCTGAGCTGAAACCAAGAGTCAGCTGCTGAACCAAGACTGAGACACCCAGGCGCCTTTTGTTTTTTTTGTTTTTTTTTTTTAAATAAGGAGTTTTCCTTCTCCAAACTAACTTTCTTTTCTCCTCCTTCATTTCCACACTTTTCTCTATTCTAACACTATATTTATACTCTGACAGCTCATTAGTCCTCTTAGGAGCTCATTTTGCCATACAAGCTTTCGATCTTAGAGAGAGAAATAGAACTTTCTAAAACTCTCTGAAATTGCAAGACTAGTTTTACCCCTAATCCTTCCGGGACTGATAATTTAGCAAAATACAATAATAAGGTATTACAAATGAATGAAATGAAACAAGAAAGCGAGAGAGGTGTAAGTCCCATTTCTTAAAATTATCATCTGATTTAACCAACATGAGATTCATTATTGACGGCCTGTAAAAGTTTCTAAACGCTTAAAACGTCTGTATTTGGCTCACTGTGGATGGGCAGCCAAGAGGCTGCGGACAGACTCGGCCCAGGAACCACACACACAGGAGCTCTCGTCTCGAGAGGCTGCTTCACTTCTGACCTTCAGGACCTGCTTCTCTTCAAGGGGACCTGGTGCCCAGGGGGGACAGGACATATTGTGGTGCCCTGTTTGTTTCTCCCATAGTTCTCAGCAGACTCTGCCCTTGACAAACGCAAGCTCTAGAAGCAAACAGGCCGTGTCTGCCTTATGGTTCATCCCATCACCACAGCCTAGGACTATTAAATTCATTAATAAAGTCTCTTCACCTCTTTTTTCTTATTATCCCTTTACTCAAATAATCAGCAACGCAGGAACATAATTTTTCCTTTGAGGAACTTTAAAGTTCTGGAATCTGGAATATGAGTAAGATCCCTCTAATAATACATACTATCTGTTGTAAGACAGCTTTTATTTTGTAGCCACCAAATATATCAAAATTTTATGATTCAGTTATGTTTATACCAAAGGCAAAACCAAATATGAAAAGGTTAATAGATCTGGCCCCATAAAATTTTAGTTTAAAAAATTATAAGCTGAAAAGTTTAAGAACCTTAATAAAATTGATATTAAGACAAAGATGAACACATCCATGGAAGAAAAAATGATTATCTTCTCAATTAAAAAATATATCTGAAAATAAAATCCCTCACCTACTAAGATGACGATTTTTAAGAAGGTATTACCCAATGTGTCCATGCTAATCCAGAGCCCTTGTGTAAATATATAACAAATCCGTACGAGAGTCTAAAAGTTTACTTAGCAATTCACGCTTAAATTGATTCAAAGGAAATGATTAAAAATGCACATAAAATATTCATGGTGCTGCTCTGGAGGTCAAATAAAATGGGAATTAGTTTTATAAGATATCTGTATGAAACTATGCAGTCATTAAAATGATGCAATAGAATGGAATTGATGTGAAAAGATGTTTACAATATATTGTTACTGGAAAAAAAATGAGTTGCAGTACGTATTATTCACTATGGTCCAATAGAGCGTATCTGAACGAATATTAAAGTCATAATAAATATGAGACTTTAATTATTTCTTATTCTATTTTCTAATATATTTGCAGTAAACAACTATTTTAATGTAATGAAGAATAAGATAAACAATATAAAGAAGATAAAAACTACAAGAACGCCTTCAATCAAAGAGTAGTGGTAAGGGGCTTACCTGAATTCTGGCTTGGCACTATTAAGAGGTCAATTAGTTAAAATGATTTGTAGTAAAAAGATATTAGGGGAATATTTAAATTATAAGAACTACTTTCATTATTTTACAGACACATTAGCATGATAATAATCTGCCAGTTACATTTATGCCTGTATATTCCTGAAAACAGTACTGGCAACGTTAAACGTCAGCCGTTCTTTGATCCGACTTGCATTTATAGTATGTTTGGTCTATAGTTTCAAAATTAGAGCCCAGGGACTGGCCTTTGGAAGCAATATCCTGAAGATATTGAAGATATTGAGTGGTTGTCAATCTAATCCCTCGGTCACTGGCCGACCATTTAGTTAACACAGATCACATACCATACTTCTAGAGCCATGATAATGACAATGAGGAAAACAGCGCTTTTGAGAAGATTGGCTGGTCACGCCACGCACCAGTGGCTTTAGCATATATCACACTGCAGCCTCTTACATTATTAACTTCGGGTTTGTCATTCCTTTTCTAATTGAGAGAGGCAAGGCAAAAACTTCAACGTAACGGAATAGTACAGCATTTTGTAAAGAACTTCAGAGATGATTTGGTCTAACCCTTGATGTTATAAATATGGAAATTTAGGCCCAGAAAATAGGTCAGTGATGAGCCAAAACAGAACCAGATATCCTGCCTCTAAGCCCAGGCACTTTGTATTATCATTTACCACCTACACAGAACACCGGGTTCTGCTTTCGCAGGTAACTACCGGACTCCAGGATTAATGAAAAGAGCATTGGAGC
The DNA here is from genome assembly GCF_006229205.1 of Suricata suricatta. Classification (NCBI taxonomy): domain Eukaryota; kingdom Metazoa; phylum Chordata; class Mammalia; order Carnivora; family Herpestidae; genus Suricata; species Suricata suricatta. The sequence continues at coordinate 20,076,277 of NC_043714.1, forward strand.
GCATACAGACCTTGCATCTGGTAACTGTACGGTGCCTGTCCAGGTTGAGGCGTACCAAAGCTCGTGCCATAGCTGAGAAATCCCGTCTGTCCCGGTGACTGAGACTGTGACAATCCACCTTCAGTCTTGATGCCTGCCCACAATGCACCTAAATCAGTTAGTGACAGCTTATCCATCTGTTCGTTCCAAACTTTGGTAAACACACCAAAACCCCTCCCCAGACTGTTCAGTCATAAATGCATCCCAATATTATCTCAATACCCAAGGTACACAAGCTGAGGGTGAAATACCCTAACCTAGACTTCAGTTAAAACAAAACAAGAGTATTACAGATTTGAGTGACTATTCACCTTGTCCTTTCTTGTTTTTCTGATTTACATTTTCTATAAAATTTAACTCCAGTGATAGAATTTCTATATTTAGTTTTGTTGTTTTATAAGAGGTTAAAAGATCATCTCCTTTAAAGTCAAGTAATAGCCATAATGAAACTTCACCTAGACTATTCTAAAAGTCGCTGTGTGGATTAGTGTCAAAATAAATATTCTCTTTTCTAAAAGGAGATTAGTCTCTAGCCTCACAGCATTTTTTTAAATCTTTATTTTCTATCTTTCGGCCACAAGGATGATTTTAGCACATAATTCATTTTGAAGTCAGAGGAAGCAAGATGGGACACCAGAGTAAGCAACACAGGGGACATCCTTCTCCCCACCCTCCCTGGTCCTGCCGGAAAGCAAGCACAAAGCTAGGAGCGTATTAACGAACTGAATCATGGAGAAAAGCACAGTGGTTTGTAAGCAAGTGAACCAATAGTTCCCTTTCTGTCCCTTGTAGTTTCAAGTATTTATTCCAAGACTCTTGTTCTAAGTGTAGCCTAAAGGACACTTTCTTCTTTATCACTGTAATATAAAAATCATGTGTTTGTGGCCCCCAAATACTTCTCAGAATGCCAGGCTGACATCTGAATTTTAGGACTTGGGTTTGGCAGTATTGTTGTGCAGGGCTCAGCACTGGATTATAATGAAAGACAGTTGTGAAAGTTAACAAGTGTCTTTAATTTCCACAGAAGGACGAGAGCAAAACTTCTGCCAAGCCAATCCACATTTTTGAATAATTTTACTTTGCACTTAAGATCAATGATATCTTTAGGATCTCGAATACACAGTAGTCTCACAGTTTATTTCCATTTTAGGGGAATTTCATCAGGAGAATGAAGTTAGGTAACCCTGCTGAGGCAGTGGAACAATCTGACTCTTGGCCGAAAGAGCCTATGATAATTCCTGGTGTATCTCTACAGAGCCTCGTAATGTTCTTAACATTTATGTCTTAATAGAAACTTAACATTTTTTTAAAAGTTATTTTTCCCCACACAGGCAATCCCAAATCAATAAGTAACCCATAGTTATAAACGGTCCTTGGAAAAAACACCTGCCTTGGGCAGATAGTCTGATGGCTCCAGAAATTCCCTTTCTTTCCATGTTGTCACCAACATGGACTTCCCCTTCTCTCGCCATTGAAGGCCCAATTAATCTGCCTTGAGTCTTCCTGTACCACCTCTGGTGTTAGCCTGGTCTTCAATCTTTGTGATAAGAACAGACAAGGTAAAGCAGGAAGAGGCAGAAAACAGCCTCGGCTGCAACTGTCTCAAGGGCTTCTACCCACAAGCCTGGAGACTCTTCAACTTGGTCTGCTCCACGCAGATCCAGAGAAGAGCAGAAGCTCACTTCCCCACCAATCCACTGTTCCTATTATGAAAAGATTTGCCCATCTTCTCTTACAGGGTCTAAATAAAAAGTCAGGGGGCACAAGGCCTTGGAGAAAGTCTTCTAAGACCATCTGGACCTTGACTGTGAGCAGTTAAAATCCCTAAACCATGTGTTCCTCCTTCACAAGCAAGCAGAGGGGAGATGGCAGTCATCGTTTTCACTGCACTGGCCCAAGAAAAATAGAATGCCTGGTCAGAAGCCCCGGGAGCATCTCTTTGTACTCAGAGCCCAAAAAGAGAACAAAGACAGTGACCAGGAAAATGCTGAGGACTCAGACTTATTCCCAGGAGATTTATAAGCACAGATGGCCCTGAGGTCAACATGGAGCCTTGTGCTTACCATCTCCCGACTCCACCAATACATCACGTTAAAATCCCAATCCTCATTCTACTAGTTCTGATTTGAACCTCAGAATCTCTGCTCCTGAACAATGATCTCGGACAATAGGGACGTCTACTGATGGTTCAGTACCAGAAGAGTCCTAGACCACAGCCCAGAAAGTAGCAAAGAGCCCCACCACACTGAATGGAGAGAAGAAAGAACAAGAGAGGAGGTGTGTGAGTGGCAGAAGAGGCAATGAAATGAATGACACCCTCCCCTGGCAGCCCAGGAGGCCTACAGTGCTTTTGCGCTATGTGCCCTGCAAGATACATTTACGCTTCAAGCCAACAAAGACATTCTGAGAATATAAACTGGGGACGGCCTCAACTCGCATTTTAGTGTTGCGGCCGTGCACCCCAAACCCGAGGCCTTCTTTCCTCATTTCGCACAAGAACTGGTTAAAAATTAATTGCAGACAAATTTAATCTACATCTAATATTATTTTCAGGAATCTTGCGTAAAAGCTATGGAAATGCAAGGTAATTCTAGGAAGTCCATCTTATGGCCGTTTCTAAAATCTGCCTTAAAAATGTCTGGTTAGAAAAAAAATACCTCGCTATATAACATTCAGTTCCAGATAATTCTGAAGTGAAACTATAAAGGGTGAAATTGTATATAATTTACATTTTGATTTCTGTATATAAGAAATTTATATATAGTTGATTTGGTTTGAAGTAAAAGTAGAAAATAAAAAGGAATAAAATATTTTCCTTCTAATTATTAATGAAATGCTTAAAGAACATTATTTCTTCCTATATTGCTATAAGCACAGAATTATTTTTTCTACCAGTCTTTTCCTCCAAGCATCCAAGTACTTTTTCTTGATGGCTAGGTTTTATTTTTTCTTCAGGAAATGCTAATAATTTACATTTTTTTCTATTCAAGCAAAGTACAATTTGTTTACAATTGTAATTGCAATTCAACTGAAGAAAAGGTATCCTGAAATTCTAAGATTTCTTAAAATTAAACTTTAGGGCTTTGCTGGATTTCTTTTTAATTTACAGCTATTGACCTTTTAACAACTGAGTTAAATGACACCAAGATAAAGATAATCTCCAGGTGGGAAGGAACAAACAGGGATGTGAGCTTTAAAGGTTTCCTGCTTTGCCTCGTTAAAGTGCAGCCCAAGCGGTGATATGTAGATCACTCTTCCTAATGGCTGATAATGCTGAAATTTAAAAGTCCTACCACCCTCAAGTTCAGAACAAGGATTCGGTGAATCCTGTTTGTACTTTCCTAATCATAGTTAGGCATCTGATAAATAAGCAACGTATCTTTACTCTAAAAGACTTCATTCACGGAAGTTTTATCGCAAATATGAGCTAAGATTCTTTGGATTCCAGAACCAAGTGTTCAAAGGGCAAATTAAAAGTTGAACTATAAATGGGGGAAAAATGAGAGCAAGACGTCATATGAACCATGTAATCAATTTGCCACTGATGACCTCAAGAGAAGTTGCCAGCACTTACGAGGTTCATTCAAAACAACCATATCAAGAAATTAGACACAAAAGGTAATCATACTTCCTAAAGTGGCCCAAGATGACAGTCTTTAGGTACCACTCCTCTGACACTTGTGTGTGCGCACGCACGCGCACACACGCACACACACCCCCACACACAAACGGGTATGCCCAGGGGATCCCGCTCCTGAAGTAACAGAATTACTCACCATATGAGGAAATTCCGTACGGCTGTCCAGGCTGTGGGTATGTGGCATACGCTGTAGCTTGTTGCATTCCTGTGGTAAACTGTGTTTGCCCATATGCAGCCATAGTTTGTGAGGAAGGGGTAGGGAGAATATGTGGGTATGGTCTGCTATTTGTCAGAAATGACAGAAAATAGAAAGCCCATGCATTAGATGGAAACATGCAAGGTAACTGATTAACAACCATATCACAAATTGCAGTTTAAGACGGTCTCTTAAAGTATAACTTTCAAATATAATAACACAAAGTACCGAAATACTTTAGTATCTTTTCTAGGTGATGCTCAAATTTGTGTCAACCCCTTTAAGTCTTTGTGAAATGCACTTGAGTTTAAATTAAGATGTAACATGTGGGCACAAAACATGACTTGAAATAAGATAAAAGACGACTGAGAAAAGTCATTTATTAAGAGAAAATACATCTTACTTGGAAGGGTAAATCTGTGGTGGGGAGAACTGGTGAGTTGGTCTTGGGCTGAAGCTACTGCTCCCAATTGCTGGAAAAAAATAATACACAGCAGTCAGAGCAAAAGACAAAATCAGTATAAAACATCGATCTAGTTTGAACTATAGGCAGACTGTGTGAAATGGCTAGTAATACAACCTTTTTGGCCTGAAAAAGTGGCAATTTCATGCAGTCAACCTAAGTTTAAATGTATCCGACAAGGTATGGGAACTTATGAAATGGTTCGGAGTTTAGGTCTTAGAAAGGGGTCATGATCATCGGAGATACTGGACAGGGTAAGAGTGCAAGGAGGCTTGGTCACCGTGTGGAAGGGCCGCTCAAAGAGGGGGGACGAGGGTGAATTTGCAGAGCTGGGGCGGGACCGGAAAGGTCACCTGGCCTATTGTGTGCGCTCAGGAAGGCACACACCTGACCCCGGATTACTGGGAAGCACAGTCTAATCTCTCCGGTGAGAAGAAACAGCTCAGCCCCTCACTGGCCTGCGTGCATTCAGCAACATTCTTTAGTAAGACTGCATTCCTACCACTCTCTTAAATTTCTTAGGTTGCAAGTGAAGCCTGTTACTTCTTGTGCTGAGGCGGTGTTCCTGGGCCTTTTTCAGTTAAACATGCTCAACCTCAGTTATTTAAGTAAAAAAAAAAAAAAAAGGTTCTGTTGTTGTTTAAAGACGCCATTCAAACAGTCAAGCAGAATTTCATTTCTTTTTAATCACATATACATTATTCAATAGGTCTCAGAAATGCACTAAACTATCATTCTTTCACACTCATTCTGAATGAAAGCAAAAATCCATTTTTGTTAACATAGGCAATAAAATGGTAGTTCTCAGCTTTATTGTAAATAGGGGCTATATATTTACATATTTATATATATACACAGCTATCTGTTTCTACTTATTATATATAAATATATATAAATGTTCCTATCCTCTACCTAGGTGAGATGTATATTCTTTGAGTACAATTATAAGATGAAATATGTTTATCTTCTTCTTCCAGTAATAGTCAAGGCTTTCAAGGCTCTGTTACTTATTAACTATGCTGTGTATTAAAATCCTTCTATAAGGTTCCATGTGCTCAAAGCTTTATACATTTTTCATTATGTCACATCAGTCCGGGTATACTTCTCAAACTCAATTTCCATTTGTGTTTGGGAGAACAGTGGTAGAGCTGGGCCTGAATCTTGAATAATCCTTCGCTTGTAAAGCACGCAGGCCTAAGGCAGTGACAGCAGACCTAGATTCATACTACCATTGCCTGCAAGCTGCCAGACTTCACCCTGTGGCTCTCAGTTGGGCAGAGCCGGGGTCCACATTAAAGAGACGGGAGGCCAGCCCAGGTGGTGTGCCCCCATCTGTGTACTACTACTCCGTTCCAGGCACTGAGCTAGATGATGCAGATGCAAACACGCAAAGGCAACTTCTGTCTATCACATGTGGGGAGGCTGACACACAGAGAGCCATGGGAGATTAGTTAAATATTGCAGTTTATAGAAGGGAGGGATTAGTGAGCAAAAACCTGGACAATAAGGACTACCGCCTGCCCAGGTCATTCTCAACTACAGCCTTTCCTTTCCTCCTTGGCTAAGCCTGAAAAGAGGCCAAGGGCAAAGTAGCTTTATCGAGCTGAGTAGCTAGAGGAGTCATACCTTCCCCTGGACAATCACAGTTCAAACCACGTTTAAAAAAAAAAAAAAAAAAAACCAGGGCGCCTGAGTGGCTCAGTCGGTTAAGTCTCCGGCTTCGGCTCAGGTCAGATCTCACATTCATGGGTTCGAGCCCCACGTCAGGCTCTGTGCTGACAGCTAGCTCAGAGCCTGGAACCTGCTTCTGGTTCTGTGTCTCCTTCTCTCTCTGCCTCTCCCCCTCTCATGCTCTGTCTCTCTCTGTATCAAAAATAAGTAAAACATTAAAAAAAAAAACCCAGAACTAAAACCCAATGCAACATGATGGAAGCCACTGAAACCCCTTTAATTCTTTTCCAGCTCTCTCCCTGAGCTTTTCAAATTGTGGGTCAGGACCCAGGAGCATAAACTCAACCTCACGGGTTGTACCCAGCAGTTTTTTTTTTTTTTAACAGATAAACAGAATGACAGAATAGACTGTATCAGTCTTATTACACAGGGTGTGGTAGATTCCGTGAAGCTTTAAGGTTGGATGTAGAGTATAGGTTGTACACAGCAAGAAAGAGATCTGGGGGCCGCAGAGTGGTAATTAAGCACAGGTTCTAGAATCAGGATTTAATTTTGGCTCATACTGAAGTTCCCTCTTCTCTTTGGTCTTGGTCCACAAAACAGGATTATTTCTCCCAATTTTACATATGGGGCATGGAAATCATGTAATGCATTCAAGCAACTAAATGGGAAAGGGGATTTGAACCCACGTCTGCTTGACTCCTTCCATCAAAACATACTATCTCCTGACCTCCTACAAAGAAACTAGAAACTTCAGAATCATCTCATTCCCCCTCTTCCCCGACCATGACTATTTCATGAGTCACAAGGTCCCCTCCCAAATCCACACACTGCCTGTTGACCTGCTCTGCACACTCCATCCCTGTGCCCCTGTCCTGAGTCAGGTTCTCATTAGCCTCTGTCATGTTCCTTGTGTCCCATCTCTGGACCTGAACATGTTACGGCACTGCCACCACAGTGATCCTTCTTCAATAGAAACTTCTCTATGTCCATGTTCCAGCTTATGATCTCTCAACTGGGCTTGCATTATCCCTAGGAAAAATTCCAAATTCTTGGCAGAGTACACAAAGAGGCTCAATCATCCTCCCTCCCCTGGGTCAAGTAATCCGGAGCCTCCTCGGATTCGAGGACTGCCCAGACACGCCATGCATGCTCATCTTCATCTCCGGGGCTCTTCAGACCAGACCCTCTGCCTCGTAAGGTCTTCTTCTCCCTGCCTGACAAACCTTCCTCCAGTGGGACTCAAACATCATTTTCCATTTAGGATAATATCTTCCTTCTCTGTACTTTCTTGGAGTGCTGTAAACATTGGTGGTATAGCACTTAGCCGCACTGCATCATAATTAACATGTGGAGTATATAGATGTTCATTTCCTCTGCTAACCATGAGCTTCTGGGGCCTAGCACCTCCTGCTCTCTTTTGTTTCCTTGGCACCTGACAGGGCCTGGCATGTGGTAAGGAATCAATAAAAAGTATTTCTCTGATTACAATGTGAGATTTAGGTCAAGCAAAGTAGATTTTTTTTTTTAAACCCTGATGATGTGAAGGATGGTTAAAATTTTTTTCTATTATGTGTAAACATACAAAATAAACCTTTGGCAATATAATTTGGAGTGAATAGTATTTTTTTAAGTTATTTTCAGAGAGGAGGGAGGGGGGAGAGGGAGAGGGGGGAGAGGGGGTAGAACACAAGCAGGGGAGGGGCAGAGGCAGGAAGAGGGAGGATGCCAGGCAGGCTCCATGCTGTCAGCTCTGAGGCCAACGTGGGGCTCAATCTTACAAACCATGAGATCATGACCTGGGCAAACTCAAGAGCAAGGCGCCCAACCGTCTGAGCCACCCAGGCACCTGTGAATAGTACCCTTTATAAAATACATGTAAATAAGAAGCTGTGATGCTGCGTGGGTATCTTGCTACTAATTACCCAACTATGTACCCCTAAACTGATTAAATATTTAATGCCATATAATAAAGCCACATCTTTTGGGAAATCCAAGCCCCTACAATGTTGTGTAGACTAAAGTCCAGAATCTTCCTCAAGTACTTTTCCTCTTAGTTGCTTAAAACACCGTTAACTTTTTAAACAATAATTTAGGAATTCAGATTAATTTTAATTTCATGGGACCAAATACCCTAAAGCAAAAAGAATGCTCCTAGATAATACATCATTCATCAAGGTAAATAAAATGGTTCTTTTACCATTAGTAAGCTCCAAGTTACACATGCCAGGGCCTTGGGAACATATGGGCAATTAATACCTCTCTTTGTTTTAGTACATTTGTTTCCTATTATTCCATTTTTCTCTTAGTTCGAAGAGAGAAGTGAAAGAACCTCCCCAAATCTTGTGGGAAGGGAGGACCTAAGCTTGAGAATCTATTGAGGTTCACAGAAATCCCCAAGTAGCAGTTCCTCATTCACTGCTCCATCTCATTAATAGCGTCACGCTGATAGACAAGCTGAAAGCCCGAAAGTTTTGACTCTTCTCTTTCCTCATATCACTTTATTATGAATTCGGCCAGCTCTCCCTTCAGAGTGCGTCCTATACTTGACAGCTTCCCCCTGCTCTCATCTACCCCCCTGCTGCAATTACCAATGTGGTGGCCACGGGAAATGGCAGTCAGAACGCCCCACATGCACATACACAACCTCGCCCCCCTCTCTCTCCTCCACTCCTTTGCCCTCATGGAATCCGGGCACATTCAATCCTGCCCCCGTGGCTCTTCTAAAGTCCTGGGCTAACACAGTCCTCTCTCCCCTCAGCCATGGCAACACCGGTCTCCCTATTTCTACTTCCCGTCTTCTCCACTCTTCTCTTGGAAAGCATCTTCCACACAACAAATGCTGATCTCTTAAAAACATACTGGATCATGTCACAACTGTCCCCAACTCTAAGCCCCATTATCCTCTTACATTTAAATTAACCCCAACTTAAAAATAAATTAATTATATAAATTACATACATGTACACATACATACGTAAACCTGACTTCACTAAGATCTCCGCTCATATGCCCACCCTTCAGAGAGGTCGTCCCTTGAAGAGAGATCCCCAGCCACTCCACACTATATTCTTTGGTCTGCTCTCATTTCTTTTGTAGCCTATTTACCTTCACGATCTCTTGCCTCTTTACTACCTGCCTCACCTCCAGAAGGAAAGCTCCTTGAGGGTAAGGACCTCATCTACTTCATCACTGCTAGAATTCTACTGCCTCGAATACTTTCTTGTATACAGTAGGTGCTCAATACATAACTACTGAATAAAGGAGTCAGACTCAAAAAGTTACATCTGTTTTTTTACAATTAAAAGACATAAATCATATTTTTCATACATGATAATTTTTCTCCTCTAGAAGCATTCTTGTTCCTCAAATACTAGTAGACATCAATGTTGTATGATCAATATTATCAACTGACAATTTATTTAACAAATAACAAATTGAGACTTTGTGGAAATGGAAGAAACAGAAGGCAAAGATATTTTGCAATCACTAAAAACATCATTTTCGACCCCAATTGTTCTTAACATGTAGATTACTATAGTATTACTTTTCACTGGTAAATAGTAAATGGGCAGAATGTCATTAAATTTTAAAAACATAATAAACAGACTTGCAATTTTCAATTCAGCAACATGCCTTTGAAAATCAACTGCTCTCCTCCAGTCTCCCCATACAAGGATACCTGGTGATTTCCCTGGAAAAGAGGGGCTTCACTGCTTCCTAAATGCTTTCAGATGCTCGGGTTCCTTGGGGACAGAGGTGGAGAAAGCTACCACCAATGTCAGAATGGCCCCCGTTCCTCTTTATCCTTGCTATTTCCTAAGACCTCCAAAATGGCTGAATGTGATTTAAAAAAGAATTTATGTTCATTTCCTGAGAAAGAGACAGAGCATGAGCATAGAAGGAGCAGAGAGGAAGTGAGACAGAATCTGAAGCAGGCTCCAGGCTCTGAGCTGTCAGCACAGAGTCCGATGTGGAGCTCGAACTCACAAACTGTGAGATCATGACCTGAGCTGAAGTTGGAAGCTCAACTGACTAAGCCACCCAGGCGCCCCTTGAGGTGTACATTTTTAAGTCTTCATGGAGAAGGAAGCAGGAGTAGTGACCACAGAGTGAAGACCATTTTGGAGTCAAATGCTTAGAGTCTGCTTTCTCCAGACTTATCTTTTTCCTATAAACCCTAAGTTCTGGTCACAACTGCTCCAGCAGGCCATAGTTTTTGCATTCTCACTCAAGAAAGACAGAAAGAAAGAAGGAAGCAAATAAAATTTCACTGGCGCACTCCATCCCCTTCTCCATTGTGCAACATGGAGAACCAATCTATGGAAAACAAGATCCCCTGCAGCCTCAGTCTCTTCACCAAACCATCCTTCTACCTTCCGCTAAGCCTTTTCGCAAAGACCTCGCTTCTTCTGCATAGCTTTTTCCGAGCAGATCCTACTCATTCTCTCAGATTCCAGATATTACAAGAGACTTGAAAAACATATCTTCACTGCTGCTTCTTCCAAATCATTGTTTTTCCCCCTCCCATAAAACCTTCCTTCTCCAAGATTTATGACAATTCTTAAAAACTTCCATGAATGACCCACCTCCTAAACACTGTCTTACACTTATCAAAAACCTTAGTACTTGACTATATCCCCTTACGAGTCCCACCGTTATCTTGGGTTATGCATCCAACACTTCTCTCATTCCATCTAGTTCTCAACTCTGGTCTTCTACTCCAACCATCAAGCTCAAGACCACATCATGAATCTTTTTTCCCCCCTATTCCACAGTCTTGCACTACAACAGCATCAACCAATTTGTCTATTTAACATTACTGACCATCAACCATGAGCTCAAGTCTATGATGGTCACAAGGACTATAACTGTAAGTCAAATAAAATTCTTTCTCATAGTGCTATGGTTTATCAGGAGGAAAGACAATGAAAAATAATTTTAAAAGTAGTGATGAAGGCTGAGGAAGGGAAGTACAGAGGACTAATTACAGAAACATGTGGTAGAGGTCTGAGTTTTGAGATTAAGGAAGAAATATCCTCTCCTTCTAGAATTTTCTTTTCTCTAGTCTCATCTCATCTGTTCTCCAACCTTATCATAGATGCAGGACACTAGGATATCCTTATTTTCTCTCAATTTGTTATCCCTTATCTTGCTTTTTTTTTCTTAATCCTTATACCAGGAGGATACCTGAATAATTATTTTAAACACTTCCTTTTTACTGATACCCATAATTCTTTTACTTCCATATTCTTCCATGCCTTACCCGTGAAACCTTTAAGTATCATTTTTATTTGGGCAGCAAATCCCCTTTAGAGAAAAACTGCTCTACCATAAAGGCTCCACATTCATAGTTCTACTTTTGTTTGGACTCTGGCTCTATTGCTAACCTTCCTTTATGTTCCAGGCAGCCTTGGGCTTCCCAGCTCCTCATGGCATCTACTTGAGTCCTCCCCATCTCTTCAAGCTCATAAGCCTATCACTATCCTCATTTTGAGTCGCTTCAGAGGAAAAAGCAGAAGCCATCGTTCATTCATCTAGCAAACATCTAAGTGCCTAATATGTGCCACATACTTTTTCAAGTGTCAAGGCTACAAATGAACAAAACAAGCCCCAAATCTCTGTCATCACAAGCTTACATTTTGGTGGGGTGAAAGACAAACAATAAAACCTAATACACAAGTAAATGATACAGTTTGCAAAAGAGAAGCAGTGATGGGCAGAGAGAGAGAGGAAGAGAGAGAACCCCCAGCAGGCTCCAGGCTGTCAGTGCAGAGCCTGAGCCGGGGCTTGATCCTGTGAACCTCGAGATCGTGATCTGACCCCAAACCCAGAGTCAGAACCAACTGAGCCATGCAGGTGCCCCTCTCATGGATATTTTATTCTCACATAACTTGACACTTGAAGAAAAGTTGCAAAAATAGTAGAAAAAACCTTCCCAGATATTGTTTACCATGATTCCCTAAATGCTAACACCTTATTATATTAGCTTAATCCTCTATTTCCTGTTTCATTATATATAAGTGTGTATGTATAAACTAGTATATCTCACTTTTGCAGATTTAATGTCCTTTTCCTACTACCTCAGTGTATATATTTAAGAACAAGGAATTCCTCTACCACGGGTTATCAATATCAGGAAAAATAGCAATGCAATATTATTACCCATAGATACTTAAAAAATTTCTCTTTCTTCAATACATGACTTCAAACTTGCACTTAAAAATTATTACTTTTTAAAAGTATGAAGGCTATACACATATATTGTAAAAATATTTTTGAAAAAAAGCAGAAGGAATAAAATCCAAATTATATTCTATTATCCAGAGAAAGTCACCATTTTTATACACATATACAAAGACACATAATGTTTAAAAATAGATGGATTATACACAGCATATTTCTCTTTTGTAACCTGCTTTTCACTTGGTATAGTTATTTTCTCATGCCATTTTGGTTTTTCAAACCTATTTTTAATAGCTGTATACAAATCCGTCACATAGCGCTTCCTTGAAATTCTTCCCTCCCTGCCTTCACTTCCTACCCAATCTTCTTCCTTCTTCCCCAGTTGAAAATCAGTGTCTTCACTTTATCCCCTGCCCATCTCTCTATATTGGTCTTCCCTGGATTCTATCATCAACCCTGTTATAGCCCACCAGCTTTAACTGCACACTTCCAAAATTTCCATTCCAGATCTTCAGATGCCCCAGAGGGAAACCACCACCTTTCCTCCTCAGTCATGCTTGTCTTGCATTCTGTCACCTTAACCTGTCTCTGCCTCACTCACCTCTTGTGCTCATTGGTTACTATGCCATAAATCCTACTTCACAAGTGCACTGTAATACATCACCTTTCCATACCACTGCCAGCACCTTATCTCAGGTCATAAATGCCACAACGTTTTATCTGGTCTCTCCACTTCATTCTCAAGCCCCCCTCCCTCCTGCTACAACCTGGATTCTGTATGTGAATACCATCATGCAACCCCCTTCCTCTGATGTCGCCCACTGCACTCAGGACACAATGCAAGCATCATGTGGAACACACATGCCTCTTCAGACTTCATTCTGACCCTGTCCAGCATGGCATCACTGCTCACACCGAACACACCAGGAAGGCTGAACCACCGGCAATTCTAAATTCTGTGCCTCTCGGTCTTGGTCTCTTCCCATGGAATGTTCCATCTGTCCAGCTTCCCCTCCCTCAGATCTTCTCCCTCCTCCTACCCTGAGTGCTTTATTCCTACTCATTTTTTAAGGCTGAGTGAAGGCATCTCTTCCAGGAAACCTTTCTTGACCACCCCATCCCAACCTCATCTCTGTTGGGTCCCTTCCTGGGGATTCTTGGGGGATCTGTGCCCTTCCCTCTGGAAGTATCCAACTTTAATGTGATGATCTAGTCACTTATTCACCCCATTAAGCCCCAAACCAGGGCCATTCTCATATACCTATGAATCCATAATAGTACCAAGCACATTCTCGGGCATTAGTCAGATTCTAGTAAGTGTTTTATAAAAGAACTCATGGCTGACACAACAGTTAGGAAGATGGTTTGGTAAGGCTGCTTAAAGAGTATCAGAAGCAAAATTTTGCCTAACTAAATTTGCATGATTAGAAAAATCATACAAATAAGAGAAAATGGGAAGGAGTCATTAACATAATAAAGATCATTTAGTAGAAGAGAAAAAAACAAACCCCCTTTTGATTTTGTCTTCTTGATAGGATATCAATATTTTCAGCAAACACTTCATAACACTGGATAAAAACAAGACAACTGCAAGAACGGGAGTCTGAATAAAGCTCTGTTACATTTACGCGATACATGCCCACATAGATATACGCTTGAGAGACCGGACCGCTTCAATAAACTGAGAAAAACTATGTTTCGTATTAACGTGAAAATCCAATATATACTCCTTACCTGAACCTGCGAAATTGTCTAAAGACCCGTCTGCTGTTGTTGAAACTATTTCACTGCTGCTCATTGGCTCTGTTTTAACTAAAAAATAAACAACATATATCATATATTCAATTAATATTTATTTGTAAAGGCATGGTGGAGAAGTTATAACATTCAAAATAGTTACAAAAAATCATTTTAGAAGCCAGTCTTTTAGTATTTGAATAATTCAGATCGATATTTGTAATAGCATTTTTGAAAAACACACTATTTTCTCCCTAAATTAACCAATACACGTGTCAAGCTATCCTTTAAAAACAAACACTTTAAAAGTAGTTAAATGCATTATCTTACATATTTATTGAAATGCTTATTAATAATAACATATCAAATTTATATGATGCGGACATGAAGTTATTTCCCTGGGTATGTAGCCATCTGACCAAACAGCCAAAAGGGTAGATTTTCATGATACTCAAGAACAGGCACATGCACACGCATGTGAACACACAGACACACAGACACACACACACACACAATTCTTGGTTATGTTGTACAGCTAAAAAAAAAAAAACCAAAAAACAAAACCAGAGTGCTCAATTTAAAGGATCATTACTACCTCTCAGCCATATCAGGCTGCCAATTTGTCAATATTTGATGTACACTAAATGTAAATGAAGCAGAAATTAAGTTTTCCATTCTAAAATAAAACCAGTAACAGTTTGTCGAAAACATATATGATCTTTAGTAAAGCCTGTTGGGACTATAAAATAAAAACATTTAGACTTCTGCTGTAACTTATTGAAAGCAATCCACTCCACTGATATAGTCATGGTATTATTGACCCCTATCAAACAGATAAATCAGACACCTCAGAACATTTGCCTTATTCCTCAGGCTTACGATTTTTAAAAAATTAAGAGAATATTAGAAACAACTGGTGAAGTGCTATCATTGGAATTTGCCTAGCCCACTCTGTTGAAGGTTTACATCCCCATTAATGGGTTTCCAGAAAGAGGGCAATAAGCTCTTAGGAGCTACTTAAAAATCAGTAACATGTTTCCCAAAAGGAAGGTCCTACAAAGAGAATATTTGGGGTGGTTTCTCTTATAAGTAAAAATATTCCGAAATGGGAAAGAATGACGGAGAAAATGCAGCTTTTCCTTCTCTCAACATTGACAATCTCTTATAAACATCAGGCAAAAACCAAAATCACCCTCTATGACCTTTGAATCTTTTAATAATGCATAATGAGTAGTTTTCAAATAGATATCATAAATAGTTCCAGCAGATAACACTTACAAAAAATTATTTAGACTGCCTCTAAACAAATGAAAAATAAAATCAGTGAGTCTAACGGGAATCACTGCAACTGGTTGTTTTCATGTAGACCAAACAACAGTGTAACTGAGGGTCTCATTTTTCCACCAGCTGTTAGAAGTCTTAGTTGGTGCTATTAAGGTGTGACATAAGCCTGTATTTCCCTTTTCTCTTCACATCTCCAGGCAACCTAATGATCTTGTCCTTGTAACCATTATACTGTACTGTCTTAGATTGTGCAAAGCAGGTCCTCCATGGCTGGTACACAGCTCCAAAGTTTCCTACCCAGTTGTCCACCTCCTAGCTTTTCTCTCTGAAAGAACAACTCCTATAGCACCCTGTCCCTATAAAGCAATAGCTCTGTTTCACTCTGTACTGAGCAGATTACCACAGGGATCTGAACTCTGAATTAAATATCATATACTGATCAAAGACTAGAATCAGGCCCAAGGGGAATAGGTCAGATAAAGTACCTACTACTGTTAGACTATGGACATTATGATTAATCATTTTAAGCAATTCTCCAAAGAGGTCTCAGAGCATAACTTACAAACTCCCTAGTTAGGTACAGTCTTCTTGTTTCACATGCAAAAATTGAAAGGAAAGGGACTAGGAAATTGTCCAAAGTCACACAGTAAGTGGCAGAAATGGGAACTCTTTTTGAATGTTTTCAATCCCAAGGCTTGAAGAAATGACCATATGTGGCGCTTCTCAATAATTAGCACTACTCTACAAAAGAGCAAGGAAACTGAGGCACAGTGCCACACGCTGTGGATAGAGAGGGAAGGAAAACCCCTGCAGCCCAGATCCTCCTAGAGTGTTAACACTACAAGGCTAGTGCACTCACTAGAGGATCTCAGATAGAATCTCCACATTCACCTGCTTGAGAAAATGGTGAAGAAGAAATTTTCCAGAGCATATGATGTTAGCCCAGCTTATACCTAAACCTTTATGAAATCGAAGATCGATGATTCTACGGACTGGGTGATAAATTACTTGGTGAGAGCTTAGACTATAGCAAAACCCCTCCCACTCTTGCATCCCTGAGACTTACCCTAGCTATTCTCCACATTCCTAGTCTGAATGAATACAGCTTTCCCTCCCAGGAGACACATTCAATTATACTTGAAATTCTATTAAAGCTAAGGAGGAAAGGAAGAGGATACTTTTTCTTTTAGGCCCCAAGTACATTACCTTTTGCCATTGTTCAAATATACCCATCTATACACTAAGGAATAAAGACTCCCTTTTCCTAATGAACTCAATGTTTTAAAAGGTTCACTGTTGAAAAGAAGAGGATGTATATACAGTAACTACGAAGATATTCATGATTTTATCAGGCACTGGAATTGTATACTTTGATCACCAGGGACCCAATGCTAAAGAGACTGAAGATTTATTGTGATGGAAAATAGTTTCTGAGTGAAAGCCAAATAAAGAGAGACCACTTCTGGAATTGTTATTGCCAAGCACACACCCACCAGAAAGTTAAAAAGACAAGACAGATCTCCAGTCACCAAACTACCCATCCCTACCAGCACTATCAGATTTATAAAATATGCCACAGATGATATAATAGATCACCTCTCCAAGGCTTTGAGTTTAAAATACCACATCCTGAATATTTGGTTTAACTCTTAGAGATTTAAGGTAGTGTCACATCTGAGAACAATCATCCCATTGAAGCCACCTATCTGAAAAGAAATATCTATGAGTCATCTGTTCTCTTCTAAATAACTGTATGATTCTTTTATCTCCACTGTACATTTTCCTTTATTACAGGATTTCAGTCTATTGGAAAACAGCAATTTTTATTCTCTTTTGCCTCCACTCAAGAGTCTCTCTTCACCACTCCAAGTCTCCAATTTTCCATTTGATACCTTAAGGACCTACTCATCTGTAAATGTTCAGAAACTCTGTTGCCTCTTTCATCTTCACAATCCACATCCCCCTCTCCCCTGCCCCCCCCCCAAAGCCTTTGCTCAGCCATGTTCTCTAGGCCCATACTGTACAGGCCAGCATGCTACTCCCCAGGGCTGCCACAAACTCCCATCTATCAACATTTTTGAGCTTTGGTTTTGGAGTCAAAGAATCTAGTTATCTGCTTTAAGACTTTATTAAAGTTATTTGATCTCTGACCTTAATTATCTCCTATACAAAATTTTTTAAATGACACCTACAGGAATGCAGTAAGGATTCATAAAAATTTATGCAAAGTACCTGGCTTAAAGTACAGCTAAATTATATTTACCATCATCATTAAGTAGCAGGATTCTGCTACACCAAATGTCTTTCTCTTGGGAGTAGTACCAGGGAGCTATATCAAGTAAAGATTGTTAAAAGTACCAGCTTGGAATTATCAGTTGAATTTCCATCTAGCTTTGTTATTAACAGTATGAAAAGTTATTCAATTTCTGTGTGTCTCAGCTTCCTCATCTGTTAAGTGGGGATAACATGAGAGAATAAAAAAAAGAGAGAGAAATGCTTCAAAATCATTTGGCTAGGGCCAGGGGTCAAACTTTTACAGTCACTTTATCATTATAGTTTCTCTTTTATTAGGAGAAATCAGAATTATGGGATAAAATCTGTTATTTATAAACTTCACATTAAAGTTAAGTTTATCCTTTATTAGGAATATAAAGTCAAGTGATTTGCCTAAGTTCTAACACAAGGTCATTTTCCTCAGGATGGCCAAAATCAAATCAAGGGAACTTGAATGTAACTTAAGAAGACAGAACCAATCATGATTACAGAAGAAAACATACAGTAGTCTCCCCTCATCTGCGGTTAACATGTTCTAAAACCCCCACCACATGTGTGAAACCATAGATAGTACCAAACTCTACATACTATATGATTTTTCCTAGATGTATATACCTACAATGAAATTTAAATTATAAATTAGGCACAGTAAGATTAGCAATGGAAAAATAATATACTGTAATACAAGTTATGTGAATATGGTCTCTGTCTCAAAATATGTTACTGTACTGTATTCACCCTCCTGATGAGATGATAAAACACCTAAGTGATCAGGTGAAATGAGGTGGAAGATGTAGGCATCATGGCATTGTGTTAGGCTATTACTGACCTTCTGAGGATATGTCAGAAGGAAGATTGTCTACCTTTCTAGACCACAGTTGACTAAAATCATGGAAAGCAAAACTTCAAATAAGGAGGCACACCTGTGCTTTGGTCACTACCATCTGTGTATACTCTATCTGAAGAAACAGGCCAGCAGGGCGACAATAATGCACATGGCAACTGTGATAGAGGATCCTAGGAGAAAAGGTGGACCTCTCTCTCCAGTACTGTTTAGGAGGAGTATACTGTAACTGGCCCACAAGAAAGGTAAGTCTGTATTCCTTCAGTAAATCTAAGTAAAGACCTATCAGACCATTTGAGCTTGGGGATATTAGCTATCAAGATCATCCAACTGATTGATTACAGCATGACTCTATGCTCATCAAGCAACTTCTGGTTATACTTTGAATGTTGAGGTCACATAAATAATCTCCAGAAAGATGACAGGCTGGTCAGAGGACACAAGAATTGACTCCATTTGGTTAAGTAAATGTTTACTATAAATTAAGAGAACAGTTAAAGTAACTTCACTACCAAAGGAGAGCCCTCCCTGCCTACTGGACTAGGAGCCAACCTCTGTGTTATAAACAATCTGCCCAGGTGAGCAGCAGTGTCTAAGCATATTTTGTAATATGAGCACTTTTTCCTAAACTATAATAGCACTCCTTATCTTTTCTTGGTGTACACTTGGTCTTCCTCTCTATTTTGTTTCCTACTATAATGATCAAGAGCATCAAGTCCACCATCCTTCTACTACTCGTTATGATTCCTTCATCTCTTCTCTCTCAGTGAGATTTACCTTCATTTCATTTTGGTTATTGAAGGATTCAGCTACACCACTGCCTAGAATTGCATTATCTCCAAGAAACACCACATTTTTTTCATTTGTGCATTGGTACTAGACTTGCTCATGAGAAGGTCCTGTCTTTCCAACTTCACCTGCCCAGTCGAGAACCAAGAGCTTCTACCTTAGAGTCCTGTGTCATCTTGCTTATCCAAGGATTTTCTTTTCTTTTTTTTTTTCCGCCCCCAGGCTTTAATCCTAGCTTTGGCAAGCCCTTGTTTTTCATTCTTCAACTGCTGTTCTGAATTGTTGAGCATGGAAGATGAAGCCACAATTCACCTACTGACCAAATTTTCTAAAATGTATGCTTTCCATGTTCTTTTGGGTCATCCTTTTGCTTGACAATCCCTTTTATATTTATTGTGCCTGAAATAGTTTCTACAGAGTCTTTTCCACCCACCTCAAGCCCCCAGTACTCACCTCATACCCCATCCTCTTCAGTACATGCACAAACCAACGATTTCATAAAGAATGGTAAAACTACAATAAATCTTTCCATGATCTTCATGCAACATCTTTCAGTTTCTTCCTGATTAATCTCAGTGGAGGATTCCTTTCCTGTAGTACGTTTTAACATGTTATACTTTTATTCTTGGTGCCACTTCCATACCTCCTTTGCAACAAAACTCCATTATGTGATCTCCCAGACTCCTCAATAATTCCGTCTCAAGAGGATATTCTCTTCTACTGACAAAGACCGACAAGTCTGAGATATCACCTTATACTTGTCAGATGCCTAGAATCAGAAAGACTAGTAACAAGTGCTGGTAAGGATATGGGAACAGGGAACACTTGTGCACTGTTGGTGTGAATCTAAACTGGTGCAGCCACTGTGGAAAGCAGTAGGAGAGTTTCTCAAAAAACTAAAAATAGAAATACCATAGGATCAAGTAATTCCACATCTGAGTATTTACCCAAAGAAAACAAAAACACTAAATAGGGTACTCCTATGTTTATTGAAGCATTATTTATAATAGTCAAGATATGGAAGCAACCCAAGTGTCCAAGGATAGATGAATGGATAAGGAAGATGCGATATGTGTTATACATATATATATATGTATATATATATATATATATACACACACACATAAAAACTGCATAATATGAATACATATATGTGTATATTAGGGAAAAAAAAGATGAGATCTCGCCATTTGAGACAACATGGATGGACCTAGAGGGTATTATGCTAAGTGAAATAAGTAAGAGAAAGACAAATATTTGATTTCATTTATATGTGAAATCTAAAAAACAAAAAGAAAAACAAAAAGCAGAAATAGACCTATAAATACAGAGAACAAATGGATGGTTGCCAGAGGGGGGAGATGGGCACGTGCACAAAATGGATGAAGGGGTGTGGGAAATAAAGGGTTCCAGTTGTGGAATGAATAAGTCAGAGGAATAGAGTACAGCACAAGGAATACAATCACTGGTGCGGTGACAGTGTTGTGTCATCACAAATGGCAGCTACACTAGCGGGGAGCACAGCATACCCTAGAGACTTGTCGAAACACTATGTTGTACACCTGAAACGTGTAACATTATGTGTCCACTATACTTTAATAAAAAAGAAGGTTTCTCTTAATTTTTAGAAGTCTTTTCTCAACCATGAGACCTCTCTCCCTTTTCTCATCACCAAGTTTCCTACAAATTTACCTTCAAATCTGGATCATCTACTCTCTCTTTAGTCCTTTCCATCATCCCTTTCTTTATAGCTGCTATTTTATTAAAAGGACTTTCCTATTTGCCCAGGTCTAACTTCTCCCAATTCTGATTTTTCTTAATTCTTTCACAGAATGGGCTTTCCTCTGACCCTCTTTTTGTCACTGACGAACACAACACAGCAACATTCCCCTGTTTCCCCCTTGTATCTATCTTGTTCTCTGGATTTTTTCTTTGTCTGCTCTGCGGTTTTATAATTCTATGCGATTCTTCCCTACTTCTCTAGTGTTTCCTTGCCACACATTTGAAAAATCATCTTCACGTACATGACTCCCAAATCTCTACCTGCACATCTTTTTCATGGGGACCACATCCCAATGACACGACGCCCTCTCCTGGATCAGGGTCAAACTCAATCTGCTCCACCATAAAATCTTCATCTTGGCCCTTTGTAATGGTCGTGACTCAAAGTGCCTTCTCACTCCAGTTTCTCCCAGATCCCCTCTCCTCACACTCTATTGCCACATCTATAATTGCCACCACTCTATTATAATCTTTCCCAATCATCTTCCTGCTGATTTTATAGCCACTATCCAAATTATCTTATGTCTATATTCCTGTAAAAGTTCCTGCTCTTTCTACTTTGAGCAGAGATACTGATCTCTCCATAACGTAGATCTGAGTGAGTCACTCCTTGCTCTGAGGTCTTTGCCTCTCCATGTCCTCCTGAAACAAGCTGTTAAGTTACATCCTTTTATTAGGTTTTTAAGCCCCCATCCCCACTCTAACACTAAGCTGTTTTTTTTTTTTTTGGCTTTACTTCCCTATTTAACAAATAGTAACAAGAATAAAAGTATTACAAAAATGCATCATGGTTATATCCAATTGTCTTAACTTTTCTGTGTGACACCATTATCTCATGTTACAGGTCATGAATCACAGATCTCTATACAGTCAACATTTAAACCAAACTGGCCTACTGAGATGCTTAATGCATCCTCAAGCCTATGGTTTTGCTAATGCCTTTTCCTCCAACATTAAACATTCTATAAATCTCCATCTAACTAAATCACACAGTTCCTTCAAAGTTCAACCAAAGTCATATCTGCTTTTTAAATCTTGCCTGACCTACTACTCAAGACTGATTTTTCTTTTCCATGAGCTACTAAATATGAGTTTATACCTCCTTTAGAAAATGCATCCTACTCTACCTCATTTTACATTTCTGTCTTATCGATTTTAATATGTTATAAATGTCTTTACGGTAAGAAAGAACTTAATTCAATGCGTGACACATAGTTGGATCTCAATATTCACTGAGGGAATAGATAAAGGTAAAAATGTACAACTGCCTTACAATTGACTTCATACTACTAGGCACACTGCACAGGGCATTTAACAATACTATACATCCTTAGACATAAGAGGACATTTTATTCCTCCCTAATTATCACTCAATCAACTTACATGCAGGTGCTTATAAAACCTCTCACTTACTTACAGGACACATGTCAGTAAGTAAAGTACTCTTTAGAGAAGACACACTAACATAAAACAGTATCAACCACTGGAATTTTTGTTTATTCAAAGAGGACCCTGCTTGGGTCTCTCAGAAGAGCGATAAACTACATGGATTTAATAATAATGCAGGAGGCATAGCCACTTAAAAGCAAATCTTAGCTATGCTATAAATAGGCCTTAAAAGAACTCTTGTCAAAGTTAACATTGCACAAGACTATGCTATACAGATAACAGATATAAACTTGTAGGACACAATAAATGCACAACCACCATAATATTATGTTATCATTTGGACTCAATGGCAAAATCACACACAGATTTAATGAGTACTCTTACTCAAACCTGAGGCAGAAGTAGAAATGTAAGTCTTTAAAAACTATGTCAAATGACTGAAAAAGGTAGCAGTAAGGGACAGCAAATGCCTATGTGAAGAGAATGAGTAAAATTATTACATGAAATATGAAAGTGGGAAATAGTAATATTTGTAAGTTTATAAATTTTATAGGACACTTTAAAGACATAGAATTAAATTAATACCTTAAATATTCGAAGTAGCCATTTAACTATTTGTTCTTTACTAACAACGTATAGATCCAAACAAAAACAAGTGTTTTTTCCCTTAGTTCCCATTTGGAAAATGAGGTGTGCCTTTACATGTGAATATTGGCTCTATAGTCTGGCCTCCGATGATCATGCCTCCAAATTTTTTAAAGTTAGAGTCATCCTCTTTTGCTTAAAAGAAGGTAGAAAAATATTAGGTTTTCAAAATATACCTCATAAGACCTTATGAAAATCAAATCAACACGTATAGACAAATAAGAACTTGAGTGTATACATGGCCAATAAGAAATGTTAGTCGATAGCAAGTTTAAAACTTGCCGTTCACAGGAAGTGAGGCGCGTGTATCCTATCGGCACAGCCCTGTACATGGCTTCTGCAGGGGTCCAGACTCATTGACTCCTTTTAGTAAAAGAAACACCACATGGGAAATGAGTTAAGGCTCCGTTGAGATGTCTCCTGAAACTTCACTTTCCTTTTCTGCAAGTCTCATTCTTGCCACACTGGCTCAGATGCCTGGCACATTAAATCTGGGCAGACGGCATGAGCCTCCGTACTACTGTTCATCTCGCCTCCATTCCAATCTATCCTTGAAATTGCTGCCAGATTAATACCTAAAACACTTTCACCATATCAATCCCTTGCTCAAAATATTCTGTGGCTTCTCTACTGGCTCCAGGATGAAGTCCAAATTCCTCAGTCTAGTTTTCCGAGTCTTCCACAGTTCCCTCCAGCTGACCCTTCCAACCTTATCTACTATCGATTCCTTCTTCAGCTGAACTAGTCTCCTCACAGTCTCCTAAACTATCCTACCTTTGTTCAGATTGGTCCCTCATTTAGAATGCATTCCATCTCTTCTCAACCTATTCAAATTCTACCCATTTCCCAACACTCAGCTCAGATTCCATCTCCTTGAAGCCTAGCCAGACCTCAGCAAGCTCAAGAGCTCTTTTTTCCAAACTATGAGAGCACTTTTGTTTGGATCAGTGGCTTCTAACCTTCTTGAGAATGAAGCTCTCTTTCTAACACCAAAATATTTCAGAACACGAATGACAGTCTAACTTTTAATCTGTTGATTGAGAAAGGGCATAATGTCAAAAACCTACTGTGAAGTTTCAGACATGAAAATGTGTATTTTAATAAATAGAAAGTCCCGGGTGAAGAGAAATCTATACATGGCCTATTGATTTCCTCATCCTACAGACAATGCTTTTTGCACAGAAGAATTTGCTGACCTTAGTACTGGCTTTACCGCTCCTGGAGATTAGAAAGTCACACATGGAAAATTCTCAACTTCATAATCCAATTGACATATTACGATCTTTTAGTTTTGCCTAAACTTTTTTTTAAACTTAGAACTTATTTATATTTTTTATTATTTTTTATTTTTATTTATTAATTTTTTTTTACTGCTGGTGGGAATGTAAATCTGCCTAAACTTTCGAAAAGTCATCTCCCCCACCAACACTGTGAGCTCCTTAAGTCAGCAGTAATATTGTATACTTCTATGTATTTCTCTTCAAATCTGGAATAACTCTTTATGAAAAATAAACAAATGTTTCCTTCCTAAGTATTGTAGGCTCACTTTTTTCACCAGTATTTTATTATAACACTTTTCATACATCTAGAAAAGTTAGAAGTATAAAGGGAATAGCCATAAACCAACTGCTTCAATCCCACAATTAACATATTACAATATTTACTTATCCATACCTATTTCTTATAAAAACTATCTTATTTTCCCTACGTTTTAAAATAAGTTGCATACACAATATATTTTTCCTCAATACTTTACCATTTATACTACTGGCTAGAATTCATAATTGCTTCTGTTTCTTTTTTCTGTTAACTAAAATTCATATATAATGAAGTACACAAACCTGAAATGTGCCATTTAATGACTTTTAACAGATCCCTACATTTAGATTCCAAATTGGGATCTAACTATTTTTAGCTTGTGATACAAATGGAAGCATGGCCCAACAGTACAAAAAGATTGCCCTTATATTAAGAATTAGAACATTCTCGGGGCACCTAGGTGGCTCAGTTGGTTAAGCGTCCAGCTTTGGCTCAGGTCATGATCTCACGGCTCATGGGTTTGAGCCCCATGTTGGGCTCTGTGCTGACAGCTCAGAGCCTGGAACCAGCTTCAGATTCTGTATCTCCCTCTCTCTCTGACCCTCCCCTGCTCTCAAAAATAAACAAAAAACATTTTAAAAAATTAAGAAAAGAATTAGAGCATTTTCAATTATTGATCTAGGCAATATTTCAGTAGAACTTTAGAATAAAAAAGGAAGAATTTCAATAGAAATATATGCTTATTGAAAACTTACTCTATGTCAGACATTATGCTAAGCACTTTACAAGCAATACCTCCTTGGCTCCTCATGGCAACTTTATGAACGATTATAACTGTCACATTTCAGAGATGAGGAAACTGCAGTTTAAAGGTGTTTACAAAACGAGCCTAAGGTCACACAACTGGTTTCACATTTCTTTGCTTTACCATAGCATAGCCTTCCTGAGATCTTTGAAAAGTAAAAAGTCAAACATTTTCTAATTAGGCCTTTATCATCCTGAATCATTGCTCTGATGGAAATCTGAACAATCAGCAAAAACGGCACAGCCATAGGAAAAGTCCCAGAATACCAGGGCATTGAACAAAAGTGTATCAATGTGTGCTGCACATTCGCGGATGGTAAAACAAACTAGTGTGTGAAGATTGGAAGCAGCTGAGCTGGCTCAGACTCAGACCCTCAATCACATCAATCTGGAAAAGTGGTCTACGTGCCTAGAACGTAATCAACCTGCCAAACTTACATCTCAGATTATGCTTTTCCCCTGGATTTCCCCATTCTTCACCAATTTGCAGGAATACTCAGACATCAACCCTACCTTTATTGTGTATCAAGTGAGCAAGTACTTATGAAGTAGGCCAGGTACTCAGAGTACCTGCAACAGCCATTAGACAATGTGAGGGACATCAGAGGAGAGAAAATATCCTCTTCCTCCCATGGAAACCCGGCAGCCGGTCCCAGGAGATATTTTTAATGGAACATTTATAATTATTTAATAATAGCTATTTGTTGAACACATATAATAGGTATTAGTGACTATGCTTAGTATTTTAAGTAGATATTGCTATAATACCATGATAAAACTACAATCTCCATTTTACAATGGAGAATGCAGAGGTTCAGAGATAACAGATGATGATCATCATCATGGTAATAATAATAACCAATAAATATTAAGCACTTCCTAGGAGTCACATTGTGTTCTAAGTGCTTTACCAATTAATTTAACCATCTTTGCAACCCTACAGGTAGGCACTATTATTTTTTTAAGTTTATTTATTTATTTTGAGAGATAGCGCATGCCTGCATAAGTAGGGGAGGGGCAGTGAAAGGAGACAGAGACAGAGACAGAGAGAGAGAACCTCAAGCAGGCTCCACACTTTCAGGGCAGAGCCAGATATGCGGCTCTGCAGAGCTCAATCACAAACTATGAGATCATGACCTGAGCCAAAATCAAGAGTTGGATGCTTAACTAACTGAGCCCCCCAAGCACGCCAGGCAGGTACTGTTATTATCTTCATCTTGCAGATCGGGAAGTTGAGGCACAGAGCAGTTCCATGAGTATTCAGGTCACATTAGCTCACTGGCGAGTGCAGAGCTGACAGCATTGCTGCAGGGTCCCCTCTCAAACCCCTGCTCTGCTGCCTCTCAAACACATTACATGGTTAGTCAATAGCAAAGCCACGATTTTCTTTTAGCCAGAGGTAGCCTGACTGCGAAACTCATGTTCTCACCACCATGCAATACTGCTTTTCTGTATTTTTAGTACTATGCATACCCCACTGAAGGTAAGCATTAGATGTAAATTTGTACTAATAGTGTATAAATAAGTACATTAGTTCAGACAAAAAGGTCCTCATAGCTTTTCACCCAGAATCTTTTCTCACCACTCACCATCCCTTGAATACAGTTTCAAAATACCATTCGATGTATTTCTGAAGCGTAGACTCCATCATATCATTCTCCTGTTCGTGAGCCTCCAAGTCATCCAGCTGCCCCAGGATTGAATTCAAACTCCTAAACCTCATACGGAAGCTCCTTCCTCATCTGCTTTGGATGATTACTATCTTATCCATCACACATGCACTGTGTACATGTCCCTCTCCAAACACACACACACACACACACACACACACACACACACACACACACACCCCACCCCCAGGATTAGGGATGTCTTTGCTACATACAGCTGAACAATCCATGCTCTTCCTTCCTTCCTGGCTTGGCACCCAGTGTTTTTCTACCTGGTCCTAAAGACTCAGTTTAACTATTACCTGCATGCGGAAACCATTTTCGATCACCCCAGTCATAATTAGGTCCCCACCTCTCTGCATAATATAGCTCTTGTCATAAAGTACAGTGGTCATCTGATTATAGGTCTGCAAATCATAGCAGACTGTAAACTTCTCCTTGGCAAGATGATACTTGGTACATTTCTAGACACAAATCATGAAATCTTTGTTGAATGAATGAACAATGCAATGGTGGATATACAGTGTGATGTATATTCTTATCTTACATATATGTAGAGATTTTTCACTGCAGTATGTATATATCCTTGTCCTTGCCATTTTTCTTCACATTTAAGTTTTTAAATTTAGTTTGAGAGCAAGTGAGCATGAACTAGAGCACACATGTAGGCAGGGGAGCAGCGGGAGAGAATCCCAACAGTGCACTAACAGTACAGAGCCTAATGTGGGGCTCAAACTCACCAACTCTGAGATCACAACCTGAGCCAAAGTCAGAAACTTAATGGACTGAGCCACCAGGTGCCCCAGAATTTTCCCTCACTTTTAAAATGTTCACCTCCCATGCATGGAGCACCGAAGTGGTTCAGTCAGTTAAGTGTCTGACTTTGGCGTAGGTAATGATCTCACGGTTCATGAGTTCGAGTCCCACATCAATCTCTCCGTGCTGACAGCTCAGAGCCTGGAGCCTGCTTTGGATTCTGTGTCTCCCTCTCTTTTTGCTCTTTCCTTGCCCTTGCCCTTTCTCTTTCTCTCTCTCAAAAATAAGCAAACATTAAATTTTTTTTAATTAAAAAAAATGTTCACCTCCAATCATGACTCCTTACCATCTTGTAAAGATACTAAGAGTCCTAACTGCCTTATCTTTATAGAATTCATTTGTTTCTTGGACTATGTGGAAGTTGCTTCATCATTGCTTAATACGATTAAGTCCAACAGCAGCAGTTGTCATTAATTAATTAATTAGTACAGGTCAAATGCAAGTCAGTTACTACAGATCAAAGTAAAAATCAGCAGTCATGTTGACTATGGATGTTCACTGAATAGATGGCCTATGAAATCCCTATATAAATTGGTCTATGAAATCATCATTGTCAAAATTTGAAAACCAGGCTTTAGATATTTATTGAATCTATTAGTGCCTTTACATAAAATGAATGACGCTTGTCTCTTATAATCACTCACCTGCATTATCTGCCTAGTCGCATGGGCCATTCATTCAACAAACATGTGTTGACTGCTTTGTCACTGCCAACCCTTCTGCCAGATGCTGAGAACACAGTAGGAAATAGGCTATCCTTGCCCTGAAGGAACCTAGAGCCTCTACTAAGTGAAACACACATATAAATGGATGTTGTACTTCTTTCAATGAATCACTCGCTTACTCAGGGTAATGTGAAATATCTTAAGGCAGATAAATTATGTTGGTAAGGACGAAGTTAGTTGGCTACCAGGGAGTGCCTGTTTCAGAATGTGAAGAATGTGGGCTTTAAGATCAGCCTGACATGTCTTTGAATCCCTTCTTCAGCACAGTACTATGCTATTTAAACTCTGAAATTAGTTACATAAAAGTTAACTCTTCTACAGATAAATGAAGCATGCTAGTTCATAAGGATGTGCTCAACAGCAAGAACTTAGTCAATTCATTTCACAGTCCTCATTTTGTTAAAAAGTATTGTTTCCACTCATAATTCCCTTGATCAGTAATCAATGCAATGATAAAATAGGCAAGCGTTTTAGATTTTGATTCATTTCATATAAAAAAGTTTCCAATTTGCCTTATAGGGGGTACATAAACAAATCAGCTTGGAATGTGTTTGGTAGAGCTCATCCACCTTTTTCAATGTAGTGAGATGTCTCAGACATGAAATGAAACTAAAAAATTCTGCAAAACCAACAAATTATCACAAACATAACAACAACCTTTTACTTATAAAGGGGGCCTAAAACTTAACGTAAATGCTTGACACAAGTCCTTGCTTATTCAGCAGTCACTGAAGACAGCTATGTGTCAGATAACGTTCTTGTTTACCCCGAAATAAAATTGGAAAACTTGTAATTATGTCTTTTCTCCCTACCATATTGTATATTTGGAGCCAAAAAGAGAAAAATGAATCACTCTTAGACTTTACTCCACATAAGCACAGTGGGCACACGCAGACACCCACTCTATCTGTACGCAGCTCACCCCAAGGCATCCTTGGTCATCAAGAGAAATTAGGAATCACTTCAAGCAAGGAATCCAGCTGCACCTGGGTGACTCAGTTGGTTAGGCATCTAACTTCAGCTCAGGTCATGATCTCACAGTTTGTGAGCTTGAGCCCCACATCAGGCTCTGTGCTGACAGCTCGGAGCCTGGAGCCTGCTTCCGATTCTGTGTCTCCTTCTCTCTCTCTGCCCCTCCCCGACCCGTTCTGTTTCTCTGTCTCTAAAAAATGAATAAACATTAAAAAATGTTTATTAAAAAAAAAAGCAAAGAATCCATGAGTGAAGGATTCAAAAGTAGCCCAAATACTAGCAGTCACTAAAGGTTCACACATCTCCCTGGAGGAAACCAGAAATATCTCCCAGAACATAGGATGTTCTAAGGGAGCTAGAAGATTTCTGATCCTACCAAACTTCTGGCCCAGCTAGGAGAGAGAGGCCATAGAACTCTGATTCTCTTGTGCTTTTAGGTATTGGGAGAAGGGAATACTGGACAGATAGAGTTAGTTTATCAAGAAGCCTGATTCTATACTCTGACCCTAGTTTCAGGCAATAAGCATTGGAGTTCCGATTCTTCCTGTGAAAGCTATTTATAATGAACTATGGTACATCTGCCAACACGCAAGGCCCTACACATGCCACCCCTCCATCCTCTGCCCTGCAGTCACAATACCTGAACAGCTACTCGCTGCTCCGAGAACACAGCACCCGTGCTCCCAAATCCTGGCTTCCATAGCCGCTGTCTGTATGGAACCCCCAACAAATGCCACTGAAGCTGCTTCTCTGAGCTTTGCTTAGTTAGCATAACCTGGTTCTCAAAGTGAAGAGAAATGTGACCAAATTTACCATCCACTCAAAAATATTTTCTGAGGCAGAAAATTCTTACTGAGAGCAGTAGCAAAACTGTGACTGCTTTTTAAATTTCATAGTAATACAGTCCCAATCCAAATGTGCATATAATAATGACTATTCTAATGAAAAGCAGAGAGGACTTCCCATCTCTGTTTGATCCCAGGGAAGCCTAACATAAAGAGATGGCGGATGGAATTATAATTAAGTCTAAAGCTTTGAAAACTAGTAAGAGACAATCCCCTAAAACTTAACCTATTGATGAGATAGGCTGTGCACACGTGGCATCAAGAACTCACATACACTGATGTGTAGGAGAACTTACAGACCAGAATATAACTGCCCTGGGGACGTGTCCTCATAATGAGGTCCTATTGTCATCAAAGCCTCTGCCACAGATCATTTTGCAGCTCCACTGTTTGCTAGGGAATGGTGTTCTCCAGTTAAGAAAGCATCCACGTGGCAGGGAAGAGACCAGAGTTCAGTAGGAAGGTATCAGAAAAGGCACTGGCCGGTGATGGGAATCACGTATTCTCTCCAGACTAACACGGTGATTTTAAAACCCAGGCTCTGGACTCAGACAGAACTTGATTCAAATACTAGATCAGATATTAGTGGTACCATTTATAAACCCTGTGCCTTTAAACTTGGCATTGAAGTTTCTAAGGCTCTGTTTTCTTGTATGTGAAACAGTAATAGTACCACAGAGGTGCCTGTTGTCTAGATATGGTACAGAAGTTAATAAATACAGAGCATTAGTAAGTTCCAAGTGTGCTCCAGCTTTTGCTTATCCTCCTCAAGGCGAGCCTGGTGGAAGTGCTGCTCTTATTCCCATTTTACAGATAAGGACACTGAGCCCAACAGAAGCTAACACTGCTAGGAGATAGTGGAGCTGGGATTCAAACCCAGACTCTTAACCATTACACTGGAATGTCAGGAAGTTTCTGAAGATTAATGAAACAAATCATGGGAGAATGGTCAGCATAAACACTAACATTAAGTTCTTTATAAACGTTATTATTTATTAGTAACAGGCATGTAGAAACTATTCTCATACACAATATAGGCAAATACTAAGTTCTAAAAATACTCTGTTCATCCTTTCATTCCTTTTGCTGGAGAAAAATTTATAAAGAAACCAGTTATGTGGCTACAGACAAATTTTTAAAATGTCATTTAGAAATCCTTTTACTCACAATGTCCCTTAATCTTCCAGAAAGTAAGTCATGTGCAGAATGTAAACAATAATAAAATTAGATTACTGTGTTTCTATTGATAACATAATATTTGACCACAAATATACAAATGTAGCCTTTAAAATGCAGCCTCAAACCATAATTTTATACACATTCACTCCAGTTTACATATTTCTTATAAATAAGATTTCTTGAAAATACTCTAGTTTGGATATAACTTTGTTTTACTAAATTCAAATTGCAGTGAGAAAAACAAATTCAGAGAATTTGTTGGTGTTCTAAGCTTTGTAGAAACGATAAAGCAACATTTAAAATAGCTTCGGATAATATAAATTTGTAAAATTGAATTAGGTTATCATCCTAAAATATGCAATGCACAATTAAATAAATTTTAAAATGCAGAAAATTTAGCCACCTAATTTAAGATTGTATCTCTTATCATCTTGGAAATCTGATACAGCAATTCAAAATTACTATTTGAATTATCATCAGAATTCCTGAAACCCTATTTGTAGTGAAGATTTCAACTGCCTTTGGTGTTTTGTCACTTAAAGGCAAATACATCTGCTTTAAGACAGTTTAAGCTTCTTTTTGACGTGCAATCTAAATTTACAATAGCAAAAACTCAGAATTAGAGCGCTTAGTTCCACTTGCTCACACTTCTTTTTTGCCCTTCCCCACTCCTCATCCCCAGACAAGCAAAAATAAACACTCAAACTAGCAATATATGAACTGACCAATCTTAGGCTCCCATGGAAATAGACAACAAGAAAAAACAAAGATGGAAAGAATCACTGCTTTGCAAACAAGGCCTTAATTAGGTACGTAAATAAAAACCCTTTTACTGCTACGGCCCTGGATCCTTCCAAAGGAAGGTTCTCAATTACTTCTCACACACAGACGTCAACAGGCTTCACATACATCCACACATTAGAAGTCCTCTCAGATTCAGTGCTTTACTACGGATCTAATGTGAGCATCACCAGCAAGAAGCCTAGATCTTAAAAATTATGCTGTTACATAATTTCTTCTAATAAGAAATTTCTATTCAATCCTGTCTTGGAAGACTAACTGCCCCTCAAAATAGGCCAAACAGATGAAAGAAAGCCACAATTGCTGTTTTCATAACTATCCATTAGTCTCCTCCAAATCAAGTTTTAATTGTTTAATAGTAACTAAAATATTTATTAATTCATTTGGAAACCAATCACATCCAACAGTGCTTTTTTCAGAGCAACTCAAGCATTCATTTATGCTATTTTGTATTTTTACCTATCTATGCTTTCTATCTCCAAGATTTATAAACTGCGCAAAACCAACAGTTAACTATGGTAACGATTCTCAGAGAGGTTGGAATAGAATATAAAATATGAATAGTTGAAACTTTTGAAATATGAAACATTAAACAACCATTCTAACCGAAGAACATTTCATCTGGGAAATAAAAAAGCCCAGTATCTGAGGCTGAAGCTCTGTGTCTGTCTGTCTTTATCCCTTAGATGAACCATGAAAATAGGCGCTAGCTTGTGAGTACAGAACCTACAAACATTGAGTCTTATGATAATTTGGCAGCCGACTTAAGAAGAAACTTAATATTCTCGGCCTCTCCATTCCATTCCCTTCTTGTTTGTTCTTCAGATGAAGTTATGGTTTTTGATACAGGAGATTTTCATGTTTTCTTAGCCTCATTATAGGGACAAGTGGGGGCAGGAAGTAAAAAATGGCTCTGAGAAGACAACCTATATAAACGCGGGCAAAGCCAACAACTGTGTCAACTCAATGGAAGTGTTGTTGACCTCATTAAGGAGAATAGCTTCCACTCAGTTGCAGTGAAGTCACTTATATATAAATCATGGCATATACAGCTACAAATGTCTGTTATGGAGTTGGGGGAGATGATTGATACTTTAAACACTCTCTTAAATTTAAATGAATTTCTTGTTTTTCATTCTTCTAACTCATTGGCAAACAGTACTAGTTCAAAATTAGATTTTCAAAGAAGGACTAGGAAAATCTATAAGGATTATATCCCATGGAAGCTTGCCAGACACTAGGAGCTCACTAACTTTAAGCTTCTCTCCTCTAGCGGTGACTGGGGGTAACGAAACAAACATGTTATGGACACAGAAGCAGCTCAATGAAGCGATTCACAAACTTACTAGTAACTCAGAACTTTCTGATAGAGTTTGCCTCTAAACAGGCACAGAACGTGGATCACAGAGCAAGTCTAGATCCATATTTCCAAACTATATACTAACATAAAACTGGATCTCCAAGCAGATTGATGAAAATTTCCTACATTCTTTGGAGAAATTATTTTATATTGGTATCTTCTAACTTCACTTTCCAACTACCATAACCCTTACAAAGCACACCCAGGAGACAAAAGGAGAGGAGTCACTGCATTTGTCTAAGACAGGACTAATAATTTCATTTCCAAAACATAAGATAATTAAGAATTTTTTTTGGCTAAGTAGTAATTTCTAAGTATTTGCCAGAGGGGCTCAGCAGATTCCACAATTACCTAAAATATTGTATTATTTTGAAGCATTTATGCAAAAATGGTGGAAAATACATATTCCTGAATATGGGCCTGAGATCAAGCTATTAAACGTAAACTGTTAGAAAGATAATCACCCCACATGCCCTTAAAAAACAAACCACACATCATTCACACAAAGCCTTCCTAGGGGGCAGTCCCCAACACAGACTCTGTCTCCATATTACATGGTTCTTATTTTCGAGGAGACAACCTGCCAGTAGATGATAACAAAACGACAATGCCTTACCCCCATTTCATTGGTTTATACATACGTGAACTATAATTATTTCATAATTACTCCTACCAATACGTATTGGGAAACTCTATTTAGCAAAATGATTTAGAGTAACTTAAAGATGATGTTAAATGATCATCTTTTTTGGACTTTTCATTGACGAGGACTATTTAAGGTTCGCGCCTGGGGCCCCTTCTTACGGTCAGTGGCCACAGGTCTGGGCCGCCAGCCGAGGGACCCACAGTCAGCTGCACACACCCAACCTACACTGTACGGCAGCCACACTTCCACCTGAAGCTGACTCCCAAAGGAGAGAAAAAAGGACTTTTTTTATTTGCTCTATAAAATCTACTTACATACTAGAACTGCTTTCCTAAAAATAATTTCAATGTCTTTTTGACTGCCTATCAAAATGGGAAGAATTTGTCATGAAGAGCCACTTTATCCAGAGGGTTTTTTTGGGTTTTTTTTTTTTTTTGCTATTTCAGCAAAGTTTCTACTTTTGACAGTGCCCATTTTTCCATCAACACTGGTAATGAATTTATTTACTCAAAAAGAAAAATACAGACTATTTTACACATTAAAAATAATCACTGTTGGTATACAAATTAAGATACCTAGTATCAGAATCAATTCACTTTATATTTTTTGTATGATCAGAAATTTCCTAACATTCCTAGTTTCAAAAGGCTTCATCAATACATGCTGGAATACTGCACCAAACACAAAATTATATGGCATTTAGTTTTGTTTATTTTTAAGAATTGTGATAAAAGATCACCATGGCGACTGGGAAATGATGGCTAAGGGTTTTGTTTATGGCTGGATGGAATTCTAACCTGGATCATTCACTCAACTTCTAGTAAAACTTCTGCTCTAAGTTCATTAAGGTCCTGAGGCTTAGTAAGGAATAAGCAAAAATATCATGTGGGAAGCCTATTTTCAATAGGCTAAAGTAGGAATAAATACAATATGTAATACATCCTTATGTTACAGTTTTAAAATTATGCATAGTACCTAAATAAATGTGCATAACAGCTAACGATACATACAGATAGCTTTACTTACTTGTTTAGACTCAGGAATATATGGACTAAAATAGGTATTTGCATAAAATTTACATAATTAATACACATTAATTTACAAAATAATTGTAACACAACTATTTAATGTATACTATTTAATCTTTAAGAAAATAAATTTCAAGTAGCTCCCAAATAATGTTGTATATTTGTAAACAAGGGTGGTTTTTTTTATTTTGTTTTGTTTTTTGCTTATATTTTAATGGTCAAAATCACAAGAACATTAGGCACACGATTTTACTGGTATTTAGAAACAATCCAGTCCACTGTTACATTGAAACAAATTTTGTTATATTTAGTATCAAAAGGGAAAGTAAAGGAAGTGATTCCAAATTTTCATTGCTCAGAGAACAAAACAATGCAAATTAATACTGTGCTCTGAAGAATGATCAAGAAGCCAAAAACCACTCAGAGGTTAAAAATGTTATGCACGCACTGTGTGTGTGTGTGTGTGTGTGTGTGTACATTTATACCAAATAAAACCAGTCTGTGTAATGTTATAATAATTTAATACTGTGCAGCTCTTAACTGAAGGATGAATACTGATTCTCAAGTCAAATGACCTAAATGGGAAATAGAACAGTAGTTTCATGAGTTTGACAACTGAAATCATAACCCCCAAATAACAGAGTACACCGACGAAGACACAAGGCGCAAAGTAAACAGCGAGAAGGCAAACACTCACCTTCGGGGCCATTGGGAGTCATGGAATTGCTATTTCTGTGAGAGTTATCGAGCTTGGGACCACTGGGGGATTCACTACTACCACTCAGACGGCTATGCGGGCTGGTTAGATCCTGCATTTCCATAGACCTAAAGACAAGAAGCCTTCCGTGTGACAGATATACCAAATTCATAACACTAGCATTTAATGCGCTAACGACTTGACACCTTCGAAACACATTCACACAAAAGTCCCATTGTATCTATTTTCTTAGACTCCAAATAGTTCACCTGACATTTTAACTTGAACCATGCTTTCCCAACATGTGGTGCTCAAAGGTGTCCTTTGCCTTACCTATCCAACCAAACATTCACATGGGGCTTTGAAAATCTTTTTTTCTTACACAGCTCATCAAATCACAATGAGACAATTACATTGATTTTAATTTTCAAAGAAAAAAAATGCAGTCATGCTTTTCTTTTTATATTGAAAAAAAACCAGGAGTTATTTCTGTAAAAGACAAATACGTAAGCAGGTAGAAAAGGAAAAAAAATCACTTGCTATGGAATCTGTTTCATAAATTAGCACTAGGTACTCCCTTATAATTTACCACCCAATTGTAATTTAATGGGTCTCCAAACCAAATAAAACACTTGGAGCCCATAGTGCAGTGACAGGGAAAGAGACAGTCCTGATGCACGTGTTTACTCTGGCAAACTGCTTAATTGTTCCTCTGTTTCCCTTGAAACACATGCAGCATTAAAACATGATGATGTCGGCTCACTTGTTTGCTCTGTGGATTACACACAGTGTGCCCAATTGAAAAGGGATAAGGCCCACATACAGGGCGTCCCTGTGAGCATTAGGGCTTGGAACACCTCAGCTGTCCCTTATTCAGGGAAATGGCAATTCTGCGTCAATGCTGCAAGTTTGCATTTTTACCATATAAAAAGTTAACTCCCCCCCAAGTTATAGGACTCAGTAGTTATTTTATAAAATTATGGTAAAGAAGCCACTCCTCATCTTCACAATATCAGAACTATCCATATATATTTAATATTCTATTAGTAGAGAGGAGGGGGCTTGTTTAAAGTGACTAAAACCACACCTAGATACCCTTGTTTTCTGACAGCTGATTTTTTTTTTTAAATCTAAGGCCCATTCACTTTATTTTCAACTTGTGTATTTTTCTAAAAAAAGGGGGGTGTCCCTCCCCCCTACCAGGATAATAAAAGCTAGTTATTTTAATTTAGAGGTTGCATTTAAACTGACTGTAAATAGTTTTTAAAGCAGCTTCATATGCACCATGTAACTTCTAAAGTGAGTTTTTACTCCCCAATCTTCTAAATCCAAACTAGAAATGGCTTGCAATCCAACTTTTCTCTCCTAATTCACATTACACATTCACAGTTTACCTAACACCAGAAACTATAGCCCCTAATCATTTTCAAACCCAGGCTCCTATTCCCTTTCTACATACTTAACATTTTTTTACAAGCCCGCACGCACACAAATTGTTAAGTAATTTCCAACAGAGGCTGTTGCTATTAATAGAAATAATTAAGAAATACTAGACAAAAATAGATATGGGTCACAGAAAGGTAATCTCTAAAAATGTCAAATATCCTTACCTGCAACTTGAGGAAACAGCAACATCTGAACTGGTTTGAGATGTTTGCACCTGTGATCAGGGGTAAGAAATTAGAAGCTGTTGTTACTCTGCTTCAGTGTCAGCTCTTAATTATACAGAGCACATGGCTGAGGACGACAATGCTCTCTTTTAACCAAAAGAGAAAAAGGAGGATACTGCAGCAGTGAAAGGCATATTGTCTTTAAGTTGAGGTCTCTCCACTGTTTCCTTCTGCAGGTCTACCCTCCTCCTCCCCTTGTCAAGGGGGAAGGCAGCCAAATGACGGGATAGTGATTCATCACTGGCCTATGACAGCTGCAAACTGGATTACCCCTCCCCCAATCAACATGCAAAGCAGCCTTGCCCAGCAGCTTGGATAAGGTGCTTGGAAAAAAATAGCTATTAGCGAAATGAGTGTGTTTCACAGTAGTTCAAGAATTAATCCTCCAGCATCCTCAGAAGATCTTTCATCTGCTGCTATCACCAGCTGAAATAGAGTTCCCGCCCACCCCTCTGACGCCTGACAGTTTCTTATCCTTATCAGGATGGTTTCTCCTATATTTACTATTCGTCATTTAACATTTACTGAAACAGCTTCTGGGCAACTGTCAGGAATTCTGGACTGACTATAAATGGCAAAGACAAGTTTTCAGACCCAAAATTCACATCATTGAGTGACGTGTGCTCATTTACTCATGCAAATTTAAAATTCAATGAATGCTTATTCATCATTGCCTGCTAAAGTAGAAAAAGCAGTTAGCTTTCCGTTTAATTTTCTGTCGTTTAAACCAAGAGAATAGATAGCCTAATAATCAATTCAGTGTCCCAGTGAGCCAGCATTTTGGGGCCTTTTGTCTCCAGATGAATCAACTCACTTAGGCCAACATGCAGGCTCTGCCAGTCAGTGCCCTTCCTCCAGAGGCCGTGCAAACTGGGAGCAGGTGATAATCCCAGGTAAGGGTGGGCGGCCGCTTTACAGGCTCAGACCAACGCCTCCCAGTAGAGAGCGTTCTGAAAAACACTTGAAATGACTCAGAATTCCAAATCTTTGATGTGCATTTTCATTCAACCTGAACTGACATCAATTAGGGCTACAGAACAAAGATGAGAACTGAAGCATCTCAAATGGCATTAAAGTGAGCCACGCAGATTTCTGCCGTGGAGTCCTGTTATTTTTTAATTATGATTTATGAAATTAAGGAATTCTACCTTTTTGGCAAGAATTAGCGCACTGTCCAAGTCTGGATCTCTTGGTGTAGCATTGTGTGAAATTTCTAGGTACGTGTTTCTAGAATACATGCAGGATGAAAAGTAATTAATGGATGCCTGAGTATTACGTGAAATTTTAATTTTAATTCCTGCAGATATATCATTTTGTGATAGCAGGCGTCTGCAATTTTTGTTAATGTTCTCATGTAAGATTAAATCTTTTCCCTTGGAAACTGCAATGATCCACATCAAGAATAAGTTTCCTTTTTTTTCCCTTTATACACCTGGAATAAATTATAGGTGAGAACTAGCTTAGTTTTAAGAACTCTCTTGGCCTAAATATGGGAAAGAGTATGTAAAACACACTTTCTGTTAAATGTTAAAATACATTCCTAGTTTAACATTAGCTAGATAGTATAATCCTGGACATAAAATTTTCGCTTCATTGTATACTCTGAAAGTTTGATTGGCCTTATATTTGTGGTTGAACCTATCATTAATTAAACTGCAAAGACAATCTTAAAAACGCACTTCAAAATAAGAATTGTTCTACCACGTTTTGTCACTGAAAAAAAAAATGCATTTGCACATTTTTTTAAAATGCTGGCCTGACTCAGTCTCTACTGTACTTTCATACACTACAATTTTTGAAAGGCCATATCCATGATCTTCATTTCATTAAGTATGCTTCAGATATATTCTTTTGTGTCTCAAGGATTATTTAAACCATGTGTTGTGTGTTACTGTATTTAAAAATGACTCTTTAATCAAAATAACTTTAAAACAACTAATCCTCACTTAGGCTGGTCAGCTGAATCCACATCGTGGTCCAGGAAAAATAAATCTACTCTCAAGAATGCGAATGCAGACAACAATTAGACACAGATGTGAGCAAAATTAGTTACAGTTTACAAAATGCTACACTTCACATGCTTTTAGTTTTTTATGTGTAGTACAAGATTACAGGCCAGTAAGGAAACATGCTCTTATAATGAGTTATCTAAAAAGAACACCTATTTCTGATTGGTGTTGATTTTCTCTTATGTTTGACAATATCTCCGGAAGGTTCTGTGTTTTCAAGATCCAAGAGCATAATGTGTTTCAAAAGTCATTCATTAGGCAGATTTCCATTCAAAAGAGAGAAAAAAAATATTTCATGGTTTTCAGAAAAATGCTGTTAGGCATTCAGTAAGCTCACATTTTCTGCTTCACAATCCATAAGCTTAATATGTTTCTGTCTTCTTCTAATCTGGTACTTTTAATTCAAATGTTCCTAGGAGTACAAAAATATTTCCCCTAACATTACAAATAGTCATCTTATATTACAATGAAGTCACTTCACTTTAATGCTTTTTAAAACTCTTTGTATAGAATACCGAGAGCAGCACACTGAGAGTTGCAAAAATACCAAGAGGAAAAAAGATAGCAGAACGTCGCAGAATTTAAATTCAAGAATTCTAAACTAGTAACTCTGACTTCTGATTAGTTAATGAGGTCTTTTAAGTTTGCCTTTTTTCTAATTAAATTTATAATTCTTCACAGATGTAACTTTTGTTGATGTTCAATTTGTCTCTCTCATTTTGTTAAACCTCACATAGTACTTCGCCAATCCATTGAATAGCCACATTAAATCTGTTAATACCATGCTCTTCAACCCCAGAAATTATTTCCAGAAGGCAAACTTGCTTTGAGAGATCATCAAACAAGACTTAAGGTACACATTTTATCACATTTTCCCTACCACAGAGCTCAGGATACAGAGCAAAATTCATGACTTCTGCACTGTTTATTATACTTTGCTAAATTACAAATCAAAAGCATCTGACAGAAGATCATGTATGAAGCCAAAAAGTTAATAATGTTCTGTGAAAAGTAAACTGTAAATGGAAAGGGGTTCTAAATCTCAGCAGCACAGAGCAAATAAAATGTAGGTACTTGTCTCAATTATGGGGTTTCCATAGGCTTTTGTGCTTGCTAGAAGCAATTTTTATAAAATGGCTCTAATTTAAAACTTTTTTTCCAAACTAAAAAGACATTTTCAGAGTGAAAGTACTGAACTTCTCTAAATAAACAGAGCTGGCAGGCGAGCTGTTTTTGCACCCCCCACCCCAGATCAACCTGAGCACTCCCAAATTTGAAAGACAATGGCAATTTTCTAATCAGAATGTATTTCATAAGAAGGAGCTTTAGGCATAGATCTGTTTTTTCATCAGAATATATTCTTGCTAATTTTCCCTCAACCTAGATTTCTAACTCTGGTGTCAATGCTGTGATAAAAACCTAAATGTAAAATCGAAATGAACTTCTAGGAAGACGAAGGTGTCTTTTAAATGTTAACACTTACTTCCTTCTTTAGCAATAACTCCATAAAATGAACACTCCACTACTATGACTGGACTTAATGTAATATGTTGTGTTCTTTTTTGACGTACCTCATTTGAAGAAAATGACATCGAGTCCCCGGTGAAAACAAAAAACACGCGTTTAAATGACACTGATGCCACCAGTTTTAAAAGATTGGTTTCAAAATTAGCATTCATTGAAAATGTTGAATGAAATGCCTTTGCTATCTGATTTAAATGGAAGAGGGTTTTTTTTTCTCGCTGCAAGCATGTTTCCTCTTTCCAATGTATTCTTGTAATAGGAATTTTCGCACCCAAATGGAAATTTTCTTTTCAGAAAATCATTTATCATGTGTACGAAACTCACATAGCAGCTGACTTCCTTTTTGACACTCTAAAACTGAACAGTGGCTCAATTAGGCTTCTCTGTCTGTCACTGTGTAGAATTTTCAGGATTGAAAACCCATGGCTGTTTCTTCATTTACTGAACACTTTGGGCCTTAGGAGAACTCAAGCAGCGAGAAAGTCAAATATCAAGTATTTGATAATGCAGGACTATTCATGTATGCATGTGTTCAAACCCCAAACGGTGGTAGAAAAAAAAAAAAAACCTCACAGAAGCCTAAAATAAAAGCTACTTTGAAAGGCACATTAAAAAAAAAAAAATCCCAACTCTATAAAATACACTTTGTGCTTAACTAATGACTTTTTGTACCCTTGTCCTATTAAGAAAGGCAAGATAAAAACACTTGTCTAAATGCAGTGACAGGTCTGAATTTATTGAATTCTTGCAAAAGCTAGACTTAAATGTGTTCAAAAACTCCTCCCAAGAAATATAAGCCCATGAGTCATTAGCAATACACTGATTTTGAATGAGAAATACTTTAATTCAAAAGTTGAATAATCCTGTTTTAAGTTTCAGGTCCATTCAAGTTCTATAAAGTGTCAATAAGCGAAAAGTTTATTAATTTCGCAAATGTTTATTATTTCACCTTTAGAAGATGAGCCTGTTTAATATAATGTGTGGGAAACATGTTTATTGAAGCAAAAGGGCTTCCTTCCTTAAAAAGTGGTCTCAATTTGTTATCTGTTGTGCTTTCAAAATGTTAATTCTTTCCTCATTTTCTCATATCAACCTAAGGTGTGGAGGAAAAGTTATCTGTGTTGCAATGGAGATTACGTATACGCATGTATCGCTTTGTTCGATATCGCACACGGATATTTGAGGTTTGTGCAGCAACTCAGGAGAGATATGAAGTAATCTCCCTACAAGAATATAGCCGTGTATTATATTTCTATCGATCACAACAATAGTAATGGTTAACAATTCATTTGTAACTATCTCTTAATGATGCCAGTCGCTCAGATAACTTGGGGGTTAAGAATTCTACTCTTAATGCTGGAACCCTGCGGCTCATAAACCACCAGGTCCAAAGTGTCATAATCTTGCCCGTGCCTTAATGTTTTTAGTTCAAAACAAATCCAAACAATTACTCAAAGCGCTCCTGTTATCTTGGGCTTTGCCCACAGGACAGCTGTTGTCAGTCACTACAATTTTTCAAACCGTCAGCTTGTACTTACAGCGCTTACAACTGCTGCGTCCACCAGTTTTTAATGTGCTCCTTCGAATTTTCTGGTTTAGCAGACCTCCATTCCCGGGTAAGGACGCGCGAGGGCTTTTCGAGGAGCTCCCAGCGGAGCCCGGCGCTGCCGGGAGCGGGGCGCCTCTGCACGGGGGAGCCCGGCCGCGGGGACCGCCGCCTGGCCGCTGCTGCAGGCTCGGGCTGCCGGGCGACTGAGCCCGGACGCTTTCCCCAGAAAGAAAACCGCCACACGGACGGCAACAGGAAGGCTTAGAGTCGGAAGTGGCACTGGAGAGTTTCTACCTCGCCCCAAACTCGGAGCCATCAGCTCCCACCGATCCGCTTGGGAGCCGCTTTGAGCCCTGCGCGCTCTCCCCACCAAACGGCAGCAGCAGATAGCATCTGAGAACCCTAGACAAAGAAACAGCAGAACCTCATCCCTCGATTTGTTTGCGCAGCCTTGTAGGTCTGCCCGTGGAGCCTCGGGGCTTTTTTTGTTTTTGCAACGCAAACCACAGCTATTCTCTTGTTCTAACCTTATTGGTTTAAATGCAACAATTGAAAGGAGCGCTGCTCCGTCTGACTCAACCTTGCTGCTTAAAAAAAAATTTATTATGTAAATGAACGCGCCCCACGCTATCTGAATAAACAGCTGTGTGAGAATAAGTTCTCGTAGACACTGTCAACACACATCTCCTGCTACAGCAGCTACCAATTACGAGCTTTGGGGAGTCGTTACACGTTATCTTTTATACTTTTCCAAAACTTTTTTCAGGCCCTGAAACTTGGGGAACCAATACTTTTCATTTGTTCCCCCACCCCCCGAACGCACCAACTAACGGGTCTGGGGAAAAAATGGGGAAAAAATGAGAATGGCCGCTTATATATTAAGTAGGTAGAGGGAGAAAACAAGCAAACGTGTAAGCTATTATCAGTTTAACAATGAAAACCTGAATGATGATTCTGCAGCGATTTCTAGAGGGGCAAGGGTTACATGAGCAATTTGGGGAGGGGGGAGAGGATAGGAATCAGACAATATTTCAGTGTTAATGTTTGAAAATCATTTTTGGGAAAGATTGATTTCATCTAGAACTCTTTCTTTACATTTTGTTCTTTTAAAAAATTCTAACTAAATTCAGAATCTACGCTTGATAATCCAAAACATTTATCTAGAGAGTTGAGCTATGCACTATTATGACTAAATTACAGCTTTAGTTTAAGATATTTACTTACTTTCATGTTTTAGGCAAATAAATGACTTCAGTTATTAGATTGATGACAACCATTATATGGATTTCAAATATTTAAAGGAGACATTACTTATGTTCCTATTACATGTATACTTTTTTCCTCCCCCCCCTCCCCCCCCGCCCAGCTCTATACCGGAGTTCAAATACAAATGTTTATTTTGGTACTACTCACTCATCATAACCAATTCTGTACTCTAAAGTAAAATCTTTAT
This sequence comes from Suricata suricatta, assembly GCF_006229205.1. NCBI lineage: Eukaryota > Metazoa > Chordata > Mammalia > Carnivora > Herpestidae > Suricata > Suricata suricatta. Next base: position 20,120,503 of record NC_043714.1, read on the forward strand.
ACTCCTTGGATTTTCTTTAAAACTGTTTTGTCATTACCGATAATACTCTTCTACGTATTTGGTCTTTTATTAATAATAAAAAGCACCTTTTTTAACGTCTCTTGCTTTGGTATGAAAGAATATTTTTAAAGTCACAGCAAATTCTTAAATGATTTTATGATACATTTCCAGATCATCAACTAATAAAATAGATACAGTCTTACCTTTCCTTTGCTAATTCGTACATGAAAGCACCATTCTGATGCAACTACAACGAAAAGCTTCTAAGAAACAAAATTCAGTATGGACTGTCTCCCTTTCTGCCCCCTGAAAGGATGCCAATCTAAATTCCTCAAAAAGGAACACTTTGTCAAACCTAAGAGTCAGCTTCAACTGCAAACTCACCTACGATTTCATTTTGTATGGTACCGGCAAGGAATCATGGGCTAGTCATCTGCCATATTTGGAAAGCTAGGTCAAAAATCAGTTGATGGCTATTGGATCTGTTCATATATGCAGCAGAAATAGAATTACATTACCATCTACAGCACTTTCTCAACCAGAAGTATCAGTTGCTCAATATACTAAAGTATAGAGGCAGAAAATAAAACACGGCACATGATGGAGGTTTCTAGTGCTGTGAAATAAAACCTAATGTTGCGTTAATTCAATCTGTGATGTCAGGCACCCACATAGAAACTGCTTTTGCTATCATATTTATATCTAAGGTCCATAAAATAAAAATCTGAGGTCCTCGTTAGAGATTTCAACCTGTTTGAAACTTTACATTAAGTGATTGTACTCATGCTTCCCATAGTTTAACAATTATTTTAGACGTAAAAGGGTAAAATATTTGTTTTCTGATCCATGAAAGTTTATATTTGCAAGTCCAGAAGACACAAACTAAATGAAGTCAAAATAGCAGGAATATCATGTAACGTATCTGACTTTTATATATAAATTACTTGCCTATATTATAATCAAATTTATCATATTACATTAGTTTTTATATTGAAATTCAATTATTCTTATTTATATAACCAAACACGATACCATTAAAGAAATGATGCATGTAATTATGAAGAAAATTATGAAAAGCATGATGAAGGTAATATGACCACTAATATGACACAGGTCATGCTTCATAATTACGTAACAAAGAGCTTAGTCATTGGCTAAAAGAAATATCCGTGTGCAGATATACCAATTTTAAATGGTTTCCTTTTCCTAAAGCAAAATTAGGTGGATTAAAAACAATCACATGCTTATCCATAGATTTTGTCTCGTTACTGCTTCTGAATATCAAATATGCAATAACAACCATACAACTTACACCAAAAGTAAGTTATTCTCTGATAAATAGCCAATATGCAAGCCATTACTAATAAGATCCAGTTTGTAGCATACTGTTAACTTCCTATTTCTAAATTTTCACTAACTATAATTACATAACTTATCCATATTCTGTAAGGACAAAGGTGTCCCCTAAATAAAGTCATACACATTACAAATTAGAAACATTTGCTGAAAATTTGCCATTAGTCAATAGTAGAGGTAATGGTAGAAAGCATTACTTTCTGATATTTCCTGAAAAATTGCAACACAAAAACAAATGAATAGGAGTAAAGAAATTCTAATATGCCTTTTTCCCACTAAAACAAAAAATAAATATATAATCTTATTTGGAAAAGAAAAAAAAACCCTCTTGAAATAGGCAACTGTAACAAAGTGTGTGCATCCACTCAGTGAGACAATGTCATTCACATGCTGTAGCTCCAAACAGGCTTTATCTCGGAGAAAAGCTGTTGGCCAGACACATGCCTGGTTAGAGACAAGTCTGCAATTTTGAGAGAAGTTGTCATTACTTCTCAATTAACAGAATTTTAAGTAAAGCTATGATTACAAAAATAAATAAATGACTCCAATTAAAAAAAAATTAGGGCAGATCTAAGGAATTCATTAGAACAATCAAAAAGATAACTGAACTTTTCTAAAACGACACGAGTAAACAGTTGATGAATCAAATTAAATATAACAAATGAACACAAAAAACAAATGATTAAAGACAAGTATTCCTTTCCTTTTTCCATTCCAATAACAATAATAAAGATACGAGTCATTGTGAAATTTCCACAAAAGATGTATTCAGCAGTTATTTTTCTTTTATTTGTGTTTACTTTTTAATAATTTTAGAATTAAGGATGCACGCTATTACCTGGTCCAATATCAACCACCTCGTATCTCTGTTTCTACCATTCTTAGCAGATTCTCTCTCAACAATAATAGTATAGCAAGTTGCAAAAACATCATTAACATTTAAAGACCAATGCTTTCTTTTCAAAAGCAAAACCCTAGTTATTATTTCTTCCACATTAGTGAAATCAATATCTGATCCATGAAATCATCATTTTTGAGATTCAGACTGTTTAAAGTGGAATGGCACACAGAGCATTCTAAAATGCTGTCCTTTGGTCCTTCTGCTTCCAAATGACTCTCGTTTCTCGTGGCCCATGCCATGGCATTACATTCCTGGCTTTTTTATAGAACCACTGGAACAGTGTGTGGACGGCTGACGTTACGATCCTTGCTGGCATCTGGAGTGGTCACTTCCATGACCTCCTCTCTCCCCACTGGCACGAGACCTACAATGAGGGCCCTGCTCCCAGTAGCCTTCTGCTGAAACACGACCAAGTAAAACATCCTCTATTTATTTTAAGAATGATATTAAATCCGTCAACCAGTATTTTGCTAAATGTTTTCCATTCAAACTCCAACATGAATAGCTTTTAACAGTAAATGTAAGGAGGCAATTACTAACTATTCACTGTACCATGGAAAATGGTGTTAATAAACATTGTAGTCTTTATACCAACATGATTTGGAAATATAATCTATTTCCTGGCCCTCTAATAAGCACATTAGCTATTACATATGAATAATCACATTTATTTATGTAGGGTGGGAAACTTATCCTATGTAGTAATGACTGCCTATAGGATGTTTTTAAAAAAATTATTATTCTTAATAGAAACTTTGAGGAGCACTTATTGAAACAAATAATGATAACAAGGGTGGTGGTAGATTTTTAAGGGAATGGATGATAGAGGTACTTAAAAAATGACTTGGTTTCCTATTTTAAAATCAACTGATTTTCTGATTTTCAAATCAACTGATTCAATGGCAAATAGAGTTACTTTTTCTTCCTTCTGCCAAAAATAGGTAAATAACTGGTTTTGGAAGTTTACTCTCAGCAATAAACTCTCTTGCTTTCTCACACTTTCAAATGTATTTCTGTTGACGTGAAGTAACCTAGAAAACCCAGGTTTGTCTCCTCTTCAAACTCTTCTTCTCTCAAAGCCCTGGGCAAAACCAATCTTGTCAGCACCTCCCAATACATGTAAGAGGATCTGGAAATTTGTTTTGTGTTTTCCAGGTTTCACGACAGCTGAGTTCACAGTTTTTAAATTCTTCAGAAATGATGACCATCTCATGGAACAGGAAAGGAAATTAACATGTACTGAGCGCTTACTGCATGCCAGGCCCCCTGCTAGGCATCTTATGTACTGTCTTCACTTATTTTAACAAGTAACATGACAATTCATCTGTATGAATCCTGTGTTTTAAAAATATGCCTCCTCCCCCTATTTGCACCTGCTTCATTTCTCTAACTGCATCAGAGTTACCACCAAACAGGAGGTGGACCACTGCGACATCAGTGTGCCCTGTGTCATATCATCATTTTGGAGCAGAGGGACACCTAATAAAGTTAACAAATCCAGAAAGGTGTGTCATATATTGAAATGATATATATACCAAAATGACACTCACTATACAATATATGATCATTCACAAAAAGACATTGCAAGTCAGGGTACAGGTTCAAAAATAAAAATCCATTAAATGATCAATAGGGAAGACTATATGATGAATCCTTAACCCTGAAATCATCGAATCAGGAGATGCAATTTTCTCAGTTTTTCAAAAAAGGTGAATTATCATTCTAAAATAAGAATTATAAATATTCCTCACATTTTTTATAATAAAAAGGAAACACTAAGTTTCTGAGTCTACCCCAAGCAATTATATGGACAACTTATTTTACAGTTCTATCCATTTCTTTCCTTTTGTATTCCTAATTTCAGTTATCCAATGTGATATGCTTTGATCTTAGTGGTTATTACATCACAAACACTTGATTTGTTCACCAGGAAATAATTACATTCAAAATGTACTCCAAGTGTCCGTATGCATTTGGAGGTATAGTTTAAGTATCCAGAATAAGAAGCTCTATTATTATTACAAAGGAATTGCCAGGAAGGGGAAAAATAAAAAACCAAAACTTTATAACCTGGAGAATTTTTTTCTTCCTTCAATCAGCATTAACATTTTCCCCCTCCAGTCTCCCAAATCGGAAAAAAGAGTAACCTCTAAAGCTGTTTTAGACAGAAGGTCAGAATTCAAAGGAGCCGTAACCTAATCCACACTGTGCTGCAATCACATTGCTATTGGAAACACAACCAGAAGCACCATTATTCTAGATGTTTTCATTAAGCAATGTCAATAGGTATACAACCTGGAGGTTTCTCTCTACTGTAAAGATTCATACTTGCAGGCGATCAAGTTGCCCTGGACCCTTGAATTTTACTTTAGAATGCTGGGGAGGAAGGGAAAAGATAGACCCTGCATTACCCACTACAGAAACCAGTCCCCGGCTTGTTTCACAGACTGACTGTAAGGGAGGACCTCCCGAGGACCAACACGGTGATAAAGATGAGTGTTTTTCAGTCTTTAGATGGTCGTAGTTAATAAGAATACTTATCTCAGATGGTTTAATAATTGCGCTATTCTACTGATTTTTAACAATTTGCGGTTCACATTTCATGTGGTTCTATTTCAAAAAATAGAAGTCTGAACGCATCCACTGCTTCTTTCAAGGATTCTGTCTGAACATCATCAGTGATCGGTTTACCTGAATTGCAGAGTAAAACGAAGTCAAGAATCTGCGTTTTTCTGAATTGGTGTTAAATGTGTATGGTTCTTAAAAACAATGTCCCCAGTGATAGGGAGCTATAGACTGGGTGGCTTGTTATGGGGTTTTCATTTTTTTTTAATCAATACAAGGAAAAACAAATAGTTTACCAAGAGGTCAGGCGGCCAGTAGGGGAGATCGCTACAGCCCCGTTATCATTGACAAGCCTGCTGAAAGATCCGCAAAACTCCCATTAGCTCTGGCCTCCTGGGAGAGCTGTTCACTTTTCTTCCCGCCCTTGCCTAAGAGGACAGATCTTCCTCGCCACCAGAGAGGGGAGGTAGGGGTATGGGGGAGGTAAAGGAGGGACAAGACAAAAACAAAGGAAACAAAGGAAAACAAGAAGTTATTCGAGACCATAATCAGAAAACCAGTTCAAGGATCTCAGGCTTTTTTTCTTTTTTTAAAAAGAATGAATGTCTATGACTTAGGCATTCTAAAGGAAAAAGATCATGTTTTCGAGACACAGATGTTATTTTTTAAATTTACAGTACCATTCCTCGTAGATATGTCTCTTTTGGGAGGCATTGCATTTGATAAAATTAAGAATAAAAAAAAACCCTAATTCACCACAAATAAATTGATTCATGACTAATAACCAAAGGCTACTTAAAAGAAGACCCACATCACTTAGCTCTCTATTTACAGTTTCCTCAAATCATGCCTATTACTAGCTGATGAATGACCTATTTTGAAAAAATATATTTTAAGTAAGATATTTCACATTAAGACCTTCCTGAAGCAGCATATGCCACATCTTTTTGTACTTTTGGGTTTTATATCCATCATTGTTCAAAGTTTAAATATTGTGCTTTTCCTTAAATTTGTAAGAATATAAAAATGTATCTATTGGTATCTAAGGGTACTGACTCACTAGACTAAGTTACCTTAACCTTGAATTTCACTTTAAATGCACTAAAAAATGCACTAGAGAGTTAAAAAAACTGCATTAGAGATTCAAGTTCTAATTCAGCACGGGTTTCCTCTTTGCCCTTTGTTATCACATTACTTAGACTCAGTTTATAACCTGTAAACAGGCTACCTATGAAATGGATTTAAGGTCACGTACCTTACCAAAATGGCATGGGGATACAAATGTTTATGGCAAGGGTAAAGCTCCCATGGGTAGTAAAATAGCAACAGAAAACTGAATTTCAAATCAACTTACTTAAGCAAGTGTAGAATGAGGGCATAGTGAGTTTCTAATATTAGCACAGCTTGGTACACATAGTAGGTGCTCAGTAAATGTTACTTAAATTAATTAATACATGCACATTTGGCTACTTGACAGAACATGGCCTCAGTTTGTGCAATAAAATGATTTCCTTGAATTTCTTTTGCTTCTGTGTTTTTCCTTATTTTACTTACATATTACTATATTTGCCTACCACACCAGAAATTCTAAAGTAGACTGGCAAGGCGTTATCATCATGGGGGTGTTACCCTCATTCTCAAGTTCAAGACCTATTTAAAATACTTTATAGAACAAAATCGAGTCATTGAATCTGTGCCAGGAATTTGCCATCCTGTCAATAGGAAATTACCAAATTCTAAGGAAATTAAGAATTAGAAGAGATCTGAAATCACAGTATCCACACAGCCTCTGTATTTGAGTGAGACAGGAAAATAAAATCAAAAGTCAAGATTCAGTTAAAAAGAAGCTATCATAGACACATTTAGTTTTACTTTTACATTCCTCTCAAAGTATGCTTTATTCCAAAGCAGTTCATATTTCCCTTTTGAATTCTTAATGGAAAAATCCAGAAAAATTAATACAAAATTTAAAGAGAGACATAATAGAATTAAAATATCTTTAAAGGAATCCTACATCTTTGCCTTTTAGAAATACTTCATTATAGATATAGCCACAACATTGTCATTTTAAAATTTTGCAGCTTCTAAGCTATTCAGAAACTTAACTAACCAACCTAGTTAGTGGGCCTGTCAGCTCATCAGTCACTCGGCAAACATTTGTCATGCACATCTAGTATGTGCCAGGCACTGTGGGCATGGGAGATGAAGGCAGTAAACTAGCGGACAGAAGTCACACTTACCACTTGTGCATAAAAGGGTGTAAATAAATTAAAAGATGACCAACTGGGCATATACATTTATTTTTGCTTTATTCTATAAACTAAGCAACAGTAAATGGATTTTGGGGGGAGTACATTTAGTAAATTCCATTTACTAAAGCAACGGTAACTGAAATTTTTAAAGCATAAATCCCAAAGAATACAGAGGGCAGCTAATAAGAAAACAGTAAAAAAAAAAAATAGAGGTGAAAAACAGGCAGACAATTAGTAACTGGCTTAGCAGATCTGAGAAAGCGGAATCCAAAGCTGGCAGTGAGGAAAGCTGAGCAGCAATCCAATACACCACCAGAGCCCCTGACAGCTCAGGAATTGGTGGTACTGAGTACTTTGGGAAGTAGAAGTAAAAAGAAGTACAAAAAAAGGGGGTTCAAATCAGTGTAAGAAGCAGTTAGATTCACTTTGTCACTCTGCACCAACAAGTGCACTTGGACGGATGGAGAAGCCCTGGAAGGTATTCAGGAGGGGGCGCCATACTGACAACAGGTGGGCTTTGTCTGCAGAGCATGGAATGCTGGGATGCATTGGATTCTGGGACAACTGCCCCTGTTTCCCTCCACGAAACCTCTCCCCATTCAGATTCCTAGCTAAATCCAGGTTATCCAGGCAGTAGATACAAAGAGCCTTGCACTAAGAATTCTAACTAGCCAGAGGAAAGACTTGAGAATCTTACACCTGGGGGTCCCTCAAAGAAAGGACCCAGCCTAATTAATTGCTCTACCATAAAAATTACGGTCTATGAGTCCCCAGACAATGGACAATTCTAAGGTGCTCCACTTGCACACATGAGCCAACAGTCAAGAGTTATCTGTGTCTGAGGAAAGCCTCTAGCAAGAAATGTAGAAACCAAATGAAGAGAGAAAAGCAACTTGAGGAAAGAAAGGTCAGGCTAAAGCAAGAAAAACAAAAACGAAAAAGTCTCACTAATATCCCCAGAGAAGTAAGATAGGAAACAAGATAGGAAAGTAACAATAATGATATTTTTTTTAAAAGAGAAACATCTAACAACCAAAAAGCCTTCAGAAATAAAAAGTAGAATAACAGAAATGTTTCTGTTTCAATATGGTTTGAGAAAATAAAACTGAGGAAGAGTTGGAAAACAGGAGAGAAGAACAGAAAATGCCATAAGGAAATGAGGAGATATAAGAAAATAAGGTGGTCCAACACCCAAATAACTGGAGTTTTGTAAGGGAAGCGGAGAAAATGAATACTAAAATAAGAATATTATGAAAAGCATTTCCTAGGATATGAGTTTTCAGTGAAAGAGTTCAATAAATACCCAAGAAAATGGATTTTTTTAAAAAAGGGCAGTGGACATTTCTGGGGAAAGGGGTGGTCCCTACAAGCATGGAAATAGAAAAAAACAGATCACAGACAAAATAGATCATATGACTTTAGACGTCTTAGTTGAAACCCGTATTCCTAGAAGGTACTAGAACAATGATTTCAAATTAAAGAAAAATAATTCTCAACTTAGAATTCTTTTTTCCTAAAAAGCTTTATAACCAGACGTTTAAATCACACTGAGGATATTTGCAGACAAGCCAGGTCTTAAAAAGCTTATTTCTCAAGTATCTTTTCCCAGGAAGCTAACAGAAGATGGGTTCTATTGAAATTTGGGAGCCAAACCTCCTTTATGAAATAAGTAAACCAAATAGAAAAGAGAAGAATCTAATCCCTGGTGTTGGTAGTAAAAAGAATTTCTAGGATTGTAGCACTGCACCGGGCATGGTAGTCCAAAAAGGAGGCCATAAGGTACCAAAAAAGTTTTCAAGATGAAAAAATTGATAGAATAGTTGATACATCTGAACATATGAAGAATTTAACAATCTGGGGAGATTATGAAATTGAATTATTAAAATGAATTGCAGCTGTTGTAGAGAACATACATGTATATAGAGTGATGTAAATGTCAAAATTCAATCTAGTAAAAATCAGGAAATGCCCATATTCGAAGGATGGCAAAACTGGCAATGTTTTTGAGTGTATGTGCTGGGTAGGAGTGATATGAAAGAGGAACAAACTTTCATCTTCCATAGTGGCAAGTCAATAGATAACACCTAAAGGTGAAAACAAACAAACAAACAAGGAATAATATAGCAAGATTCAGCTGCAAAGTTAGAAGTTGTTTTATCTGGGAAAGACAGAGAAAGGCGAAAGTTAGGAAGCAGACTCTTCTCTCCACAATAATTTTTACAGAATTGTTTGACTTGCAAAATTGTGTGTATATAATTTTGATTAAAATAAAAATGAATATAAGAGACATTTTCTTGATCCTTTGTATGTATATTACTTATTGACAAGTACTAACAAATATTTCACGTAAAATGTGGTAGAAAGGGACTCGGGGGAAAGAGATGGGTACCATGTTAATAAGTCGAGGAAAGCCTCTGTAAGGAGGTATCACTTGAGTGGAGGCATAGATCATGAAAAGCTGGTAGACTAAAAGAGCTAGTAAAAGAGCAAAGCTCAAAGCCAGTAGAAGAATGGAAATAATTAAGATTAGAGCAGAAATAGAGACTTAAAAAATACACACAGAACAGATAAATGAAACCAGGAGCCAGATCTTTGAAAAGAAAACAAAAACAAAATTGATAACTTTAACCAGACTTATAAAAAAAAAAAAGAGAGAGAGAGAGAGAGAGATAGGACTCAAAAAAAATTAGAAAAGAAGGCGAAATAACAACCAACACCACAGAAATAAAAGGTTTATAAGAGAATATTATGAAAAATTATGTACCAAAAATTTAGACAACCTAGAAAATATTGATAAATTCATTGAAACACAACCTTCCAAAACTGAATCCAGATGAAATGGAAAGTTTGAACAGACTGATTATCAGCAATGAAATTGAATCAGTAATCAATAAACTCCCAACAAACAAAAGTCCAGAACCAGATGTTTTTACATATTCTACCCAACGTTTGAAGAAGAGTTAATAGCTATTCTTCTCAAACTATCCCAAAATATGGAAAAGTAAAAAAAGTTCTCAAATTCATTCCATGAGGCCTTAGTGCCAAAATTACAAAACTTAGTATCAAAAGATAAGGATATTTTACAAGAAAAGAAAACTCAAGGCCAGTATCTCTGATGAACCCAAACGCAAAAATCCTCAACAAAATACTAGCAAACCTAATGCAACAATACACTAAAAACATCACTCACTAGCCACAAGTGTGTTTATTCCTAGGATACAAAGTTGGTTCAATAGTCATAAAGAAATAAATGTGATAAATCACCTTAAAAGAATGGATAAAAATCATATGATCACATTAATACATGATTACATTAATACAACATGAATGGATGATAAAAACTCTCAACAAACTAGTTTTAGATGGATGGAACATACCTCATAAAGGCCATATCTGAGAAATCCATAGATAACATCATACTCAGTGGTGAAACAGTAGGAGCTTTTCCGTTAAGATCAGGAACAAGACAAGGATGTTCAATCTCACCAGTTTTACTCAACATAGTACTAGAAGTCCTAACTACAGTCATTAGAAAGAAAAAGATATAAAAGGCATCCAAATTGGTAAGGAAGAGTAAAACTTTCACTTCTGCAGATGATGTGAAGCTATATATAGAAAACCTAAGACCCTACCAAAAAACTACCAGAACTCATAAGTGAATTCAATAAAGTCACAAGATACAAAAGTAATATACATGAACCTGTTGGATTTCTATACGCTAATACTGAAGGAGCGAAAAAGAAATTAAGAAAACAGTCCCATTTACAATTGCACCAAAAATAATAAAATACCTAGAAACAGGTAAAACATCTATACTCCAAAAGGGAGGTAAAACATATATACTCAAAAAGCTATAAAACATTGATAAAAGAAATGGAGGATGACAGAAAAAATAGATAATCCATGCTCATGAATTGGGAGGACAAATATTGTTAAAATGTCTATACCACCCAAAGCAATCTACAGATTTCATGTAATCCCTTCCAAAATGCCAACAGTATTTTTCATAGAACTAGAACAAATAATCCTAAAGTTTTATGGAACCACAAAAAACCCTGAACGAGGAATCACAATGCCTGATTTCAAGTTATACTACAAAATTGTAGTAATCAAAACAGTATGGCACTGGCACAAAAATAGACACAAAGACCAATGGAACAGAGCAGAAAACACAGAAATAAACCTATGATTAAATAACCAATTAATCAAAGTAGGCAAGAATATACAATAGAGAAATGACTCTCTTCTGTATAGGGCACTGGGAAAATTGGACAGCAACATGCAGGAGAGTGAAACTGGACCACTTAGAAAATACATAGAAAAATAAACTCAAAATCGATTAAGGACCTAAATGTGAGACCAAAACAATAAAAATTCTAGAAGGTAGTCCAGAAAGTAATTTCTCTGACATCAGCTATAGTAACATTTTTCTAGCTATATCTCCTTAGGCAACAGAAATGTAAGGGAAAATAAACTATTCGGAAAAGACCAATGTAAAAAGCTTTTAGAATAAGTGAAGCAAACCATCAACAAAACAAAAGGCAACCTACTGCATAGATGATGTTTGCAAGTGGTATATCTGCTAAGGAGTTAGTATGCAAAATATATAAGGAACTTACACAACTCACACACAAACACACAGTTATAAAATGGGGAGAGGACCTAAGTGGATTTTCCCAAAGAAGACATACAGATGGTTAAAAAACACATGAAAAGATGCCCAACAGCATCGTCACCAGGGAAATGCAAATCAAAACCACACTGAGATATTACTTCATACCTGTCAGAATGACTAAAATTAAAAAAAAAAAAAATGAAACAAGTGTCGACAGGATGTGGGCAAAAAAGAACCCTCCTGCACTATTGGTGGGGATGTAAATTGATGCATCCATTGTGGAAAATAGTATGGAGGTTTCTCAAAAATTAAAAATAGAATTGTCTATGATCCAGTAAATCCACTAATGAGTATTCACTCAAAGAAAACAAAAACATTAATTCTAAAATATATATCACCTCTATGATTACTGCAGCATTATTTATAATAGCCAATTATATATGTATACATATATAATTATATGAACCTAATGAAATCTTGCCATTTGCAACAATAAGGATGAACCTAGAAGGTATAATGATAAGTGAAATAAGTCAGTCAGATAAAGACAAATAACTGTATGATTTCACTCATGTGGAATTTAAGATCATGAACTAAGAAAAAAAGAGACAAAAACAACACAGAGTCTTAAATACAGAGACGAACTAGTGGTTGCCAGAGGGAAGAAAATGGGGGATGGGTGAACAAGAGGACACTTCTCATGATGATCACTGAATAGTATATAGAATCATTGAATCATTATATTGTACACCTGAAACTAATATAACACTGTGTATCAATTTTACTTGAATAAAAACCAAAATGAAATCATATAAAATGGATTTTAAAACTCAAAAAGCAAAAGAAGTGATAGACTTGTAAAAATTTGAGGTGGAGGAGATGTGGTCTACTGAAAAGAAACAGCAAGTTCAAAGGGAACAAGCTTGGCAAGTAGGAGGGAAGACAGAATTGTGGAGGAAAGTGGACAAAATGGAGAGAACAGGACGTGGGCTGGGTATGGAGCATGGGGTGCTGTAGCACAGCTAAGGAGTTGAGATTTTATTCTTGGTATAATATAAAATTACTAGCAATGTTTTTTGTTTTCTTTTGTTATTTATTTTTGATCTGAAAAGTGTCTGATTTACTGTCTGATTTACATTTCAGAAGGATCCCTCTGGCTGCTGTGTGGAGGACAGACAGAGGAGAGCAAGAGTAGAGGCAGGGAGACAAATGGGGGCTATGGAGACAGTCTAGGTAAGAAGTGGTGGTAATCTAGTGTAGGGTTTATCTAGGGAGATGGAGTCAGATTTAGGCCATATTTCTGCATTAGACCCAGCAGCACTTGCAGATTGGATGTGGGTTTGAGGCAAAGAAAGAAATTAAAGATGACTCCAGTCTCTCTGCATAAACAATAAACACCACTGATTTGACTTTCATCTTCATTCATTTCTTCTTTCTGCTTTCTTGCTCATACAATAACACGACAGAAACACAAAGAGCCTAAATAATTACAATCTAAATAATAGAAAGTTAACTGAAAGTCTTTTCATTACTATTTAGTCAAACAATGTAACACTTCCCCTCCCCCACCCTCTCATGCCTCACCAGCCTCCTTTGTCATCCTAGAATGCTACGCGCACCCCTGTGGCTATATGTTTGTTCATGCTTCTGCATGCTCACCAGCCTTATATATATGTCTTTACTCCTCTTTTCTTCTCAGCCTACCTCTCATCTGTGGCTGGCTTCTGTCTCAACACAGTAGGCTGTTACTTTGGTGGTTCCCATTGAACCATGCCTCCCCAAAAGACTAATTCTGGGCTTGGCAAGTGGAGCATTAGTAAGGATGATGCAAGCAGAGAATTTTATTTGCACCTTGGGGCTTGTCCTTTGGGGATGCTTACTCTTTGGATGTAGCCACCATTAATGAAGTCCAAGCTACCCATGTGGTGGACAAGAAGTCCCAAAATACCAATTATCCCACCAAGATACTGGGCATGAAAACAAAACCATCTTGGACATTCCAGCTCCAGCCCCCATTTTTTCTTAAGTAAGTAGACTCTTAATTCTCTTTACCTATTTCACCTTTGCACCACCCCTATGGTAACCATAAGTTTATTCTCTATAGGTAAGAGTCTGTTTTTTGGTTTCTCTCTTTTTCCATTTGTTAATTTGTTTTCTTTCCTAAATTCCACAGGAGTGAAATAATATGGTATTTATCTTTTCCTGAATGACTTATTTCACTTAGCATTATATTCTCTAGATCCATTCATGTTGTTGCAAATGACCACATTCATTTTTATGGCTGAGTGATATTCCATTATATATATATAATCTCACATCTTTATCCATTCATCTACCAATTGACACATTAGGCTGCTGCCATATAATTTAGCTATTGTAAATAATGCTGCAGTAAACATTGGGGTGCCTATATCTTTTTGAAATAGTGTTTTGTATTCTTTAGGTAAATATCCAGTAGTGGAATTACTGGATCATATGGTAATTCTGTATTTCATTTTTTGAGGAACCTCCATACTGTCTTCCACAGTGGCTGCACGGTTTGCATTCCCACCAACAGTGCATCAGTGTTCTTTTTCTCCTCATATTTGTCAGCACTTGTTTCTTGTGCTTTTTTATTTCAGCCATTCTGACAGGTGTGAGGTGGTATCTCATTGTGGTTTTTATTTCCATTTCCCTGATGATGAGTGATGTTGAGCATCTATTCATGTGCTGGTTGGCCATCTGTATATCTTATTTGGAGAAGTGCCTGTTCATGTCTTCTGCACATTTTTAAATTGGATTATTTGATTTTTTGGTGTTGAGTTGTATAAGTGCTTTATACATTTGGAATATTTTCCCTTTATCAGATATGTCATTTGCAAATATCTTCTTCCATTTAGTAGGTTGTCTTATAGTTTTGTTGATAGTTTCTTTTCCTATGCAGAAGCTTTTTATTTTGACATAGACCCAATAGTTCACTTCAGCTTTTGTTTCCTTTGCCTCAGGAGACATATCTAGAAAAATGTTACTACAGTCAGTATCTGAGAAATTACTGTCTGTGCTCCCTTCTAGGACTTTCATGGTTTCAGTTCTCACATTTAGGTCCTTAATCCATTTTGTGTTTATTTTTCTGTACAGTGTTAAAAAGTGGACCAGTTTCATTCATCGGCGTGTTGCTGTCCAATTTTCCCAGCACCATTTGTTGAAGGGACTATCCTTTTCCACTGCATATTCTTGCCTCTTTTGCCTTTGATTAATTGACCATATAATTGTGGGTTGTTTTCTGTGGGCTCTCTATTCTGTTCCACTGATCTGTATATCTGTTTTTGTGCTAGTAACATACTATTTTGATTGCTACAGCTCTGTAGTGCATCTTAAAATCTCAGATTGTGATACTTCCAGTTTTGTTCTCCTTTTTCAAGATTGCTTTGGCTCTTCACAGTCTTCTGTGGTTCCATACCAATTTTAGAACTACTTATTCTAGTTAGATGAAAAATATTGTTGGTATTTTAACAGCAGTTGGGAGAGATTTCAAGCAGCACCAGAGGAAGGGCCACCAGCTTGAGCCTGGCTGGTCCCCAGAATCATGAGCAAATGAAATGATGGGATGGTTTGTAACACAGCAATAAATATCCATCACTGCACTGAAACTCCTCTTGCAAAGGTTACTAATCACATGCATATTGCTAAAACTAATGCACATATTTTTGTTTTAATCTTAATTTTCTTAATTGTAGCACCTTTTTTATTATGGTAAAATATATATAACATAAAGTTTGTGATTTTAACCATTTTCAGTTGTACCATTCAGTGGCATTAAGTACATTTCCAGTGTTGTACAACCATCACCGCCAACCATCTTCAGAATATTTTTGTTTTCCCAAATTGAAACTGTACCCATTAAATATTAATTCTCCATTTATCCCTCCTCCCAGGCTCTGGCAACCACCATTCTACTGTTTCTATGAATGAGACTTTCCTAGGTTATCTCACGTAACTAGAATCAAGTAATATTTTTCATTGTGTGTGATGAGTGTTGCATCTTAGTTTAGTTTTGGTTATAGCATCTCACACTGCTGCACATTTCCTCCTTGAAATGTTCTCCCTGAGGTCTTGCCACATAACTCTCTTCCGGTACTTTCCCCTTCATTTGTCTCATTCTTTCATCTTGGTCACTCTTCAAGGCTGCTCTTTCTCTACTGAATCCATTTCCTCTTAAACTCCATGTTCTCTCAGGCATTTTCTCCCGTGTGACTTTATTCCCTTCAATTACTATATATCTATATGCAGCGATAACCAAAGCACCATCTCTGATAACACAGAGCTATTTTTAGAGATGTGAAATAGGTCCTGATAAATTTTCCATTCTCAGCAATTGTGGCTTCCTCCATCACTCCAAAGTCTTTCTCCCATTAGATTACTTTGAGGCTCGGGATAATGGAAGATACAATGTAAGGGAAGCCCCTTTAGGACAAGAAAGGAAAGAGAAAAAAGCCTTCCAGTTCTGGGCATTAGTTGTTAGAAGCAGAAATTAATGCACTTAATTAAGGCTTTTCAGGTTCAAAAGGAGATGAGTCTAAGAAGGGGGACCAAGCCTAAATCATGGGCTCAGGCTTAAATTTGTAGAATGTAGAACTAGGTCTCATAACTCAAGCCAAATTGTCAAATTGTAAACAACCAAGAATCAATAGTCTTGCCTGATATTCCCTTAGGATTTAGTAAGATTATCATAACTCCAGGAATTTAAAAACATCAACTTTAAAGGTAAATAAGTATATAGGGGTTATATCTTTTAATACAAATATAAAATGTTAAGAAATGAATGGAGAAATCAGAAGCTTTTACTGTTAATACTTTGAAGTTTGAAGGCCAGTAAGATAATGTATTTTATTATCACTGGGTTGCTCTGCATATTCTTTGTTGACTTTTTTAGGATTTCAGAAGCTTTTACCACATCCTAAAATCATAGACCAGAGATCATAATTTGAAATGGCTAAGGGAATTTAATTAAGTGAAGTTAATGTATAAAGAAGATTCAGTTGGTTAAATCTGTGAGTTAAACTAAACAAATAGGTGAAAGTAATTTTTCTTATTTTGTGACAAATAACCAGATTCAAAAGTAAAATAAGGTCTGTAAACTTCGTGATTAACCACTATGTTAAAACACAAGTAAATTCCTTCTTATATACAAAACCCTTCCTCAGACATGAAAACCAACCCCAGTATGGCCGACAGAAGGCAGTCAAGAATTCCTGGGTCTCCAATGGGGACATGAAAGTGCTGAGAAACTTGATGAGCTAAGTAGAGGCTTTTGTGACAATGAGAAGGCCACAGATGGGTCACTAATACTGGAGGCTACTGTGGGGACCAACCACTTGAAGAGAAGGAATCAGCATGAGGCTGGACAAGACCACACAGGGCCAACCATGCCTGGGTCCCTTACCAAGCAGGGTTCACAGCGATCAAGAGGACAAAGACATCTCTCCATGGGCTATAGACAATGCCCAGCATGGCATGTGTATAGCTACGCCTACCCCAAAGCCAAGGTGGCATATGGATGCCCCACCAGGCTCACAGATCACTCACTCCACGGAGAAGCAAAGGAATGCCAGAGAATCCAAACTATTTATTGGGGCTTACACCTTGAGAGGATCACCTATTTATCTAAGAGATCTGTGACCTTGAAATAGACACATTTAAAGATTGTCATTGTTGTTGCTGCTGGTTTTTGTTTTGCTACTGTGTGCTTGAAAGCAGGATGCAGTAAGTTACAGGAGATAAAAGCAACTTTGAATTCACCTCTGAATCGTGCATCAACCATAATAGCAGTGCCCCTAGCAGATGACATCGTTTAGGCCCAACCAAACTCAGTTTACTCACAGTAATGCCCATACTGCCAGACTGTCCTCATAAAATGCAAATTTCATATCTTTTATTGAAAAATTCTTCATAGATTTGAAGTTGAAGATCAAACTCTCCAGCTTATTGCAGTGGCCCTCGACGGGCTAGGACAAGCCTCCTTCTCCAGCCTGGAGCCCTCATTTGCTGCATATGCGTACTTCCTTCTAGCCTTTTGAAGATGCAACTAGTCCCCAAACCTGACCTACAGGCTCACACCTTTGTATTGTTCCCTGTGCCTGGGATTTCCAGCTCCTATCCCCTATCAGACTTCAGCCAGCATCACCCTGGCCACCCTCCTCTCAGAATCATATGTCTTTCTTGTGTAACCCATAAACACTTCAAATGCAATCTGTACCCAGATTCTTAGCCTGATGCCTGCTTCTCTTATTTCTCTTTTTGGAGGGTACTGCCAGTAACCCAAGCTGGAAATGTAAAGGGTTTTTGACTCGTCCTTCTCCACATCTAAATCTGGTGCCAAATCCAGATGACGGCACCTGTGCACACCCTGCAGTCAGTCTCCGTGTGTCTTGCCCTATTTCCACTGCCCAGCTCAGGCGGCCTCCCAGCTGGTGGGTCTCTTCAGTTCACACCGCAACCAGCATGGACCTCACGCACAGGGATTCTGAGCATTTCACTGCAGGGCTTCAAGTCCTTTAACAGCTAACAGCACTCCATTATCAAAGATTAAAGACAAGTCCATAAAACAGCTTGCCAAGCTCTCCGTGGTCTAGATGTCATCCACCTTTCCAGTTTGCCCCCCAGGATCACCCGCTTGCCCTTCACACTCTAGCCCCAAATGGCCTGTAGTTTCCCTGGACACACATGCTTTTCCTCAAGACATCTTTTTTCATGTTGTCACCGCCATTGGAAATGTCCTCAAAACCGTCAGTTAGATACCAAATTTAAAAAGAGCAAATTAGGGCCATAGTATACCTTCAGATAAATTTCAGTGTGAACAAAAACAGAAGGAAAGACGGTTCTTTCCACCACCAATGCTGTTTTACCCCCAGTCCACAAGATTCCTCAATCTTTTCCATGCCAATGTGAGATGAAATTTGTCTTAACTCTGTGAGCTGTTTTACACTGGCCTGCAAATTAGGTACATGAGGATATTGGGAAAATGCAGAAGAAAGAAGGAAGAGAGTCAGGTTTAGGCCTGGGACAAGGCACAATGATTTAGGAGCAACTAGATTGGCAAGGTTTAGGAATTTTGAAAGGTAGCAAAAAATTAGAATTCATTTTTATCAGGGCTAAAATAAAGACCTTCTATTAAATTTATTCTTGGGGCACTTGGGTGACTCAGTTGGTTGAACATCAGACTCTTGATTTCAGCTCAGGTCACAATCTCACGGTTGTGAGATTGAGCCCTGTGTCTGGCTCCACACTGGGTATGGAACCCGCTTAAGCTTCTCCCCCTCTCTCTCTCCCTCTGCCCCTCCCCCCGCTTACATATATGCTTTCTCTCGAAAAAAAATATTCTTATGGTATTATCTCTAGAGCCAAGGTTCTACTGGTTGTGAGTTTAGTCCCGCAGACACACATTAACACTTTGGTTATAGAAGTGCTTTCAATATTTCCTCCCTTCTAGTTCTTTTAGAAGAATGCTGATACTCCAATACCCGCCCCCCAACATGCACTCAGACACAGGGCCCCCACTGCACACGCTCTGGTATGCAGACACCATTTATAATTGTCTTGCTCCATGTGTCACTTGGGGATTTATTGGTATTTTAGTTAACAGGTTGATTTTAGGCTAAAGCACTTTGTATACACAACATGGGCACAGATCCAGAGTAATGCCTTTAAAGCCTGGGGCACTTTAAAATTTGTTTTACATCAAGCTAATCATGTCATGAATCTGCATTTTCATTATACATTACAACCATCCTTAGTTTCACTAATGACACACAAGATGAGAAGAAACAGAATGCATATATTAAGACTATCATCTGATCTTCCATTTGTTAGAGTAAAACTAGATATTTTAGTAGAACCACAGATGAATTACATAATATTTATGAAGGGATCTCATAATAAAAATGAAGAAATGAAAACCAGATGAAAGTAGATAAAAGCTTAATTTTCATAATTAAAATTACATTATACTGAAATGAAATAGTACTTATACAGTGGTAACAAATTACTATGAAGAATATTGGATTACTTTGCATTACAAGTTGCTAAAATATACACAAAATTGTTACATAAAAAATATCTCAAGGTTCCCTATCTCAACTGACATAAATTAAATCGAACAGTATCCCAACTACCCCAATGGTTAAAGTTATGTCAGAGATAAAGTATCCACCTTAAATTGTAAGTATATTAAATTTAATTTTATATTCACTTCACGTGTATTTCAGTTTATTTTTAATTCTTTTTTTCAAGTTAATTTACTTTGAGAGAGAAAGTGAGAGTGAGAGGGTGCACAGGCACACACACACATCTAAGTGGGAAGGGGCAGAAAGACGGGGAGAGAGAGAATCCAAAACAGTCTCCCCCCTGTCAACACAGAGCCCAATGCAAGGCTCAAACTCATGAACAGTGAGATTATGACCTGAGTTGAAATCAAGAGTCAGACACTTTTTAAGCGAGCCACCTCTTTTTAGTTAAAAAAAATTTTTTTTAACTTATTTTTGAAATACACAGAGAGACAGCATGAGCAGGGGAGGGTCAGAAAGAGAGGGAGATACAGAATCTGAAGCAGGTTCCAGGCTCTGAGCTAGCTGTCAGCACAGAGCCCGACATGGGGCCTGAACCCATGACTGTGAGATTATGACCTGAGCCAAAGCCTGATGCTTAACCAACTGAGCCACCCAGGCTCCCCTTTTAAAGTCGTTTTTTCAATGTTTTTTTTTTTAATTATTTAAGGTTGCAGTTTATAATGTTGAATCATATTGTACACATGAAACTAATGTAACATTGTATGTTAAGTATACTTTACTTTTAAAAAATTCACTGCATCTCCGAGATAGCAACTACAATGTTAAGTGTTTTCCACTTTCATAATCTCTAGATCTTTAAGAGCTGCATCCACCTTCCCAACCTTGCTAAGGGACAGGATTAGACTTCTGATGATACACTATCTGACAAGGTAATTGATTCTTTCTCTTTGCTTAATTATCAGCTGCATATATTTTAGATTGCTGTATCTGTTCCCCATCAAAACAATTTCAGGAATGTTTATTTAAAGAGTTTAACCTCTCCATGTAGATTTCTACTTTTCTAAGCATGGTAAGATCCAGAATGCGGCTAACCTATCCTTCCCCAGAGCCCACTGTCCATTTAGGTTGGGATTTCCCATCCTTTAGCACTTATATCCTTTGGCACCTACCCCAGGTTGTCCTCTCTGACCAACCAAGGCCAGGTTAGGGTCCCTCCATGGGATTTCTTTTGTTCCCTTAAATCCCTGGATCGGGAATATTTCCCTTTGCTGTTCTGGCAAATACTCCATCTCCTCTCCTAGAATCTCAGCTTCCTGAAAGCAGCAATTGTGTTCAGCTTTCACCTTCCCATGGTCCTCACATAGTTATATTTGCTTGGTAAGTGCTTGCTGATGAATAACTAAGTGACAGACTCTGTAAAAACACCAGCATCCATCTTTTCCCACTAGAATTATACTTTACACAGCGCTTTTGTGTCTTAAAAAGGTGAAGGGCAATATCAGCGTTGAATACTTCTCTTAGGAAATGACAATTCTCCTGGAGGGAGAAATGCAGCTTACTCTTGAATCCAGGGTTAGACCTTGAAGGCACATGGACTATAGTGCTTTGATCTGATAATTAATAGTCCTTAGAATGACATGCTCACTGATGCAGTAATTTCTTTTTTATTTTTTAAATTAATTAATTTATTTTTTATTTATTTTTGAGAGACACAGAGAGACAGTGTGAGCAGGGGAGGGTCAGAGTCAGAGGGAGACACAGAATCTGAAGCAGGCTCCAGGCTCTGAGCTAGCTATCGCCACAGAGCCCGATGCAGGGCTCAAACCCATGATCCATGAGATCATGACCTGAGCTGAAGCCTGACACTTAACTGACTGAGCCACCCAGGTGTCCCTGATGCAGTAATTTCAAGTTGGTACTATATGCCTTTATATCCAACTGTAGCAAGTAGACCCTCATAGATTGAATTTATTAAAATACAATGCAAAAGATCTTTCAAACTTAGCACTTGATGAAGCTAATGGCTTTCTAGATATGATGTTAGAACTTAATTTCAAATATAAAAGTAAATTAAGACTTATTTAATTTGAATAATGAGAAACATATTCAGGAACATCCAGGCAGCAAGCAAGTGGTCAAGTGGATGAGGCCAGGCTTCAGTATGACAGAACATTCTCCAACCCTAAAAGAATAAGGGTCAATCTCACATTAGCCATCCTAGAAAACAGGAGCTATGTAGGTACAGTGGAAGAAAATAGATGAAAATAAGCAGAAAAAGCATTATACCTGTTACAATGTCTATTGACTAGCAAAATCTAGAGTTATATATGCTTTTTAAAATATATAAAGCACATTCCCCCATATAATCTCACCAATGTCCCACAACAATCCTGAGATTAGAAAGATCATGTCATATAACTGTTCTACAGATGAAGAAACTGAGGCCCAGAGAGGCTAAGGACAAAGTGTCAGAAGTGAAACTTAACCCAACATTTTTACTTTTAATCCAATCTCTTCAGAATGCAGCACTATAATTTTTCCTCAATTTTCTTCCACTTAAAAAGAAATGCTTCTAAGTTGAACTGGAATTTAGAAAATTTGGAACTCTGCTATAATTGAATAATATCTAGCTGTGCATTTTACTTCTGATTGCATAAATATTCATAGAAAAACACCTATTCAAAACACTGAGCAGTGTGGTTCTCATTAACACTAATAGAGATCAGGTGGATAAATTCCCATTTAATGCTTTGAAAATCTGTCCTCAACTTTTCACCATTTAGGTGGCTATAAAGTATGTTCCTACTTGTTTTGGTTTTTCAGTAAACAATATGCTTAACTGTATTACTTTCACACCACTTAGAAATAAGTTTCTGTTTTTCAGTGATGCCAAGTCTCTCAATTTGATCAAACTATGCTGTCATACTTATTTGTTTTTACCACCTTCTGAATTCCTGACCCTCACATATCTTGAAACTTCCATGCATCTAAGATTAGCACTATCTCCAAGACCAAGGTCAACACCTATGATATGGATGTGACATTACAATGTCTCCAGGACCCACTATGTGTAGAAGAAAACTGGTTAGGGGATGGTCCACAGTGTGATACAAACGTTCACAAGTGGGTCATTTGCTGTTCAACCCAAATGGGTTGTTGTCAAGCAGGAATATGCGGATTTATTACTATATCTTCTGTGTTTGGGGGAAACCCCCAAATCTACATTTGTTCATAAGAAAGTTTCTGATCTTTAAATGGTATAATTAAAGATAATTTTTTTATTTAAACATTTTTTCTAACATTTATTTTTGAGAGAGAGAAAGACAGAAGAGAGAAGAGAGCAAGCAGGGGAGGAGCAGAGAGAGAGGGAGACAAAGAATCTGAACCAGGTCCCGCACTGTCAGCACAAAGTCCAGTATGAGGCTTGAATCCATGGACCATGATTCCCTGACCTGAGTGGAGCTCAAACCCACGCACCATGAGATCCTGATCTGGGCCAAAGTCAGCTGCTCAACCAACTGAACCACTCAGGTCCCCAAAGATATTTTTTAAAACAGTTTTTGGGCCAACACTGTTTAGAACAAACAGTATTTGTGGGCCATGAGTTCACAACTGCTGATTGAGTTTTCTATTCTAACACGCAGAATGGTTGATCCAAAGTCACTAAGGCTCATACCGTTGGTTCGGATTTCAGTAGGGAAGACTGTTTTCCTTTATTGGTTACAATCTAATTCCTAGGTAAATTTAGAAAAATATAGGATGGTATAAACATAATTAGAATGTTAGTGAGCTACAGAATGAATATGAAGGGAGAGATTGCCTGCTCATGCCAACATAAATGAATGTGGATGAGAAGCCAAGAGTAGAAAAATTTAAAAAGGAAGAGATGTAACCTTATTCTATTTCATGATAATCTCACATAAGGATTTAAAAAATAACTGTAAACAGAAATTTTTATTCTAAATCAGACTATTTAGTATCATTTTACTGACTAATGACTTTGTGAAATGATTCTTAACATAGAGCTTCTTGAGCAGATGATGTTTAGTTCAATTCATGTCAACAAATATCTAATGGCCCCTCGTGTGGGGCAGATGTTGTCAAATGCTGAGAACACATATAAATGCAGCATGTTCCCTGTCCTCATAAAATTCATGATCTAATAGGCAAGCAGAACACATAATGTGCTAGATTTATTAAAGGCTGCTAGAGAGGTATGGGGGAACACTTGGGGGCCACAGAGGATTGGTAATATGATGGCCAGTGACTACATAATGCAGTGATGTTAGAACTAAAGACTGAATGAATGGAAGTCATTCAGGTAAACTGGGAAGGACAAATGAAACCACATTTGCAAAGGGAGGAAAGCCAGAAATTCCTGTCATCTTCCTCAATGTACAGTGAGCCATTGACAACATTTAAGAAAAGAAGTAACATTGCCATCTATTTCAGATAGTTCATCCTGATAGTCTGTGAAAAACAGAATTAAGAGAGACAAGTAAGAGGTAGAAACACCACTTATGAGACTATAGCTGTGGTCCATTTGAGTCACAAGAATCTAGACTAAAGAAAAAGAGATAAAGCACTTTGAAAAGAAAGAAAGATGTGTAAAATATTAGGAAGGTAAGATTTATATAATGGTAGAGCTGAAGGGAAGCAATGTCAATAATGCACAGATTTCTACTTTTAGGTCACGGTGTAGATATGGTAGTGTCCAAAGAAACCAAGAAGAAAGAAGAGGAACAGGTTTCAGGGAAGGTGATGCTCTAAATTCAAGGTGCCTATGGGATATCCAAGTGGTGATTTTCAGTTGTCTGAATCTTGAGGAAGATATGTGAGCTGAAAATATACTTTAGAAAATTCTTAGAAATTAGGTGGTGGTTAAAGTATGAGGGCAGTAGAGAACACTTAGTGTGAGCGTACACTGAGAAGAACAGGGGCTGAACATAGAAGCCTAGGGCAATGCCATAACTTAAAACAGGCAAAAACATTAACAGAGTAGTAAAAAAACTGATAAAATATGTGATGAAGCTTCAAGATGGGAATATGTGGTATTGTACAGTTAGTAGAAGCCAGTAACCACAATGAACCTATACACACTGTCTACAGTCCCAAAGTTATTGTATTGTATTCATCTTCAGGTCAAAAACTAAACTCCCCCCCAAAAAGGTAAAGTCTTGCTCCAGATCACTCTTGAATTAAAACACCTGCAATTCAAACCTTGTGCTGCCACATTTCAAAGTCTGAACAATTTTTACTTCATCATGATACCAGTGATCCTCAAGATCATACAGCAAAATGGTCAAGCAAGTCAAGGACTCAAAAGTGTCCATGGAATTTACAATAGAAAGGCCACCAGTAATTACAGCTAGAAACTCTTAAGTGTCTGGAGTGATTGACAAGCCAGGAAATAGAGTTAGGAAATGCTATATGTTAGCAAATGTAAAGGAGCTTTGCTGTGCTAAGAAAAAGAAAGCAGATGTTGGCATGGGTTAGATAGTGAGGGCGACCGTACTTATTCAGTTGCATGAAGGATTTTACAAGATATTCATTATTACGATGGCTAATCTATAGTTTTACATAGAGACAGAAAGATAGAAGAAATTTTCTGGAACTATGACTCTACTGATCATCTCTAGCTAGCTTCAGTCTCAGCTATTTAGGAATAAGAACTCGAGGGAATGATAATACTATCCAATTTTCTAATTAATGCGCCATTAAACAAACACAGTTCCTTTGACACTCTATGATACTGAAGCTCTATCACACATTTGGAAGAGGAAGTGGGCAGGTCTTTCTTGGCACAGTAGTTCAGATCAGAGAAAGTATACTCTAATAAGCACAGGGATGATAGTCAAAATCAGCTTGGAAATGAACTGAGTTATACGTCAAGTCTTACGCAGACTGGTCCTGGTTATCAAACATCATGCTGGCAACTTCGCAGCGTCCAGCTAATTCCGGGGGATGGGGAGCCAGTTCCTACACACAAGTCCCTCTAGAGACTCAGACACGTAGAGCGTTCTTCTTCTGGGCTCCTCTCGCCTCTCCACACCAGGATGACTGCCAATCTCCTCAGGACTTTACCAACACAATCAAGCAACAAAACAACCAACCAACTGACAAACAAAAAAGAAAAAAAAGGAAAGGGAGAGAGAGAAATAACAAAATCTCTCCTGCCTCCCCTACCCTTTTTTATGGGGGAAATAATTCTGCCAGGAAACTATCGTGATTTTTTAAAATTTAAATATTTATTTATTTTTAAGGGGGGGCATAAGCAGGGGAGGGGTAGAGAGAGAAAGGGACAGAGGATCCAAAGTGGGCTGGCTCTTTGCTGACAACAGAGAGCCCAATGTGGGGCTTGAATTCATGAATTGTGAGATCATGGCCTGAACCGAAGTTGGACACTTAACCAACTGAGCCATCCAGGCGCCCCTCTCCTGATCTTTTTATTCTCTTTATTCCAGCAGTATTTACCATTCAGTATATAGTTCTCACTTTTGATCTTTTTCTTTAGTATTTGAATATATTGTAAATATTTTTAAATAGGGAAAATTATATTTAATTATATTGTTAAATCTCTAGAGTAAAAAGGTCAGGATATGTGTTCTCTCTTCTATTAATTATTAACAACAATTTTAAAAAGCCCAGTTCCACATTATACAGTTTAAATGAGAAATCCCCTGTAATGAAATGTATTAAACACTCTGGATCCAACCAGGAGCACCTGGCAAGATTTTCAGAAAGTGAGTTGGACAAGCATATCCTTTAAGTGGCTTTTATCAAAGAGGGACAATCTAGAATTTTCACATTTTCTTACTGGGCTTGACATTCCCCTCTTGCAATTCTATTAAAGTATAATGAACAAATAATTTTTTTTATTTTTTATTTTATTTTTTAAAATATTTTTTATTTATTTTTGAGAGACAGTGCAAGCAGGGGAGGGTCAGAGAGAGAGGGAGACACAGAATCCGAAGAAAGGCTCTAGGCTCTGAGCTAGTTGTCAGCACAGGGCCAGACGCTGGGCTTGAACCCACAAACTGTGAGATCATGACCTGAGCCAAAGTTGGACGCTTAACCGACTGAGCCACCCAGGCACCCCCAAATAATTTTTTAAATATTTAAGGTAGGGGCGCCTGGGTGGCTCAGTCAGTTAAGCCTCCAACTTCGGCTCAGGTCAGATCTCACGTTCGTGGGTTCAAGTCCCGCATTGGGCTCTGTGCTGACAGCTAGCTCAGAGCCTGGAGCTTGCTTCCGGTTCTGTGTCTCCTTCTCTCTCTGCCCCTCCCTCTCTCATGCTCTGTCTCTCTCTGTATCAAAAATAAATTTAAAAAAAAAACATTAAAAAATATTTAAGGTAAATGATTTGACATTTTGATATACTTCTGCATTGTGAGGAATCAAGCTAATTAAGATACCAATCATCTCACATTGTTACCTTTTGTTGTTTGGTGAAAACACTTAAGAGCTACTCTCTTAGCCGATCTCAATTATATCATATAGTATTGCTAACTATAGTTACATTACTGTATATTACATCTCCAAAAATTATTTACCTTGAATAACAAATTTAGCAATTATAACAGAACTATGAATTTTAGGATTTTTTGTCTCTATTTTGTTAAACAATGCCTTTGAAATTTTGAAAGGGGTCATCCTGGATTCATAGATTGCTTTGAAGTAGTACAGACGTTTTAATAATATTAATTATTTCAATCCATGAAAATGGGATGCCTTTCCGTTTATCTGTGTCTTCTTTATTTTCCTGCATCAGTGTTTTATAACTTTCAGTGTACAAGATTATCACTTATTTGGTTAAATTTATTCCTAAGTATTTTATTCTTTCTGTTCTAGAATGAATGGATCATTTTTTAAATTTTGTTTATGGTTTGTGTACAGAAATGTGACTGATATTTGCATGTGGAGTTTGTATCCTTCAACTTATTGAATTTATTAGTTGTAACAGACTTTTCTGGTGCAGTCTTTAGGGTTTTCCACATATACTACCATGTCATCTACAAACAGATGCAATGTAATGTTAGATTGTTTATTTGAATCTTTCTTTTATAATGTAGGCATTTCCTTCTTAGTACTGCTTTTTTGCTGTTGCATTTCACAGTCTTTGGTATGTTATGTTTTTGTTTTCTTGGTCTTAAGATACTTTTTAATATCCCTTTTAATGTCCTTTTTAACCAATGGTTAAGAGTGTGTTTTTTACCTCCATGTGTTTGTGAATTTTCCCATTCTCTGTTAGGGATTTCTACTTTCATTCCACTGTGGTCACAAAAGAAACTTGGAATGATTTTGACCTTATTTGAAGACTTGTTTTATGATGTAACATGTGATCTAGCCCGGAGAATATTCTGTGGGTGCCTGAGAAGAATGTGCAATCTTTTGCTGTTAGGTGAAAAGTTCTGTATGTGTTTGTTAGGTTCATTTGTTCTACAGTGATGTTCAAATCAGTTGTTGAGCTTGGCTTTGAAAAACCAACATTATGAAAAAGTCCTCAAACAAAAGATACTAAAACCTGGAAAAAAATTGATTCAAAAACTATCTCATGGTCCATGTATGAATGACAGAGTCACATTAGAATCTTCTTGAAGCCAACTTTAGATTTGATTTCCTAATCGAATTCATTTCAGTATTTGGAAACCTTGCATTTACTAGTGAAATTGGCCAAATTGTCCTTTTAAAAATTTGGGTTTAATATTAATGATAAACTCATAAGATGAATAGGACAAATTACCATTTTTTGTGTAATGTGAAATATTTTAAAATTATAGAAATTACTCTTTATTTGAAGACAAAGCCACTTCATCTAGTGCCTTTTCTTTTCAATGTTTTTTTCTGCACCAATTTCTCTTACCTCTTCTTGGACTCCAGTGGCATAAATGCTAGATATATCAAAATGTTTTCATAAATGGCTCTTTCAGTTTTTTTCCTCTTTTCTTCCTGTTTTTCATATTGGTTTATATTAACTTATTTCAAGATCACATATTCTCTCCTCTGTCATCTCTATTCTGCTGTTGAGACATTAAATTTTAAAATTTTAGATATTTTTTACAGATTTAAATTTTTCATCCTTTTAAAAATAGTTTCTATTATATTGTTGAGAACTTCTATCTTTCCTTTCATCTTAACAGCCTTTACCTTATGCAACAGTTATAATTGCTTCTCTAAAATCTTTAACTATTCCAACATCTAAACTTAGAGTTGGTATTTGTTGCTTGTCTTTTTTTGTGGAGAAATGCTCACGTTTTCCTTATTGTTTGTAGCTCAGGTAATTATGGACTCTGTCTTGGACATTTTTTTTTAAAGCTTATTTATTTCTTTTGAGAGAAAGAGTGTGAGCAGGGGAGAGGCAGAGAGAGAGGGAGAGAGAAAATCCCAAGCAGGCTCCATGCTGGCAGTGTAGAGCTCTGTGGTGGGGCCTGAGCTCACAAACCGTGAGATCATGACCTGAGTCAAAATCAAGAGTTAGGGGCTTAACACACTGAGCCATGCAGGCGCCCCTGTCTTGGACAACTTGATTATGATGTTGTGTAACTTTGGATCCTGGGAGAATGTTGATTTTTGCTTTTGTTGTAGGAGACAATGAAACTGGTTAGTTTTAAGCTGGAAGTTTTATCTTCTGTTCTGCGGGGGGTGATCCCAATGTCAGTTTAGGTTTCAAGATTTTGCTAGGGTGTTGTATAATAATGCAATTCTTAAATCCTTTGCTATGTTCTTTGTGGTCTTTCCTAGGCATGCAGAGCTCAGGTTTGAGCCCAGGATGTTTGCAGTTCATACAGAGAATTAGGGAGTCCCCGTTTTCAGCTTTCTCCTTCCTCAGATCCCACCACACATGCCCAGGGGTCTCTTTTACATATCCCCTGGCTGGAAAGATAGTCTCTCAGAACTGCGGCTGCAGCTCCTCGACTGGGATCTAACCATGAATCAGAGCAGAGAGATTAAAGCAAGAAAAAAAATAACAGGGAATCCCCCACACTTTACAGACGATAGGTGTCTGTTTTCCCAATTCCTCTGACAGAAAGATAGGGTTTCTCCAAGTTTTAGTGGTCTGCATCTTCACCATTTGGGCTGCAATCAAGAAGGATGGATGAAAAAAGAGAAAGGAAGAAAAACACCCTGAAGGTTTTATCTCCACACTCTGGCTGGCATGGGTTTCTCTTCTGGGTTTTTGGCCAAAAAGATGGGGTTTTCCTCTGTTCTTGCTTCCCATTATCTCTGTAACTACAGAATCATGACTAGATGATCACTCTCAAAGTTAAAAGGGAGAGAGAGAGAATGGGATTTACACCCATATAATTTACTTCTTGAGTTCTGGCCTCCCCTTTGCAATCTTCCTGCTTTTATTTACTTTCCAGAGTTTCAAATGGCTGCTCTTTATGTTTCATCCAGAGTTTCCCTTGTAGGCAGTGAGGAAGATAGGCGGTAGCTGGCTTACTCCATCTTGGCTGTCTTTGGAAGCCCTAATGCCTTTTAAAACACACATCTTTATTTCTCTCTCTAGCCTGCTTTATGGCTTTTTGTCTTTCCAGGGTGTTAGTTTTTTCCTTCAGTTAATGTTTTTAGTTCATATTTTTCCTAGGACATCATTGATTTCTTCTAAAGTTTCAAATATATTGCTATACATCTACAGAAAAACAAACAAAATGTTTTCTTACATCTGTTTCTTCTGTATATGTGGTTATATCTCATTGTTGCTGTGGCATATCTTTGTTTTAAGTCCCTCTCCAAGAACGTCAGGCATAGCAAACTCTTCCCTATTTTATTTGTCTTTTCAAAGAGGAGACTTTCAATTCTATTCTTTTTATTTTTTTTAGCTTTAGTTTTTATTAATTACTATCATCCCAATATTTTTTATTTTTGTTAGTTTCTCACTACTGCAATTAAAGAATTTATTTTCATACTTTCTTCAGAATAAAATTATTTAAAGGTATAAACTTCCTCTGAAATATATTAGTATATCCATGACATCTGATTGTGCAGGTTTTGTTATATACGGTGTTCCGGTGTGGTGGTCAGAGTGCACATTCCTTGAATTGCACTTCTTGTTCTCTTTCACTTGAGTAAGCTATTTCACTTCTTTATGCCTCAGTCTCTTCTACAAATGGGAATAGTAATATAATAAGTCCTCAGATTTATTCTAAAGGTTCAGATCCTCCAGGTTTAAAGGCTTAGAAACTGTGCCTGCATTGAGTAAGCATTCAGTAATTATTGTGTTTGTTACTCCTACTACTTTTTTACTTTTTATTTTATTTCTTTTTTTGAGATATTTGAAAATAGATTCTTAATTTCTAATATTTGAGACTTTTCATCTACTTTTAATTATTGATGTCTATGCTTATTAGATAATGATCAGATATTGCAACATTTAAATCTCTAATTATTTTACTCTGCTAAACTTAAAAGGTAAAAAGGTTTATATAAATGTATGCTCTACTAATTCACACTTCCAAACTAAGTAATTCACATAATCTATTTATTTGCTTGTTATTTTATTTACTTGAAGGATGCTTATTAAAGTTTCCCACTATAATCAAGTTAAATAAAATCTTTTTTAGAAGCTTTTTTCCTTATATATTTGACTACTTTGTCATATGAGCACCTTTGCTTTATTAGATATCTGAGGTTTGTCAAAATTTCTCAAATTTTACCTTATAATTTCCATCTATTTTTGTTCTATGTAGTGAGATTCTTCCCTCACTGGATATACAAGCCACTAATTAAGTATCCAGAAGTGTATATTTTCTTTTTCAGTTTACCCATTAGAAATTAATAATGGCTTTTAATTTCATAAAGTCTTTTCTATGCTCCCAGTGCAACTCTGATATTCTTT
Organism: Suricata suricatta; assembly: GCF_006229205.1. Lineage (NCBI taxonomy): Eukaryota > Metazoa > Chordata > Mammalia > Carnivora > Herpestidae > Suricata > Suricata suricatta. The sequence continues at coordinate 20,152,076 of NC_043714.1, forward strand.
TTTGCTTTTTATTAAAGGTCTACTTCATTGGGATCCACCTGTTACAGATTTCAATTTGTTGGTCTTCCCTGGGTTTACTAAGCCCCACTGAAATAAATTTTCTTGATCTGCTTGTGATTTTTGCTTTCTCTTAACATCTATACAAACCAGGTTATTAAGGTCTCTCAAGTAGAGACAAATGAATTAACAATGGATATTAATGATATTTATGTTCTTGAGGATGATGCAATCATTGTCCTCCTGTTAAGTGCTAGAACACCGTCACTGCTCCCAGATTGGCCTCTTGCAAGTAATGGCCTTTTCCACAATGTCAGAAGCTGGGGGCATTCTGCTCACCAGTGTAGGTTCCCTGCAAGTTCTATAGAGTTGGTAGGTTTGAGCCCTCTGAAAACCATATGCAGCAAATGGTCAGGTTTTCCACCACCTGTTAGGTTTCCTCAGTGAAACATATTTTGTGATCTACTTTCCCAGAAGTCAGTGAGTAGCAAGGTTTTTTTTCTCTATTATTGGTACCCTTGTTCTCTGTCAGATTCAGAAAGATGAAGTCCAGGGTTTACTAGCAATAGCCTGGAAATGGGGGATAGGAGTGATCCCTCTTTGAAATAAAAAATTTTATTCCAAACAGCAACAAAAATGGCAGTATACCAAAGAACACGTTTAGCATGAACGATGTAAGGCTTTATAAGGAAAATAATAAACTCTTATTAAATGTTATAGACCCAGACACATGAATAAATATAACATGGTCAAAGATAAGAAGGTTTAGTATTCTAAAATTATAAAAATTTAAAAATATTAACATATACAACAATGTAATTCAAAGTAGAGTGTCTCAACTGGGGGTGATGGGTAAAATTTTTTTTGGAGTTCAGATGAAAATTTTAAATGTTCAAGAATATCCTTTAAAATTTTGAATTGAAGACTAAGGCAGGCCTTAATTTTTTAAGTAATAGAAGTTACTATAAGATTACTCTAATTAAAACAGTAAGTTTTTGGCATAGGGATATACATAGAAATTAATAAAACAGAAAAGCAAAACCAAAAATAAATCTAAGTATAAATGCATATTAATTTATACAAAGATGACATTTCAATTCAGTGAAGAAAGTACAGCTTATTTAATAAACAGTGGAAGCATAATTGACTGGGAAAAAACAGTTAAATTTTGCTGTACATTCTACACAAAAATGAATTCCAGATGGATTAACAATTCAAGCATAAATGATTTAAAAAATATTTAAAAAGAAAACTAGAATATCATTTGTACAAGGTCTAGTGGGTAAGATTTTCCTAGGCAAAACAGGAAACCCGAAAGCTGTAAAGGAAAAGATTAACATAATTGACTACTAGAGGTCTAAATTATTGTATGGCATAACCAAAGTCAGAGATGCTGGCAGACTGGAAAAATATTTGACAGAAATTGGGTGAATAATCCTAAGTAAGAAAAATTCCACCTATTGATCAGAAACAGAAAAGCAATCCAATTGAAAACTGTTCAAAGAATATGAGCAGGCAATTGGTAGAGGAGGGAGTACAAAGAGCCAATAAACATATGAAAAGAAATGCACCATTACTGGCAAACCAAAAACACTGACCAAAAACAAACAAAAAAGAAAACAAAATGTGTGCAAGAGCTAACAGTGCTGGTGGAGTTATGAAGAAGTGGAAATTCACCTATGACGCTGGCAGTAATAGAAGATGCGACAACATATATGTATAAACTTGCACAAAGGAAAATTGATAGTATTTATTAAACTAGAATTTGTTTATGCTGTGCCTGGCAATTCCACTTTTGAGAATGCACCCTACTGAAATAAAAGGAACTACTATGTAAGGACTTCCACAGCATCATTTTGGCAATGGTGAGAATGGAATCTATGTGATCATCTACCAGTAGAGAAGTAAGTGGGCATCTTATAAGTATGAAATAATCACATGCTGTTTCTAAAAAGAATAAAATACAGGGGCGCCTGGGTTGCTCAGTCGGTTAAGCCTCCGGCTTCAGCTCAGGTCAGATCTCACGTTCGTGGGTTCGAGCCCCACGTCAGGCTCTGTGCTGACAGCTCAGAGCCTGGAGCCTGCTTCCGGTTCTGTGTCTCCTTCTCTCTCTGCCCCTCCCCCTCTCATGCTCTGTCTCTCTCTGTATCAAAAATAAATAAATAAAATATTTAAAAAAAGAATAAAATACAGCCATATCTATAAACCTGAAGGGATATCTATTTTCAAGTAAGAGAACAAGTTACAGAGTAATGTGCATACTACAGTATCATTTTTGAAAAAAAAACCCCTCATAAATATGTCTGTTTAAAAAAGAGTGGAAAAAGTTATGAAAGTATACACACCCAGGGCACCTTGGTGGCTCAGTTGGTTGTCTCTGACCTTGGCTGAGGTCATGATCTCATGGTCTATGGGTTCAAGCCCTGCATCGGGCTCTGCTGACAGCTCAGAGCCTGGAACCTGCTTCAAATTCTGTGTCTCCCTCTCTCTCTGCCTCTCCCCAGCTATTCTCTCTCTCTTTTAGTAAATAAATAAGCTTAAAAATTATTTTAAAAAAAGAAAGTATAAACCTCTGGTTATTAACGCTGGTCCCTTCAAGAGGATGGGAACGGAAGGAGGTTGAGGGAAGGTTACTCACTCTTTCTTTAAGCATGTTTGGATTTTCCTTTAAGCATGATTCATTTCTTAAACTTGTGTGGGGAACCTATTGCTGGAAGTCAGTTTGACTACATCACAGTGATTGGGAAGGAAGAAGCACTTGAAGACGAATTGAAGATGGCAGTGGGGTCCACATCACAAAGTACTAACATACTTCAGCTCTATTCCGGGATCTCTCATGTTTAAGAAAGTGGCCTAATAAGGAATGTACATTTGAAAAGCAGTAACATTTTAGGGGACACCTGGGTGGCTCAGTTGGTTGAGTGTCCTACTCTTGACTTCAGCTCAGGTCATGATCCCAGGCTCATGGGATGGAGCCCCACATTGGGCTCTGCAGTGAGTGTGCAGCCTGCTTGGGATTCTCTCTCTCCATCTCTCTCTGCCCCTCTCCTACTCTCTCTTTCTCAAAATAAATAGATAAACATTAAATAAATAAATAGCAATAACATTTTGGACTAGGAGTTGGAGATTTTGGAGATGTACATCTCAGAGAGTTATTTTACAAATTCCAGCAAGAAGAGAAAGGAGACATATGGGAATAGTGTTCTTCAAACCAGGTGGTCACAATATATAATGGGCCTTGAAATGACTTAAATAGCTTGCTATTAACATTTTTGAAAATAGAAAAAAAAGAAAAATGAAATTGAATATAAAACATCAGAGGACATCACCCCTAATAAGTGAAGGTATTACTCTATAAATGTTTTTAATACATATAGATATTCATTCATACATACACATGGTCTTATACTGGACTGTGGCAAAAAAAAATATTTCCAGCTGTGGGTTGCAGTTAAGAATGTTTAAAGCAAGTTTATTGTTATTAGCGGTAAAACTGACAGAACACATCAACTGATAGATTGCAAAGGAAAGGAAGAGAGAGTTAAACAACGTTAAGGTCCAGAAGTTTAGAAAGTGAAAGGATAATCCACTTCCGCTGAGTTTGCAGGGCCACAGCCACCTCCAGGACTCCACCTCTTTAGGCAGAGTCTAGTCTGAGAAGCCTGAACAAAATTAGGACGCAGGCCAATTCTCCCGTATAAGAGTAGTGTAGAGGTGCCAACATGCTATTCTGTAAGGCATTCCGGGAAAGCAACTGATCTTAAATAGGCCCCTCTTCCAGACTGGATGTTCTATCATTATTACTTTCACCTTTTTAAAAACTCATTGTTTACTCCGAGCCAGCTTAGTTGTTCTTTTGTTTCGCTTTGTTTTTTTCAACAAGAGATTCCATTTAGAACAAGGATTCCTTAAGCCATCTTGAGTCTCATCCCTCTTCTCTCCTCTCCAGCCCTTTTCTGGGCAGCTATCTCCTGAACTCACAGCATGGGGACCAGTCAGAGTTAAAGACTGGATGCCACCCTCCTTTTAGCTGCCCACTGTTCTCGGTACAGCCACCTACAAAATTGGTACTAACACTTCATTCCTTCATCAGTTCACATGGTGCTCTCTCTTCTAGCACACAAGCCTTAAATGTAGGGTAAGTTTTGTTTTTCAAGTTGTCTGTATTTCCCCAGGACCAAGTACTACGTCTGATACATTGCACGCAGAACAATCGGGATGGGTGAATAAATGAATACATGCCGAGCCATTTGCTCAGTTCTAACTCCATTATCTTACAAGCTTTTGTTTCGTAAGTGTCTATCTTCTTTGTATCTTAAACTTCTATCCTCTGGATCTTACCCTTTATTATTCAACAAGCATGTATAAACTTTCTAAATGCAAAGAAAAAACCCCCACAAATTTTCAAGCTATTTTTTTTCTTTTAAAAAAATGTAACGTTTATTTATTTTTGAGAGATAGAGAAAGACAGAGCATGAGCAGGGGAGGGGCAGACAGAAGGGCAGACATAGAATCCAAAGCAGGCTCCACGCTCTGAGCTGTCAGCACAGAGCCCAGCATGGGGCCCGGACTCACAAACCATGAATGAGATCATGACCTGAGCCGAAGTTGGACACTTAACTGACTGAGCCACCCAGGCACTCTGCTATTTCTTTCCTTCTTATCACGGCCAAATTTTCTGGAAAACTAGTAAAATTTTGCTACCTTCTTTTTCTCTAAACTTCATTCACTCCTTGACTCTTAAATTATGATTTCCCCTGATCAAAACTTTAGAGCCAACTACAATTTCCAGGAAATATGGTCAATAGAGGAAAATATTAAAACATGGCATAGGAATGCAACCAGCAAAATCCAGACTGTGGCAAGTTCTACAGAATAAATGACTCAATTTAACAACTACACCCATAAATGAAGAGAAAGAGAGATGAATATAAATATAGATTTTTAAAATATTAAACAATCTCAGTTCATGGACCTTTTTTGACTCAAACTTCTAAAAAAGCAATGTATGACATTTATGCAAAATTATGGAAAATGGCAATTATATAAAGCAGCATTAACTGGATATGTTGATGACACAAAGAAATTCTTATTTATTGATTTTAGGTGCAATAATAGATAATTGTATATTTTTTAAATGGCCTTATCTTTTAGTGACACATACTAAAGTATTTATGGATACAATAAGATGATATCTGAAATGTGTTCTAGAAAAAGGATGGAGTCTTCTATCAAACAAGGCCTTAGGTTGATCACTGTCAAATCTGAGTAATGAATACATAGGGATTTATCATGTTATATTTGAAATATCCCATAATAAAAAAATTCAAAAGCAGCATGGTTACTATCCTCAACATCCTACTTAAACTGCTTTGGGTACAGTCATCAATAACCAAATGGGCTAAGTTCATGGGCATCTTTTTAAAGGATTATCATGATCCCTGTTGTACCTGATCCTGTTTGCTAACCTCTATGTCTTGGCAATCTCACACTTGATTTCATGGTCACCACACTCCTCATTCTCCTCTACCTCCTCTGTCTCGCTCATAATGCCTGGTGGGAATGCCTCTTACGGACCAATGCTAGGGTAGGAGATTCCAGGACTAAATTAAGAGGATAACAGGAACTTGTGCAAAGTAGCAGTCAGGTTGAGAAAACCGAATCATAGTCCCAAAGCCAATGTTAGAGGTAAATAAATGAACTATCGCTTAATTCTACAGGATGAGACAAGGACCAAAATGGAAAGACATTGGTGCAAAGGTAGTAGTTTGGAGGTTTAGAAGTAGAATAGAATCAAAGGGAAGCAAACAATCAAAGAGATTATCTTCAAAATGCCAAGAAAAGCGTGTTCTGGAGCTCTGTTCTCAGGAGTCTCCAGCACCCGCACAGCGGTGGTGATGATGGCCCCGGGGTCACCTAGGGCCCGCAGCCTGCTAGGCTGACAGGAATTGCTCAGCCTCCTGCATTAGCAACTCCAATTGCCTCTGGATATTCAGCAAGTATTTGAGTGCCTTCCATATGCTCAGTATATTATCCTAGCTCTGCTTCTCATTTTACTTTATACCAATTGTTCTTAACCGTTTTTTGGGTCATGAACTCCTAAGGGAATCTGATGAAAGGCATGGGCCATTTCCCTAGGATAAAATGCTCATAAACACCTATGCACAAAATTTGCTATGCCATTTATTTTATTGCATTGGAAATTTATTTCAAATATGCAGACACAAAACAATCTTCGTGTCACAAATAAAAAACACCCATTTTTTTCTTATAAAAAGGAAAAATGCATATTGTAGATGCAAAATAAAAAGCAAGCTAATAGGGTTCAAAAGTAAATCTCAGCGCTGCTGTTTAGCCTGACAGCAGTGCTCTCCTTGCCGTGCGGCTGGTGGTTTAGTATGTTTGTATCTTCTTTGGCTACTCAGTCGATTCTGTGTTTTCATGTAGTTAATAACTAGGACTAAAAATCTCGTCCCTAAAGGTGTGCAGCAAGGAAGGAATCGTTTCATTTTGTTTATTCTGTTAGTTGAGGATGTCACAGCTGGGTTTCCTAGAAGATAGACTCAACGATGCTGCCTGAGCACAGGGTATGTCTGTGAGGGCGGACCGTAGGGATCCGCACCGTGGGACGTGTAGAGGAAAGGAGGACGTGCAGAGAAAGAGGCTGACAGCCAGTCACCCACCTGGATGGGCGTATGCTTTCTGAGTTATGCTGACTCGGGGCCAGAAGCGGGGCCACTATACTCGCATACCAGCTGAGGTCACGAAGGTGTGACCTCAGGTGAAGCGATGCTTTCCAGCCCAGGCAATCCCGGGAGAGAGCTGAGAGCTGAGGAGCCCCTGCTCCCACAGCAGTGCCAGTGGCGGTGCCAGCGGCCCGGACTACTGTCCTTCATCCCCGCAGCGGGATCTGGGCAGCGCGGGCCGGTGTCCGCCATGGGAGGCTTCTATCAAGAAACACCGGAACGCTCTGAGACTCTTGGAACTGAATTCTTATCCTCTATCTCCTGTGCTCCCAAGTGCACCCGGTCATCTCCGCAAGATGACCACAGAGCAACGGCTAGAGCTTTATCACCCTTGTCTCCGGCCTGTGGACGCGCTCCCTCAGCACTGAAAGTTCCACACTGAAGCCCACCTGCGGTCCCCTCTCCCAGAAAGGCGAGGGAGCCAAAATGGTTTGCTCAGCCTGTGTTGTAAGAGTTCCTTCAGATTCTTGAATCAAAACATTCACCTGAGACGTGTATGTCAAAATTTCCCACAAAGTAAGCCAAGCTGTACTGAAACTTTGTCTGCTCAAATATTCTGAGAGCAGCGTCCCTTTTCACGTGAAGAAAAGAAAATGTCTGTATCGTGGTCAAGTCTGTAAAAGCCTTGATCCCTGGAATACCTGTGACTTTCAGGTATTTGGGTATCAAAAAAAAAGTAGAGAAAACCCTTCTGCTGTTTTTCCTTTGATGAACTAAACTTCTGGAAGAGATTGATTAGAATCTGCCTCTCTAATCAAGGTCATGACTTTTTAAAAAAAATTTATTTATTACTGCAAGAGACAGAGTGTGAGCTGGGAAGGGGAAGAAGAGAGGGAGACACAGAATCTGAAGCAGGATCCAGGCTCTGAGCTGTCAGTGCAGAACCCGACGCAGGGCTTGAACCCATGAACTATAAGATCATGACCGGAGCTGAAGTGAGATGCTTAATCGACGGAGCCACCCAGGTGTCCCAGGTTCTTGACTTTTATGTCAGATGGTTATTTAGAAAAATATTCATTAAAACAACAAAAATCTGGCAGGTTCGGTAGCATTGCAGATATGCCATTTATTTGTAGATCAATATGTTTTTGTCACGAAAAATTTGTAAAATAGGAATTTTGTCTTGATCGTATCAGTATGCACTTAAGAGAAGAAAACCAGGAACACTGGGTGCTTGACAGGCATTGCAGGTTTATTCAGTGGGCAGTGGGAATGAGATAAAGATCAGTGGTTCTTTCATAGATGATATCCTTTGACAAAGAGACCACTTCAATTTTCTTCCTCTGCCTCTTTGACCATTTCCAGCGCACTTAGTGTACAGTTCTCACCGAGCTTTACTGCCTTTGTTAGGATACAAGGCAGTGAACCTTATTAAAGGAACAACAAAGCTAATAATTCTTGAGGGCCCTCCATCCACCACATACAATTCTAATGTATCATCTCAATGAACCCATAATAACTGAATGAAGTACTACTATTATTCCTATTTTAGAGATGCTCATTTAGACAGATGAGAAAATTGATATTAGATGATGTTAAATATTAACTAGCTAGCCTAAATCCACAGACCTAGCAAGTAGGAAGCCTGGATTCAAAGACACATGACTGCTAGACTTCCAAGTTGACCCCCTTAACTACATCCCATGGTGCTGCAAGCATCTTTTGGGGATAAATGTCAGTTTGGGAGTTATCCCAACATTTTGAAGTTCTGCCTCCCTCTCATCAAAGAATTCTGCTCCACTTGGTATGCGTTCAGCGGGACACACACACAAGCTGCTTTTTTTTTAGCTTCATTGACTTCATGCATCCATAGACAGGGCGTGTGCAGGAAGCGCTGGGCCTCCTTGCTGCAGGGTCAGCACGGAGAGTAGAACCAAAGGAAGCTGAACTGTCATTTCTTCACAGACATCTCTAAATGAAAGCTGGAGCCAACATAAGCAAGGCCAAATTTCTATGATCAGAATAGCAGGATCTTTCATCTGATCCCTGTGTATAAGAAGCTATGTTTTGCACCGGGTGGGGGCTACTGACAGATACGCATTGCTTGGGTATATACATTTTGTACCTGTTTGGTGTGTGTTAGTTATTCTCTATTCTTCTCCACTCTATCTTGTCTCAGGAGGCTGGTCTCCTCAGACACCCCCCAGGCTCCCATGCCAGCAGACTTCAAACTGGACTCGCCCAGTACGAAGCACCAAGAAGATGGTCAGAGAGCTGGAGGAGAGAGAAGTAGGGACACTTCTTCCCCGCTCCCTCCTGCTTCGTGTCTGGTTCTGCCCGGGCCTGCATCCTCACAGGACTAAATGCCTCCTCAACAGGCCTTCCTCAAAGCACCAGGACACCTCAATGTTTCCGGTTTTCTGATGCCTCACCATTCCTTATGGGGTTCCTTAACCTTGCCTGCATCTGTGGAAACATTTCCTTTACGAAATGCCCTTCAGTTGTCATCTGAGTGGAATTCTATCTTCTGCTGGGACTCTAAGTGATCCAGAGTAAAAAGATACAATGCTACTCTAACAAAAATATTGGAGATGTAAAGGAAAAATATTTTTCTAAGTAAGAGGAAGAAAATAGTCCTTGAGAGGCCTAATTCACAGCCCCCATAAAGTCCACCTTTTTTGAGGTTAAAACTTCTGCTCTCCAATCTTCTTGGGTGATCCCAGGATTTCAAGCATCTATAATCTTGTATTCAAAATGTGGTCCTCAGACCGGCAGGCTTAGCAGCATCTGAGATCTTGATAGAAATGCAGTATTTCAGGTATACTCCAGACCTACTGACTCAGTATTTGTACTTTAAAATGTCTCCAGTTATTTGTAGTCATGTAAAAATTTGAAAGACACTAGACAAACACCGTAGGTCCAATTTTACATCTTTAGTACAGTACTTCTTAACTGGGGATGAATTTTGCCCCTCTGGTGGGCATTTGTTAATGCTTAGTGACATTTCAGAGCTGAGAAGTGCTATCGGCATCTAGTGGGTAGACACCAGGGATGCTGCTAAACTTCCTACAATGCACCAGACAGTCCTCCACAGCAAAGAATTAACCAGCCCAAATTGTCAATAACGCTGAGGTTCGGAAACCTTGCTTTAGCCCTACCTCTGTGACCCACTGTTTTTGACAACCTGAAAGATAGCTCTATCTTGATGTCTAGATGGAACTCAAGTCACATTCTTCTTCCAATCACCATCATCCCTCCTAGACCTAAATCAGCCTCTATGTCTATACCATGGCTCTCCTAAGCTAGAAAGCGGAAAGTCATCCTGAATGCCTCCTTTTACTCACCGATTGCTCGGAAGATCCCATCACTTCCGCCTCCTCTGCCACCACCACCATGCACATCTCCATCGTTTTCAGCTCATCTACCATAGTAGCCCTTTAGCTCGATTCTCCGCTTCTTGGCCCTCGGCAGGCAAGTCCACTCTTTGCAGCGATACCAGACTCACTTCCCTAAGGACAGACGTTTCTCTCATTTTGCCACCTAAAAAGCTATTCCTCAACACTTAGTGTCAGAGTTGCAATATAGCATCTCCTGGGTATGATTAATTTGATTCACAGTTTTTTTTTTTTTAACCACATCAAATTGCTGTTTTATTTTTTTAAGTTTTTTCATTTATTTGAGAGAGAGAGAGAGAGAGGGAGCACAAGTAGGGGAGGGGCAGAGAGAGAGGGAGACACAGAATCCAAAGCAGGCTCCAGGCTCTGAGCTGTCAGCACAGAGCCTGATGCGGGGCTTGAACCCACGAACCATGAGATCATGAGCTGAGCCTAAGTCGGGTGCTTAACTGACTGAGCCATCCAGGTGACCCTCAAATTCCACTTTTAAGAAATTAGAAAGTAGATCAATCTTAAACCCAGAGTCTCATACGAACTGCTTCTGCTACTCTCTTTTGATAGGTCATGAGCTCTTCAGTTTGCCTCGAGCTCCCATCGTACCTAACTCTAATTTTTGCCTGGACCACCTGAGCACTTCGACTTACAGAATAACATCTAAAAGCCTTACACTTGACCTATAACGCTGGTGACGCAAACTGATCTTAATCTACCTCTCCACTTCATCCTCTCCTATCTCCATATAAAAGTGCTATCTGAAAAACCGGCACTGTCATGAATATTCAAACATTTATCTCAGAAAATTGAATACATTGTTTTCTCTCACTTATCTGGCAAATATTCATGGAATACCTACCCCCACTTATATGCCAGGCACTGTTCTAGGTGTAGGGGATGCAGGAGAAAGCAACATAAAGACAAGGTGCCTTCCCTCATGAGAATCCTTTTCCAATTGCAGAGGCAGAAATAAACCACTGTATGTGTCATATGGTGATGAGTGGTATGAAGACAAACAAAGCAGGGACAAGGATAAAGAGCAAAGGGAGGGAGGTGGTGTTTTATATGGCGTGTTCAGGAGGAAGATAACATTCGGGCAGTGAGCAAAAATGAATGGGAAAGCAGGCCACGGAAGCGTCCGGGCAAGAGCAGGCGGGACCTCTGGAGGCGCGTTGTGCTTCTGTGTCTGAGAACCTGAATGCCAGTTGTTGCTGGAGCGAAGTAAGCAAGGTGACAGTGGTGGGAAACGCGACCAGAGAATCAGTGGGGAATCAGATTATGTGGCGCTCTGGAGGCGCGATAGGGGCTTTTTATTTTACCCAGAGTGAAATAAAGAACCTTGGAGAATTTTGAGCAGGTTGTGATATAACGGCTCCTTTTAAAGTGAGCACTGTAGCTGCTGTGTGGAAAACAGACTTCGGATGGCAAGGGTAGAAGCAAGGAGGCCAATTAGGGAGCTGTTAAAACAGTCCATCATATTAGTTTTAAAAGTGTATATATATATATACATATCGACTAACACACGCTCCAACACGGGTATAGAATGTCCATACAAGCAATAGGTGTCATCCCCTCCTAATCCACATTAGTATTTTGAGAATAGTTTCCTATATGTAGGGATATCAATTATATATTTACATACCCATGTATCAATTTCATATATATAATAGTTTTAAGTCATATTTTTCCTACTATCTTGACTTGAGATACAGCAAAAATTACACCAGAAGACTAAGTAATTATATACTGATGACACCTGATAGGAAAACCTATGCACATTTATCTCCATAGATAGCATTCACTAAACACTCCACACCTCTATTATTCAAAAAACTGTTTCGCCTTTGAGACCTTTAATTTTCTCTTTTCATAAAGATTTTCAAGATGATATCAGGATGTCTCAAATTTGCTTCTGTTGGGGGAGGGGGTGGATGCTGACCCTTGACTGGCTACGGGTTCCAAATTGTTGCAGCTGAGAGATGGTCAGTTGGGTGGCTCACTGCACCATTTTTGTGTATTTGGAAATTTTTCATAAAAGTTTCTAAAATCACCATTTAAAATGTTCATATTAAAATTTTAATATATGATTATTTAAAAACTGTATGACTTAAATGCATACCTTTCTAGTCCCATTAATCATTCCTACATGTAAATGTTCACATATATATGAGATAGTTGGTAAGTGCATAATAATAGGAAAATCCACTAAGGTGGACTTACAAACTATATTACAAGTATTTACAAAAACTGGAACTCTGGAACACTAAAATACCTGCCAGCAATTCTCTTGTCTGTTTTCCAGACACAGTGATTTTAATCCTTATTACAGTAGCTTCTAAGAAGGCTAAATACTTATTCCCATTAAGGCCTGCTAGATACAGTGTCCCAAATGTACTTAATAAATTGCACCTTCTTTGAAAAGAAAAGGTGATGGATTGAAAAATGTTTAGCTCAACCATGCATAATTGATAGGTTCCCTAGTGCAAATAAGTGTCTAATAAATAATTAAATTTAATCTCATTATAAGAGTTTTCATAATGGGATAATTTAATTAAATGAAAGCCAAAAGGGTTTCTAAGGGTTGAAAGATGCTAATGTTGCTATATTTGGCTAATGGTCTGGGGATACTATAGTGAAGAAAGTAATTCACAGGGGTGCATGCATTATTTAATGAATCCCTCTGAGATGGAAGAAAGGACAGATCAATGATAACTTGTCATTTTACCATTGCTTACAAAGCACATTTAAACAACCTAGGATATGTTAAAGGTAGAAAATATGCAAAAAATTAAAAAGACTTTTAAAAGACAAAGGAAATTCATTTCTAATAGCACACTGGAAGTTCTTATTAAAATACACATTTGTCTAGGCACCATTATTTCTACTTTTTATCTATTACTAAAATGAAAATAAATAAAAATCTCATAAGCTCCTGTACAGTCAGGTCAGATCTGGCTCTAAGTGAAAGTAATAATGGATACAGCATGTATATCTGATACTAAAAAATTGATAGCTGAGTCATGAGGGACCCATTAACAAGCTTTTTGAGTGAGCAGAGTTTTGTGCTCCAAGTCTCCAGAAGCACTTAGCCAGACTAGAATAGTAAAATGTAGTCTAAGTAGTTATCTCAGTTACAGGTGATCAGTTATGAATTAATATGAATGATAAAAGGCATCGCTCTTCTATCAGATATTATTTTTAGAGCCATCCTTTAGTGAGAGGTAAAGGTGCAATCACCACAAAATTTGAGCCCGTTGCTCCAGACGGGTTTTTTTCCCCTACGAATAACATGGCAAATAACAATGTAATGTACAGATCATGCAGACTCCTGATTTTTTAAAAAGTGAAATGTAACTTCTTGTGATGACCATATCTAAGTTGATACTTAAAACAGCACAGAACTAAGCCCACTGGCCTCAGAGAAGTAGGTCTATATTTGGACAAATGGTCCAGCCCCTGAAACATGAGTCATGGGGCTCTCCAAGTCTTGGAAAAGAGGCACCTTGTTTACAGGGAAACTCCTTGTTTTCATCAGGGATAAGGAGATGGATGAGTAGTGGTCACTGCTTCAGTCCCCAAGGGTGATCAATCAATTCCTTTAATGTTGGTGTGCCTGCAATGAACCCCATTGAAACTTTGACAAGTCTTTCTCCTGGATGGGAATTTATCATAGAATTATGACATCTCCTAGTCACACTACTTCATTTGATGATGAGGAAACTAAAGGTCAACAATGGTGACTTGCTCAAGACCATCCAAGTGTTTAAATACGGAATGAAATTAAAAAATCCAGGTTTTCTGAGTGCCAGGCTAGGTTTTGTTTTGTTTTGTTTTGTTTTTGCTAGACCAAACTGGCCAAAGAAATTTTCTTAATGATGGTGACAAAATAATGTTTCCCCAAATATATATCCATCGCTACAAGCTTGTGTGTGTGTGTGTGTGTGTGTGTGTGTGTGTGGTGTATTGTATGTGTGAGGGGACGGGGCAATGTGTGGATGGGAAAGCCCTAAAAAGTTGAAATTAATGACTCAACTCTTTGAACAACTGTTTGCTGGTGGCAGCGGTCAACCGTGGGTTACACAAATACGTGAACTGGCTTGATCCAGCTCCTCACTCGGCCTCCCCGAACTCCCTCCCGTCCCTCGTCCCTCTAACCTTCAATTAAGACATATGGGATGTCGAAAAGGTACCTGAGACTGAGCTAATGCGCTCTCAAAAGCTGCTGCTGCTGCACCTGCAAAAGGAACAATGGTTTGTGCTGTCCACCCACATCCGTGTGCGCACAGTGTAGGGGGGGGGCAGGGGTGACAGGGAGCAAAGGGATCCTGAGATGTGTAAAGCACTGCGTCAATACTGTAGGCATGTTAGGCAGATTTAAGACAAGTAATTACCTGTAATTCTCAATTTAAAAAAAGATAATTTTTCTATAGTGATTAGATACCTCCTTTCAGTTATTTTTTATCTGAACATCTGGCTTCACTTACTGTAAAGATTTGGAAACTTCTTATGTGATAAAAATCTTCTTTTGAATGATTAAAAAATATGATTACTTTGCTTTGATAAGGAAGCTTCCCAATTTTATTTTTTTCTGTTTACAAAGAAGTCAGTGATAATCTGGTGAGCTTTTTGGGAGAAAGGTAGAATATATTTAGAGCAACTTTTCTAATCTATTCTCCTTCTGGGAACACTAAGGGATTTGTTCTCTAGGGCTACTCTCTCTCCAGAACTACTGAATTTATGATTGGTCTTTGGTGATAAGGATAGGAATATCCAGGTGGCAGAATATTTGCTCCTACTGTTTCTCAGGCACGGAAAGGACCATGCCCTAAGCAGACTCACTCCTAATCCATTCACAATGAGGCTCCTGTCTTTGACTGTGGGTGTCAGTGCATTCTCGGGATAGACACCTACCTTTACGAGAAATAATAATCTAGGTATGATTAGTCTCATTTCACACATGAAGACTCTAACCTCAGAGACTTACAGAAACTTTAAAGTATTTTTTCCCTTGACTGCAAGACACC
>NC_043714.1:20167271-20179671 GCF_006229205.1 Suricata suricatta
CATTGCAACCTGTTCCTTCTTACATGGAGATATTCACAAGAAGAATAGAGTTAACATTTGCATGTGAAGCTTCCTCAGATTATAAGAGCTAAGCAAGGGAAGGAACCGCAGCTGGATGGCAGGATAGCAGAGGAACGAGACGGATTTGATGTACAAGGTTTACCATTTGCTAAAGGAAATCTCACTGGAGCCCAGATGAAAGGAAGTGTTCAGAGATTGAGAGGGATGAGATGTGGAGGTAACCTCCCAGGTGGGACACTGGGGGGGTCTACACCCCTTACTTCCTAGCTTCCCCAGCAACCCCTAACTAGGTCAAACAAGTAGGTATGCAAAGTACAGATATGGTTTACTCAAGAACAAATGCTTTCATAATCCAAAAGATCAATGACATAATTTTCCTTTATAAATTTGAAATATTGATTCCCAAATCAAATCTCCTTGAACATTGCAGTGGTTGGGCTCTTAATTATTTATTCAGTTATTATGTTTTCTCAAATACGGAGTTGTTTTTAAGACAAATTACTTTTTGTGTATGACTGAAAATTCTAGACTATTTAAAACACCGAATTTATCTAATAACTGTAAGGAAGAAAAGAAAACAAACAGGAAGAAGACTCAAAATGACAGATTTGAAGCCCTGACCTAATATTTGCAAGAAATGGATTGTATCACAGTATAAATGAGGATCATAACCTGAAAGTCGTCTATGATATCTAACAGCATTAAGCCGGTCTGCTGTGAAGACTATCTTTCCTTTCCCTTCTTCGGTGTGACTGATGGAAACTTAGAAGTGGTTTTGCAGCTATGATTTTTATCCTTTTGAAACATTGCAAATATTTTTGTTTTCCATTTCTTGTTGGATATTGAGGTTGGCCTTTGTGCTGCCCAGATAGAAGTCTGCTTGAGGTGACCCTGCCTAACTACAACAGCTTGTGGATGCTTTCCCTCCTACGTTGTTTGCTTAGCTCCTTCTATTGTGTCCCCTGCTGCTTAGTGACCTGGCTATGGTTTTGTTTAGGGTTTTCTTTTTAAGTAATAAAGATTCAAAACAAGAGAGAATAAATTTCCCAGGCATCAAACCAAAATATACAGACATCAAGCGACGTGGAGCACTTAAGAAGATACCTCCATTCAGAGCAACTGATTTCGGTTCTCTGAAGGTTATGGAAGAGATCACACCCTTATCTATTTGTGGACTAAGACTGTGTCCTCTTATACCTTGTGTTATTCCTAGTAAGTCATTCATTGACTTAAAAAGTAATAATATGTTGGTACAATGAATGTTTTATCTATATTTCCTCCCACCCCCAATTTGTTTTCACCTTGTCTCTATTTTTTTCTTATTTCTATCATTGTAGTCTCCGGCACATATATGGTTACATAACATGCCAGCGTTGTTCACTATATACAGTACACACACACACACACACACACACACACACACACACACAACCTAGCCGGGGAAACCTAGTGCATCGCAAAGATTGTTAAAGCTGGAATAGTAATATAATTTATGACTTTCAGGAAAGGGTCATGTGGGTGAGCCTGCATTGGCTTATGACCGAGTTTCCATTGAATGAATCAGTTAAGATAGGATAGCAAATTTTTGGCACACAGGAGAAAAAACCACTGATTGATGGACTGAAATAGATTGCCCAGAAAAAGCTCTGTTTAGTGGGGATTTATGTGGAGGGGGAGGTTAATGAGGAGGTGTGAATAAATATATTTCTACATGGATGGGTGTTAATAAAATGTATTTCATATAACATCAGTTACTGCTCTGAAACATTAATACTAATCTATGTTGCTATGTGGCAATGATGCATAAAAAACACCCTAATGAAATGCCAGACTAAGATTTATGCAATAGTTAACAAAACTAAAACTACTTCATGAATTTAAAATGTGGAGAAATTCCTTTGTATAGAAATAACTAGTAATGCAAAATACATGAATAAAATCAATCTTCATGACTTACTTTCAAATGCTCATTCTTATCTGAATAATGAAAAAACTGGGGAAATACTCTGTATGGAGCAACAAGAAATACACAAACTTTCCTAGAACAAGATCTTGCTGTAGCCAATTCTACCCCACTGGCTCGTCCAGTTACTGCAATCAGAATAAGAAATGCTGTTAAATTTAACAAAGAACATCTGTTTTTCATTTGAGGTGCATTCAAGTCTTCATTAAAGTGTCCTAACTGCTCTTTTCTTTTTCTATTTCACAATGGCTTTCCTTTCTAATACTATTGCAAGTTCAGCATGTGACTTAAAAAACCTCAGAGTCACTGTGGCATTTCCTTTGAAAAATGCCAGGAGAAACAAGGGAGAAAGCTGAAATCTCTAAGTTTAATAACATTTACTACCATTCACCTTTTCCATACTTCCTAGGGGTGTTTATTTTCTACAATTATTCAACTAGGTTTCACGGAACCTGAATCCTCCAGAGGCCTTCACTTCTGTCTGCAGGGAGGCCCAGGAAAACAGCTTGAAAGTGAGTTATTGGCATTATTCCCTTTGATGGAAGTATTTGGTCACCTTCTACAGGATGAGAAGTCAGTTCTGAGCGGCTGAAATCCAAGACCTCAGTTGGCTTTGTTCTGCCAAATTTGTTTGAATATTTAATTTGTTCTGAATGTCAAAGTCATCATTTTTTAAACATTTCCTTTGTTTTCTTGAAACCATTAACCCATTGAAATTAACAAAGTAATTTAAATACTTATTTCCTTGAAAAAATAGAAAATACTTTATAGACTTATATGGGAAGACTCATCAAATTCTAACCAATAAATTGCATTTAAATATAGCCAAACTATTTTCAATTTAGTAAATGATTAAAGATGTCTAATCATGCAAGTGCACATTTAAGCTGATTTGAAAAAAATTATATTTTTAAGCACATTTTAAGAATGTTGTCAACTATATATAATAAATTTTTTTGTATTTTGGATACTTTGGGTCAAGTGATAAGAATATACTATATTGGTAAGCACCTGGAAATAAGAGAAAGGTAGAATTATCTTATGGCTGAAAAAGAAGCAAAGAAATCATCAATACCAGTATGAAATTAGAATTTTGTCAAAGATCACTTACCTAATATGACCAACTGTTCAAAATGTCATAAATGGAAAAACAAAGCCTGACTCACAGTGGGCTCTCAGGAACATAGGGCCTCAAACATAGTTACAGAATAGAGGGTGGAGATGATGAGGCAAGGATGCATCGTTCTAGTTTATGGAAAAGCGACTCAGGAATTTCCTGATAGGATTCCTGATTCCTTACCTGATTTATCCTCTTAGGATAATTTTTTTCCAGCTTTATTGAGATATAGTTGACATATAACATTGTGTATGTTTAGAGTGTACAGTGTGATGATTTGATACACATATATACTGTGAATGAGATATTTTGCAAAGATGGCTCTCACTTGTGTACTACCACGATTATATCATGCTTACTGATAAAAAAGTAGTGAACCACAACTAAGGCGATTAATAATACTTCTCAGGTTAAGTGTTTTAATCATTTGGGCAAAAACCATATTGTAGTTTCATTTTGGCATTATCAATATGATCAGGGGTTCCATGGGAATTATTTATGAAAATAGAATTATATATTAAATATATTAAAATTAAAATATTATATTGAATATAATAGATTAAAATATATAAAAGATCACTTATTTTTGCAATTATTGTATTTATATATATGCATATATATATATATAGAGAGAGAGAGAGAGACAGACAGACAGAGACAGAGAGACAGAGAGACTTTAAAATGCAAGTAAATTAGTACTAGTAAAAATAATTTGACAATACCTATGAAGCAGTGCATTTTGGTAAGGCTTGAGCCACTGTATGAGTTTGAAGGAAATAAATATATTTTACTTATATTAATCCTATAATAAAACTTGATTCATAGGTTTTGTCTTCTCTGGGGGGGGGTCTAATAACAATTGACCTTTATCAAACAATTTATTCACCAGCAACTCTGCTAAATCCTTTACATTTATTATCTCACTTGATCTTTCTTTTTTTTTTTAATTTTTTTTTTTTTTTTTTGATACAGAGAGAGACAGAGCATGAGAGGGGGAGGGGCAGAGAGAGAAGGAGACACAGATCGGGAAACAGGCTCCAGGCTCTGAACTAGCTGTCAGCATAGAGCCTGACGCGGGGCTCGAACCCATGAACGTGAGATCTGACCTGAGCCGAAGTTGGAGGCTCAACCAACTGAGCCACCCAGGCGCCCCGCACTTGATCTTTCTTATCCCCATAAGGGAGATATCACTTAAGATAATTTTTATCCATATATTACAGCTGCAGGAGAGTGATAGTCAAAGAGGTTAAGACGCTGTTCAGAGTCACACACAAGCAGTCAGTAGCAGGGCTGGAAGGCTTCATTTGCAGCCTGGGAACCAGACTTGAGTACAAAGATTATCCTGAGAATCCAGGAGGACAACAGAATAAATAGGTAAATAAATACTGAGAAACTATGTTAAAATCTGAAGAAAGAGGAGAGATAAGAATAAGATGGAAAGCATGAATCAATACTGTTTGGAATGGAGCCCTGCATCATCATCCCTGATTTGGGCTAAGAACATCCAGTTGAGCCAGGCCTAGAAATAACCTGTGATAAATAATTGATTCTCTTAGGGGGAGGCTGGAGCCAGCCCAATCTGGGATGCTGGCCAAGGGGTTATTAGCCCTGAAACCAACTGGGGACGGGGCTGCAAAGGCTCCTGAAGCAGCCAGAAATGAAGGAGCCAAAGGGTGAGAACAGAGTCCTTGTGGAGCGCTACCTAGGTCGTTTTAAGATCAGACCCAAAAGGTAAAGTGGAAGAGTGCATGGAACAGCCAAAAGATGGAGAGTTGGAAATAAACTGGAAGAGAATATGAACCCAGAAACAAAACCTGCAGAGCCTAAGAACACGGAGCATGAGAACTTGGTTTGCATTAAGTGGATAAAACCATTATAGAGTCAAGGTAGACATGCCAAAACCTCTAAGACATAAGAAGGATTTTTAGTCTATCTTTGATAGTTATGGCTAGCTTGGAACGTAATGTCTAAGTAGTCCTCTTCCTACTATTAACTCAGATACTACAGGAAATCTGTTAAAAACTATTTGTTGTATATGGGTCATGTTCTCAGTTCTCTGTTAAGTACAAACACAAAGAGAAAGGAAATAAGATACAGTCCTTGTTCCTTGGGTTTATATTCTGGTTAGGAAGGGGAGAATGATCTCCCTGCCTCCTTTCCTCCAAACTGTATCATCATTCAATGAGCATCTCTCTCATTTGACCTAGCAGAGATCACATCAACTCACTTTTCTTTTAAAATGTCTCCTGAACCCAGGGCATCTGAGTGGCTCTGACTTCAGCTCAGGTCATGATTGCACCATTCGTACAGGGGACAGCTGTAGAGTTTGATGCAGGGCTTGAACTCACATACCCTGAGACCATAACCGAAGCTGAAGTCCAATGCTTAACTGCATGAGCCACTGAGGTGCCCCAACTTTTGAGGAAATTTTTCTTTTGAGGAAACTCAAGATATCACTTTGGATAGTATTAGCCTGTATTACTGAAATGGAGTCTAAAGGCTAGCCTCACCAATCCCCTCTCCAAAATTATCCCACACATTTATACCATATTGTTTTCCCAAAAATATTATTTTGGATATATCATTCACCTAATCACAACTTTCAGAGGCTCCTCTATGACTACTTCATGAAGTCTAAATCTGACAACCGGTGGAGCTATGTCCTTGCCATTCAGTTGGTCTGATTTACTCATATTTTCTAGATTTTGTCAGCCTCCACTCATTGGTGTGCTATTTGAATTGCATGGAATACAATTCTAACTGATCCACTAGTCTTGGTCTCACATATTTTTAAAAAAGATTTGGCTTAAATATCACTGGAGTTTCTCATAGTTGCTTCCTTGTTTGAACTGTTGCCATATTTATTTCTATGGACTACATACATTCTGTCTTCCTAAAGAGATCATAAGCCTCTCATGGTTAAAAAATATGTTTGGCTTCTGTATTGTTTTATTTTACTTATTTGTATCTCTAGGACCTGGAACAAATGCTCTACATAGAAATGTAAAATATATCAATAAAAAGGAAAAAAGAAATATAAAAAATTACATTTTAGAATCCAGCAAAGCTTGTTTGCCCAGCCGCTTAACAGGAAGGTTGGATTCAGTGTATATTCAGAGTGGCTCATCCTGGAAGGAAGGGCTTGTGGCCATCATAAATCCTCATGTGGCATTCTTCAGCAGGAGGCTGTATTCGTTTTCTAGAGCCACCATAACAAAATGCCACAAACTGAGGGCTTAAACCATCAGAAATCCATTTTCTCACACTCCTGGAAGCTGGCAGTTCAAGATCAAGGCATCTTTGGCTTTTTCTGAGCAAGATGGCTGTCTTCTTGCTTGACCATGCATGGTCCTTCCTCAGGGTGTTCTGCATGCCTGCCTCTGCCCTAATCTCCTCTTCTTATAGGAATACCAGCTACATTGGCTTAGGGCCACCCTTATGACATCATTTTACTTTAATTACCTCTTTAAAGGTCTGATTTCCAAATACAGTCACATCTTGAGGTGCTGAGGGCTAAAATTTCAACATATTCATTTGAGGTGGGGCATAATCGAGCATATAATAGATATTTTTGAAACACTTATTCAAGTGAGTGGAACTAATCAGACTGAGAATGAACAAAGACTGAAGGAAGACAATTTGTCATTAGAGGCGTGACCGCAGAGTTTTTAATTTTTATTGCTTTAGATTTTTTTTTTACTTATATTATCCTTTACTCCAAAGTATGCCTGGTGCCCAGAAATAAAACTTCTGAAACTAAAAGTGTTTCCCTTCTCTGTTTCAGGAAACAAGTAAGTCAAAGGCAAGCTTAATAGACTCAGATTCCTGCTAGGATTATCGAGTCATATGGTCAAATACCAAACTGCCCAACCTGTGCAGGATGCACTCCTTTAGCTGAAGCTCCGAAAGCATGAAATAGACCTATTTGGACATTTCCCTTAGAGTTTTGCCTTTTTTTTTTTTTTTTGCAGGTTTCTGGTATCTAGAGAATAATAGTCTATTGTACACATGAAAAAGTAGGGGAATAATTTGAAGAGAGAAAAAAGAATATGAAAATTTCAAGACTTTCTAGAATATTTTGACATTAGAAATTAAATAAGTAGAATATACTCCAATGTCGCTTGAATAGATTTAAATAAAACAGACAATATGTTGTCGCATGGGGCTTATCCTTAGGGGCACCTGGGTGGCTCAGTGGGTTATGCTTTGACTTCAGCTCAGGTCATGATCTCGCGGTTTATGGGTTTCAGCCCCACATCAGGCTCTGTGCTGACAGCTCAGAGCCCGGAGCCCGGAGCCTGGCTTAGATTTTGTGTCTCCCTCTCTCCTGGCCACTTCCCCACTTTCTCTCCTCTCGCTCTCTTTCTCTCTCTCTCTGGTTACCTCTCTCTCTCTGTCCCTCTCCCCTACTCACACACTCTGTCAATAAAATAAAAATTAAAAAACTAAAAAAAATGTAATAAATAAATGGAGATAGGGCAAGTAAAGATTCACCAAGAAAGTGCCATCTTAACAAAACAAAGACCAGAAACAAAAGAGGGAACAAGTTATGGGATGTTGGAGAGCAAGAACATTCCAGAAAAAAGAAACAGCAAATGAAAGGCCCTATGTGGGAGTGTGCTTGGTGAGTCTGGGGGAACCACAGAGAGGCAGGTGAGGCGGAAGCCATCAGTGAGAGGGGAAGAGTTAGAGGTAATGTCAGTACCTAAGGCCGGATCACTCAGTGTCCTGATGGCCATTGGCTATTATTCTGAGGGATATGAATAGCCCTGGAGGGTTCTGAGCAGAAAAGTCTCAGGATTTGGTTTGCATTTTAAGGAGAACACTTCTGGCTTTGTAAACAAACTAAAGAGATGCAGTAGGGAGTTAAAATGCTATTTTAGTAACCCAGCTGAGGAATGGTGGTGGCCAGCAGCATGACTGTAGCAGTGAATTTGTTGAGAATTGGTCAATTCCTGATGTATTTTGTAGACAGACCCAACTGATTTTGTTAATGGTTTGAATATGGGATATAAAGGGAAAAGCAGAATCAAGGATAACTTTGAGATTTTGGAGACTAATCAACTGAAGGATGGAGTTGCCATTAAACTTATATTTAAACATTTACATGCCTACTTCTCACTCCCAGTGGCATTAATAACCTTCTGGGAAGTATTTTAGGTTACAAGTTGTAACCTTGAGAAGTGACATGCTTGAGCACCTAGTACACAATTTCACAATATAGGTATTCCAACATTTCCTCAATAAATACGATAAGGCATTATGCATAAGTAATGGAAAAAGGCATTTCAGTTTTCTGCAAACCTGTCTCTCAGGGGACATTTTTTGCACATTACCTCAGTGATAAGGAGATTTTTGCAGAACGAAAAGTTTACACAATTAGATAAGTTATGGCACTAATTCAACCTGAAAAGCTATTCGTATTGGTTCTCTTGGTGAAAGACAAATGGAATAAAATAAACTTAATAAAGTATTTTTAAATTGTAGTGCAGTAAATCTGTAGAGCTATAAGAATCTTTTGGCAAAACAAGGAAAACACCTGAATATTCCAAAGTCTTGACAATAAACCCGAAACATCCTAAGTGATACAAGTAATACACGTAAGAATAGCTTATAAGCTATAAAACTCCGCAAGATCAAATGACATAGCCCACAGACTACCCAAGCAAGATTTACATTTCATTTATGTGTATTTACAGTAAGTAAAACTAAAAAAAAAGGGGTTTTAAATAATCCATTGCAAGAACATACCCTAAGAGAGAACCATTATTTATTTGCCTGATGTATATATGCCACACTTAAACCACGCCACTGCCCTTCCCCAATAGTACCATTTAGTACAAACAGAGAAATAATTTGTTTAGCTATATAATCAGGAGAGGCTGCACACAATAAAAGAAAGCATTCTGGTTTTTAAATGAATAAAAATTGATTGTGTCCCTATAAAAACTAAATTGGCAGAGTGTTAACTGCATTTCACATAAACATCTGTAGTGGGCTGTGCCTCTCCGCGGTGCTGTAATGCAATATGGGACACTTAGGAATAAATGCATCCTCCAGATGAGTTCAGAGAGATTTTCTAAAAGCGCCTGATGAGATTGTAAAAATCGGATTAGTCGGGACTGCTAATGACACTTACAACAAAGGGAAATCTTTAAACAAAATTATTTTGCACTTCTCTCTTGATAGGTTATATGTAAATGAGTGCTGATTGAAAAATGTTTGCTTGAAGGGAAATTCACACTAATAAAGAAGAGGTCATCCTGACTCAAATACAGTACCTCTCATCAGAGGGACTTTAAAATTAACCACATTATTTCCCTTTTGGAAGCTATTTCAATAAATAGTATGATGATGTTATATTTTGTCTTTGGTGCACTTCCAAGTATTATAATTATGATATGCATGAAATTGTAGTATGCTTAGTTCCAGGTGTGCAGACATATGTATGTATACATATACATAAATATACATGTATAAATAAAGTTGCCAATGTTTTATATTTTTAGAAACATCCATTAGTTTGAGGAAAAACTGTTGATTCAGTGTTTCAGTCAGGATTTCTTATTTTGGGATAGTTTTATATTTAGCACAATTAAAAAAAAAGTTAAGTTCTAGTGGCTCAAGTACATAATTTTATGTTATTTGTTCCCTCTACTAAAACATCAGGCTACTGCATTAGAAAGAGCAGAGTTCAAATTCTAGCTCTCCCTGGTACCAGCTTTAAAACCAGAAACTGATTTATGAAAGAACAGTCTTATTCCCAGAACCTGAGGCTTGTCCTTGAGGTCCCAGCTGTCCATCTCTAAAATATATATAATGCACAGCTTCCTAAAATGTGTGAGATTATGTACAGCTCATAACCAACCAACTTGATTACAATTACATACTCTAGCATGAACTAAATAAATTATATATTTATGTATAACATAAATACATAAATAAGTAAATTCAAACATTGTGCTTGGCACTGAAGAATGCCATAGACATAAGTCATAACTCTTGTCCCCAAGGACCATAAGAGCTCATGGAAGAATTATAGATACTTAAAACATTTAATAAGATTAATATGAGTGATATAGGCAGAAAGTGCTGTCAGGGATTATCAGTGCAGAGGAAATTATGGGTGGTGACTTCCTGAGGTGGGAGGGTTGTTACAGTGATGTCTGGACTGTGGCAAGTGTGTAAAGATAGAGAGAAATAAGGGGGCATCCCAGTGGAGGGCCCAAGAGAAGCTGGAGTGAGCAGAGCACATACAGGGATGTGGCTGAAACTAGCTTAGCCATAGCGAGAGCTCTGGGTGGAAGGACAATATCAGAAGATAAGTCTCTGGCTCAATGTATATGACACTGTGCCAAAACCTGCAAGGGAGAGCCAGACCTCTATACTGAGGTTTGAAGGATGTCTTCATGGATCTTACAGAACAGGCTTAGTAAACCTGAAGTCAGGAAGTAAAACCTTGAGTAAAAAAGGTTTGAGCTTTGAGCTTGTTTGGCCTCCAGTGAATGGGAAAAACTGTGACCAAGTAGTTACTCCAGGTGCTGTAAGTTGGAAAAGGGAGTATATAATAAACCCAGGAGGAGCTATTCTAAAGTTGGGCAGACAGTTATTTAGTAGTTGTAATGCTGGTCAACCAGCTGGTATCTCAGGATACATGTTGAGTGCTGTAAATGTCTTTCCATTTGACCATGGTTCTGGGAACTAAACTTCAGGGTAGATTCATATTTTCCAATTAATTCATTGAATAAATACTCATTGGGCTCCTCCATCATTCCTTGCTTCATGGAAGTACTTGGCTTACCATTGATTCTGGTGTCAATGGCATGGAATTAGAGACTTGTAAAGTTTAATGACTGTGTCAATCCTACCCATAACAATATTAACTAAGTTTCAAGTACATTTGCTAATTTATCTATTCCATGAATATTCAGGAAGTACCTACAAGTACTAAAGGAAGTATTGCCAGTAGTGTTATGCTTAATGACCAGGCAGATTCTCAGCTCATCCACTAAACTAGCTATATGTCTTAGCTCTGATTATGAATATAGTAATCTCAAGGGTAATTATGAAAACTAAATGGATTCAGACATGAAAAATGCCTAGAACACAGCTTGGCACATATTAAGTCCTCAATAAATGTTGGTTGTTATTATTATTATTATTATTATTATTATTATTATTATTTTTAGAGACTGCATAAGCCAAGTCAAAGATGCCTTGCAAGGGTAGAGATGCTGGTATAGAAGTCTGAAGTGTTAGTAGGCACTTTCTGTTTAGATGAAATAGGAGAAGGTCATTTGAGGCAGATTAAAATAGCCTGCAAAAATGTTGAAGGTGTGAAGCAACAAGATAGGTACTGCTTTCTTGGCTGAAGCATGAAGCCAAAATGCAAAAGGACCTGTATGCTAGGCTAAGGGGTTTCAGTTATATATTTAAAACTATGGGAAGTCATTGGAAGATTTGATGATAGGATAATGACATGATCAGTTTTGTGCTTTAGAAACATTGTTCTGGCCATGGTGATAGAAATATAATTTTGGAAGCTCTTTGACAACAAGGGCAAGGAGTGATGAGGGACTGAACTAAGGCAGGGCTGGTGCATACAAAGACAAGGGGACATAATGAGGAAGAGTTTTAGAGGAAGTCCTTATAAGACTTGATCACTAAGTAGATGTGGGAAATGGTACAAGGGAATACAGGATGGCAACACTTCCAAGTCTTGGGCCACAATGTCAAGAACAGACCATTTTCTGAGATGAGAAAACCTAAGGATGCAACAAGTGTAGGGGTGGGGATGATGAGCTTATGTTCAGACCTGCTGGGTCTAACTGTGGGATATGCAGGTGAGGATATGCAGAGGCATCCAGATATGAACTGGGAGCTCAAACAAAAAGTTCCTATTGGTCATCTCTATCTGGATGTCACTAGAGATACAGGTTTTTATTTATTTATTTTTTAATGTTTATTTTTGAGAGACAGAGTGTGAGTGGGGGAGGGGCAGAGAGAGGCAGAGAAACAGAATCTAGAGCAGGCTCCAGGCTCTGTGCTGTCAGCATAGAGTCCAACACGGGGCTAGAACTCATGAGCCATAAGATCATGACCTGAACTGAAGTCAAACACCTAACCGACTGAGCTACCAATGCACCCTGCGTTATGAGCTTTTAAATGGTAGTTAACAAGTTTTGCATCCCTCTCTCCCTCCTCCGCTCCCCCTGGTTCTCCATTAGGTCTCTCTTGTTTTCCTGCTAGACCTATGAGTGCAAACATATGGTTTCTGTCCTTCTCTGCCTGGCTTACTT
>NC_043714.1:20179771-20188071 GCF_006229205.1 Suricata suricatta
TCCTATAGATACACAGATGTTTAGCTTAGGAGGAGGCCCACTTACATCCATCTGTGGACCATCTTACAAAGAACAGTATGTTGATTCTGAAAGTCAAACGTTTTCTAGCATTCATCAAAACCACTAATAAGACCAAAAAGAGACCCAAGTATATATATATATATATATATATATATATATATATATATATACACACAAAGGAGGGGAAGAACTAAAGGAACTTCCAATATTTGGGGCCTTAATCACTTGTATTGTATTCAATGAACTGTAATATTAGCCATAAATAGGAGTTTCCTAGATAACAGAACCTTAGTCTCATGCTTGTATAAGCTATCATAACTATGCATCTGCCCTTCTCCAAGTTTAACTAGAAAGTAATTGAGCTATAAACCTGTATCTTGGAAACCCATGAGACGTATGCAACTTCTGGGTCTGCTTCTTTCCTGGATGGATGTTATACAGCCTAGACCACTTTATAACGAAGGTTGTATTGATTTCGAAAGCCAAGCATTTTCTGACATTCATCAAAACTTTGGAATTGATAGATTGTCAATTTATGCTTTATAGGGAATTAATTTAGGTACTATGGCAGGCAGTATTCTATGGATGCCATATGCGTTAGCTTAGTTTATCTTTACAATATCACTGTGCAGTTGATGTTATAACTGTCATGATTTTACAGATAAATAAATTGAGATACTTGAGATTGCTTAACCAAAATCACTGGGCTAACATACAAAGTGGAAACATGTGCCCCTACTTAACATGCCCTGGCCAATACGGATGTCATAATAACTTATCTCCGAAGTACTTTTTAAAATGTGTATTATAGTTTATATTTTATTCTCCTATGCTTTACACTCACAGCCAAATGAGAGCCACTACAGGGGCCTAGATTATATATTCTCAACCATTTAGAATTTATGCACCATAGAGCAATGACTATCAACAACCCAGCTTTATACTAGACTATTCTAGATGGTTTATGTATAGTAGGACTTGCCACAAAGAAATACAATATTACGCTAGGTATTAAAACACAATTTCAAGAAAACGGTTCAGGATAGAGAGATAAGAAGACATTTTGTAGGTCAGAACAATTGGCTGACAAGGCTATAATTCTTAGAGAAGAAAATCTATGGCCAAAAACAAGTCAGAGACTTGAGGGAAATGAATTATTTTTATTGCATACTATGCACATGTAAGAGAACTGTGTCATAATGTTCACACACAATCCTACACAGTGCCCAGTTGGCACTTCCATTTCCCAGGACCCTTACCCCATGCCCATCCTCCAAACTAAATCATGTGTCCATGTTTACTGTTTGCACTGACATAACCACTGAATGGCTTTATTCTAACTCCCACTGGGTCCATCCTCAAACCCTCAAACAAATTCTTAATAAAAGATTTCTTAACATCTCATTTAAGTTTTGTCCTTAGGTAAAATACAATTTTAAAAAAAAAATTAGGAATATTAAAGTTTTGGAGAGAAAATAGACAGCTTTCTAGAGTATTTCTATACACACTGAGATTCTTTTCTCTAAGAAGATGAGACACATAGTCTTTTATTATGCCAAAAGCTTCTATAACCTAGATTCCTACACATGTGACAAAACTGGGTTTTCCATAAATATCTACTGGCCAAATGAATGATTGGTTGGCTGTATTAGTTTTCAAGGAGAAGAATAAGTAGTTGTGTTTATTCAGCCCACTTTATGCTTAAGTGACTCCTATCACATTAATTTACTACAGCTTAGGTGACTTATATACATAAATGAGTTCTCTTCAAAGCACAGAATGAAAGCCCAACATTCCTTTCTAACAAAGGAGAGTGGTTTATGAGCAAATAAATCAGAATGGGAGTAGAGATAGACCTCCAGGGTTGGATCTAAACACAAACCCAGTGAAGCATTCACTGTTTTAAGGAAGGACACGTGGGAACACAGATTCACTAGAGAGCGCCAACAAGAGAGATTAGTTCAAGGGTGGAAAGCCGAGTCAGAAATTAAGGACTATTTGCCAGAACAGAGTGCATGATCACAGACCAAAAGGGAACAGAGAGAATTGCCAAGAAAGGACAGAGAACCCAACATTGAGAATTTAGTCTACTAAGATTGAGATGTGAAGCGAGGAGAGGCTGCCACACAGGGCTGACGTGAGGTGAAAGCCAGCTGGTACCCCAGTGAGAGGGGAGCTAACTTGGTGCTGAGGAAAGAAGCACCCTATGTGCTTCTTGCTCGTAGCCCATATCTATACAGAGGAGTTAGAAATGTCAGAGAGAGTTACACATCTGAACTTATACCCTTAGGCAGCAGCATACCTTTCACCATTGACGTTGGACTGGAACTCTCTGCCCCATCAACCAGATTTTACATCATGAGACGTAGTGATAGTAAAACTATCTTTAGAGAAATATTCCTCAAGATGTCCATTACCAATCTATTTGTGGAATGTGTAGTTTTGAGTACAATTTTAAAATGTAATATTTTTTCCAAGAGCTAGAGATGTTAATTGAAACCATGTGTGAAATTGGAGAGAAAAGGAACTCAAATCAGACTCTATCAAAAAAGTCTCTGAATTTTCACAAGATAACTGAATGTTTTAGCATTGCTGCTAGTATACTTTCGCTTGCTTTTATTTATTTTATTTTTTATTTTATGTTGTCTGTGTGTGCATGCATGCGTGTGTCTGTGTGTGTGTATCTATGCATGTATGTATGTGTTCTGAGAGATTTTTGAATGTGCTTCCAGAATCTAGCTGATTTCAGCAGTTGAAAATCCACCTTCATCATCCATTCCTTTTCTTTTTAAAACTCCCATTCCCTATTAGCTCTTTTACTGTTTGTGATACCGGATGATCTGTGCTGAGAAAAGAGACTGGATTTTACATGTTGTGTAGTGATTTGACAGAAGGTAAGCTGAAATCCGCAGCTGAAATGGAGACTTTGTATCAATAGAAAATTAAAGACTGGGTATCCAGTGAAACAATTTTCAAGAAAAGCTACCAGTTAAGTAAAAGGCTTTAGATTTACCCTTAGTATATGCTGAAACAAAATGATACTTTTTTCTGGCTTGACATCTAATGCCAGTAAGAACGTAAACATCAGGAACTGACCTTTTTAAGTAACAATATTAAATTGATATTTAGATTCATTTTCTAACTATGTATTTTAAGATTTTCCTCATGGCAAATCAGTCTAAACTTTTCAGAAATTAAGAAACATGTGAGTGGTATAGGCCTTCATTTTACCTCATACCCTCCTTTTTACTCTCATTTCACTCATTTCCTTTCTAGAAACACACACTAGGACAGTACAATTGACTCAAACAGGTAAGCCTGTGAACAGCATCAGTTTCTGACATAAGAAACTTTTACAAAGTATTTGGCTTTATTTCTAAAAAGCCTTTAGAATTACATGAAACATCTAACTCACTATTTTGCAATATTATTTATTAAACATCCATAGTCCCTCAAGTTCAAATAATTAAAGTATGCCCCCCCATTTAGAAAATTCCATATTGAAGCACATGATACACTTTAGCTCTTTCGTATTATGTTGCAAATGTGGATAAGAAGACAGGTGGCCAGCAATTCTTCACACTCAGCCTAAATGTTAAAAATGTTGAATTATAATGACAGCTGCTGACTTGAGGACTGGCAGTTACCTCCGACTTGACTGCCTCGTCCTACGCCTACCTGATGCTTGTGCAGAGTGAGCACTGCCATTCTGATTGCCGTACACACGGCTTTTGCCCCAGACTTTCAGAAGTTAAAAGCAATGCTAACATATTATACTTTCTTTGGTGGGTCTTTATAAAATGTCCCTGTCTGTGCCACCTAAAGAAACAGCTTAAGACAAGCTGAATTACTTCTCAGCAGGAACTGAACATCTATAGAATATAGCCATCAAAAGTATAAAAAATATATGTGTGTGTGTGTATATATATATATAAATTAGCATTTACATTCCCCTGCTGGTAGAACTGACATGCTCTAAAACCTTATTATTGGTAATTCTGTCTTATTATGTATATTACACAGACTGGCATAGTGAAGGGCTCAGATTTTTTGCTTTCTCACTACAAAAATCCGTAGCTCTCTTTATCTTTTGTCAGTCACTCACCACTAGGCCCTCCACCTCTTTGGGGGCTCCAGCTTTCCATCAATCTAAATATATCTTGCTTTAAACTATTGCTAAACGGCAACCTGTCATCATGTCCAATCTATTCCTTAACAAGCCTGAAATATAAGCAACTGTAAAGTCTGCAAAAGGCCAGACGTACCTCTTCAAAAGGCCTCGCCACGTGTGCTCCGTGAATTTCGTGACATTTCATCTTCTCACTGGAACTATTTCACAATGACCAATATTACCACATAGTAAAATAACACTTGTTCTCAACTACCCCTAGTTGTCTGCACTTCTAGACTATTCGGATTAACCTGTTTTGTTCAGTTCACATTTATAGGAGAAGTTCTATCTAATTGCATTGAGTTAAACTGTGGTAATTCGTAGCCATTGAATGCGACTATATACAAAGAGAACTACAAAGATGTGCACAGAGGACCTCAGCAGGCTAGAGACTGCAATCTGTGCTATTGGATTCACTGCAAAATTATAACTGCAAATGTATAAATTAAAATGGAATTATGCTTCTCTAATGCTTTTTTCAATTTCCTTAAAATGATTTCACAAGTAAGCACCAATCGTGGACTAAAAATATGCAAAAGAAAAAATACAAACGGTAAACAGGAAAAAATGTACATTTGCATTAATCATCAGAGAAAGGCACACTATAATACTGCTATCACACATTAAATTGGGAAGAATTTAAACCATATTTTTAAGGTAATAAGGGTATAGTGAAATTACACATAGTTTTGTCCACCGATGATGAGGCTATAAATTGATAAGTTGCTCTGGAACATGCTTTGGCTCTACATTTTAATAGCTTTCAAAATACACATAATTTTGAATCTAGTAATCATACATCTGGAATAATTCCTAATGTACACATCTTCATTATAGGAATAAGTATAATAGCACACATATAAAACCACCAAAATATCAAAAAATGGAATATTTTCTAAATTTGGTACAAATAGATTAAATATTATGCTGTCATTTAAAATCACATCTTTAATTCTGCCGAGGATGTGGAGAAACGGGCACCCTCCTACACTGTTGGAGGGAATGTAAACTAATGCAGCTGCTCTGGAAAACAGTGTAGAGCTTCCTCAAAAAATTAATAATAGAACTCTTCTATGACCCAGCAATATAACTGCTAGGGATTTACTCAAGGGATACAGGAGTGCTGATGCATAGGGGCACAGGTACCCCAATGTTCATAGCAGTGCTTTCAACAATAGCCAAATCATGGAAAGAGCCTAAATGTCCATCAACTGATGAATGGATCAAGAAGATGTGGTTTATCTATACAATGGAGTACTACATGGCAATGATAAAGAATGAAATCTGGCCATTTGTAGCAACGTGGATGGAACTTGAGGGTGTCATGCTAAGTGAAATAAGTCAGGCAGAGAAGGACAGATACCATATGCTTTCACTCATAAGTGGAACAAGAGAAATTTAACAGAGGACCATGGGGGAGGGGAAGGGGGAAAATAGTTGGGGTGAGGCAGGGAGGCAAACCA
Source organism: Suricata suricatta (assembly GCF_006229205.1). Lineage (NCBI taxonomy): Eukaryota > Metazoa > Chordata > Mammalia > Carnivora > Herpestidae > Suricata > Suricata suricatta. Next base: position 20,185,427 of record NC_043714.1, read on the forward strand.
TGAGAGACTCTTGAATACTGAGAACAAACTGAGGGCTGATGGGGGACAGGTAGAGGGGAAGGGAGGTGATGGGTATGGAGGAGGGCACTTGTTGGGATGAGCACTGGATGTTATATGGAAACCAACTTGAAAATAAGCTATAAAATTAAAAATAAAGTCACATCTTTAGAAAATATTTATATGTAAAATGTGATATAAAGAATAAGATAGAACTATATATGATAGGAGACAAATCTGTAAGTTATAAATGCACAAAAATACATACACACAGATAGACGCAACCCTAGAAAGAAATATATAACACATCAACCTGGTTACAGGCTTACTAGAAATATTTTTATTTATTTTTCCCAAATTTCCTTATTTTTCACTCTTATAATCAAGGGTTCTTCTTCTGGTGCCTGGGTTGCTCAGCTGGTTATGTGTCTGACTTTGGCTCAGGTCATGATCTCACAGTTGGGGAGTTTGAGTCCCGCATCAGGATTTATGCGTTCAGCATAGAGCCCACTTCACACACCCTCCCACCCTCACACACGCACACGCTCTTGCTCTCTTTCTTTCAAGAACAAACGTTAAAAAAATAAAAAATAATCGAGGTTCTTCTTTGAAATGGTTTCCCTTTACAGAGAAGATAGTTATTATGTGGTTCCTCATCTGGAAACCTGTCAGTTGGTGGAGTGGACACATCTTCATTAATTACCTTTTCTGATCTATGATGGTTTTAGTCTTTCAATATCAAGTCACACATGAGATTGTTTCACCAACAATTGTATATGTACTAAGGATGCTTTATGTTTAGTTGTGGGCTTGAGTTGGACTCATTTTACCTCTGAATTATAGGCTCCTATTCTGTTAAAGCCAAATCCAATATTTGGAAACTATAAACTTGGAGAGAGTGCCTAACTGTGCATATATTGCAATATTCAGGATAGTGAATGACTCCTTGTGCTAGCTGAATATATTGATATTTTACTTTAAAAAATACAGAGAGGGGCACCTGGTGACTTGGTCAGTTAAGCATCTGACTCTTGATTTTGATTCAAGTCATGATCTCATGGTTGTGAGAGTGAGCCCCATGTTGGGCTCTGCACTGAGCGTTGAGCCTCCTTGGGATTCTCTCTCTGTCCTTCCCCCAACTTGTGCTCATGCTCTCTTGCTCTCTCTCAAAATAAGCAACAACAACAAAAATACAAAAGAGACTGGAAGATATAAACAAAAAGGTATTTTAAGAATAAAAAATGGAAGTTTAAAAAACTTTCATCAGTTGTATTCAGCCCTGGTTACACATTTGAGTTACCTGAGAACTATAAAAAAAAAAAAAACCAAACCACTGATACTCAGGTCAAAACTCTTTTTTATTTATTTATTTTTTAATTTTTTTAATGTTCTATTTATTTTTGATACAGAGAAAGACACAGCATGAGAGGGGGAGGGGCAGAGAGAGAAGGAGACACAGGACCAGAAGCAGCTCCAGGCTCTGAGCTAGCTGTCAGCACAGAGCCCGACGCGGGGCTCCAACCCATGAACGTGAGATCTGACCTGAGCCGAAGTCGGAGGCTTAACCGACTGAGCCACCCAGGTGCCCCAGGTCAAAACTCTTAAATGCTGATTTGTGTGGCCCACAGACTTTGAAAGTTTTCTCCTGAAGTCTGTAAGGATACCGATGTTAGGAATCACAATGGTACTTCCTGACACTTTCAACACTAATTATCTGGACAAGAATTCAGTAATTCTGTTGTTGTCTTTTCACCTAAACCCTTACTGTAATTCTAAGGACTTCTTAAGAGTCCATTACTTTACATATTCAAAATATGCTTTATTCATCAGCAGCCATATTCCATCAACCACCAAGAACTATTGAATCTACTACTAAGAAGGCTATTAGGGATTATGTTGCTTCAAATATAGTTCTTTAAAGCTCCTTTAGTCAACTCAAAGTGCTTTAAGTTCCTTCAGCAACTAGGTCATAAGTGGGAATCCCACTGAAGATAAAGTCTGGAGGACTTAGAATCTTGAAGGCTTAGAGAAAAAGCTCTTGAGTCAATCTGAAAGTGACATTTAATGACATACAAAATGAGGAAGTTAGTAATGAAGCAACTCAATAAGGTATGTGGAGCACAGAGGCAAGAAGATAATAGATAGATGGGTTTACAAGGGTAGGATTTTGCTAGATGGATAAAAAAAGAAAACAAAACACACACATAGAAGAGGGGCAATAGGATTTTACAATACTAGCAAGAATGTTATTAAAATGATGACTTAGCTCTTTCGCCTGATCGGAGAACCGTGAGTTCTGTCTTTACTCTCTGCGTCTCCCTCTCCTGCCCCCCTTTTCTCTCCCTCCCTCAGGAGAAGGACCCGCGACGATTCTCCGTCCTGCCGGTCGGGCGGACGAAACAGGTACCGCCGACAGCCGACCGCCGACCGCCGGGGACGAGCGGCCCCCGGCCATCGGGTTAGGACACTCCACCTCCCTTCTCTCTTTACCCTGTTTAATCAATTTCAAATTCCTGTCAAATCTACCTCTAATTTATTTTTCAAATACATTCTGCCTTTCAATTCCTACTACCAACCCCCTAGTTCAAATCATTGTCACCATCAAGTAAATTTCTTAATGCCCTAAACTTGGCTCATCCTTCCTAGTT
>NC_043714.1:20188171-20294258 GCF_006229205.1 Suricata suricatta
GGGGGGGGGGGCAGGGCAGGGCTCAAAAACCCTTTCCTACTCTAGGCTTAGTGAGATACTTTCCACATTTCTCTGACATAGTCTGGGACGGCTCCCAATGTTTCTCCATGCTCATTATGACATGCCCTTTGGCTTCGTAACTCAATTCCCATTAACTGAAATTTGCTGGAGAAATCTCAAAAACCTTGTAGAATTAAATGATGTGACCAAATCCTTATGTATGTTTTCTACTTCCTTAACTGTATTTTTTGCTTTTAATTTTTGCAAAACCTGTACCTAACTCAATTATTTTCTCTTCATTTCATATCTGTACCAGCTTTCAATACATTTTCAACTATTTTAACTTACAATTTTGTAGTAGTGGGCTTTTTAATTCTCCAAAGTGGCCACACTGGTCTTCATTCTCTTCATCAACATAAAACCCTAAAACATCTGTGAATGTGATTCGATTCTCTTTTCTCCATATTAAACTAAGTATTCATGAGCTTATATTTATACCTTTATTTTTGCTATTTTTGTTTCGATGAATTCTTCAAATTATTTGCTGATTTTTCAAATACAAATATCCTCCTTTCACCTTTTTTCTCCTTTTTTATGCTTTTATCATATTTATGTTAAATGCTGTATTGTTCATAGTATCTTGAGAGTAGAGATTAGTTATATGATTTTTATTTGTCTTTCCAACACTGCTTTTAATATATATATTTTTTATATTCCTGAGTCAAAATCCTTGTTTGGGGCACCTGGGTGGCTCAGTTGATTAAGTGTCCGACTTCAGATCAGGTCATGATCTTATGGTTCATGAGTTCAAGCCCCATATCAGGCTCTATGTGGACAGCCCAGAACCTAGAGCCTACTTCAGATTTTAAGTCTCCCTCCCTCTCTCTCTACTCTCCCTCGCTCATGTTAAATAAACATTAAAATATTCGTTTGTCCAATTAACTTTAGCTATTACTTTTCTGATTATATACAGGAAATTTTCAATTTGCATATTCAATATTTGTTATGTTTAGTAAATAAACTAATCCTACAAGTAAGCCCATTTTCTAATGGGAAATATATTCCAGAATATATTTTTGCAAGTATATTTCAGATTATCAACAAATGGATTTAGAGAAGTATCTCTCCTTAGATTTTTCAAAATACATTTAAATGATTTCCCTCATATGCTAGTTTCTGTTTCCTCCTTCATGTACCCACCAACCCACATTGAGCAAAGTACATGAAACCATTCATTCAAAAAGTATTTGAGCATATATTTTTTGCAATACAGAGAAAACAAGATGTGTCCCTAGAAAAAATGTATAAATGTGGAAGGAAACACATTTTTCTCTGCCCTTGTGAAATTCACCACCTTAGCTCATCATTTTGTCTTTTTAAGTTATGGGGCAGAAACCCTGTATCTTTGGTTTAGAGCTGTGCCGTCTAATGTAGTAGCCACTAGGCACATGTGGCTACTAAATAATGTAAGTCCCAAATTGAAATACACTGTACACATCAGATTTTGAAGATTTAGTGCAAACAAAAGAATAAAATTATCTTCTTAATAACTTTAATATGGATTATATGTTACTTCTTATTCTCCTCATTCTAGACAAAGGTAAGTGTGCTCTACTCTGTTTTTCTAGTGCAAGAATAAGCAAACTAAGCTGTATTGAGAGTTTTTATGATGAAAGGAAGTATTTGGGGTATATTGGTTTCATTAGAATATATTTCTAAAATTAATTGTCTTTAAAAAATGTGGGAATTAGAAAAAACTCTAATTATACAAAATTACATAAAAAACTTAAAATTACACTCACATTATATTTCTATTGGACCTTGATGGTCTGTATCATATTTACAGCTAGTTTTTAGAGACTTTAATGACCCTAGAACTAATTTCCTGTTCCATAGAGACTCTATTGTTTAGTCAGGGTTTCCCAAACTCACAGGTGGCCTGGGTTGCTTGCTGAAGTGGTGCTAACTATGCCTCTTCTAACTCTACCGAATCAGCTTCTCCTGGAGCAGCCCTGTGGCCGCCGTGTTTGGTAAACTCTGCTTTAGGGAAGATTCTATGATGGTTTTCATTTCTCTAGGACAAAATGTGAACATTTTTTAAACCTTTCACAACCAGTTAAGTCCTATCTTTGCTTGACTGTCTCCTTCCTGCCTCATTCGTACCATTTTCAAACCACCCTGACCTACTTAACTACATTCTTTCCTACCTCAAGTTTGAATTTGTTCCTCTACTTACCTGATATGCCTCCTCACTGACCCTCCCAAGCCTGGTGCACTCTACTCACTTGTCACTACTGGCTCCTGTAAATAGCTTTACTTCTTATTCTCCTCATTCTAGACAAAGGTAAGTGTGCTCTACTCTGTTTTTCTAGTGCAAGAATAAGCAAACTAAGCTGTATTGAGAGTTTTTATGATGAAAGGAAGTTGTATTTTGTTCAATGCCTTTTATGCATCTATTAAGATGATGATATGATTATTATTCTTAATTTTGTTAATACAGTAGATAAAATTTATTGATTTGCAGATGTTGTACCATCCATGTACCTCAAAAATATATTCTAATTGATCATAGTTTATGATCCTTTTAATGTACTGTTGAATTTGATTTGCTAATATTTTGTTGATTTTTTAAAATCTATGTTCTTCAGAGATTCTGGCCTGTAACTTTCCTTTCTTATAGTATCTTCATCTGGCCTTTGAATGTCAGTACTTCATAAAAGAAGTGTGAACATGTTTCCTTCTCTTCAATTTTTTAAAACTTTTTTTAATGTTTTATTTTACTTTTTGATACTGAGAGAGACAGAACATGAGAGGGGGAGGGGCAGAGAGAGAAGGAGACACAGAACCGGAAGCAGGCTCCGGGCCCTGAGCTAGCTGTCAGCACAGAGCCTGATGTGGGGTTCGAACCCACAAACATGAGATCTGACCTGAGCCGAAGTTGGAGGCTTAACCAACTGAGCCACCCAGTCGCCCCCTCTTCAATTTTTTAAAAAAATATATACTCTAATGTCAAATTGGATTCCATAAAACACCCAGTATTCATCCCAACAAGTGCCCTCCTCCATGCTGATCACCCACTTTCCCCTCTCCCCCAAACCCCATCAACCCTCAGTCTGTTCTCTGTATTTAAGAGTCTCTTGTGGTTTGCCTCCCTCCCTCTCTGTTTGGAACTCTCTTCAATTCTTTAAAAGAGTTTGAAAAGGATTGGTATTAATTCTTTAAATGTTTGGTATAATTCACCTGTGAAGGCATCGGATCCTGCACTTTCCTTTGATAGGAGGTTTTTGACTACAAAGTCAATCTCCTTACTCATAATTGGCTTATTCATATTTCTAATTTATTCATTACCCTGCCTTGGTAGGTTGCATTTTTCCAAGAATTTACCCATCTCTTTTAGATTATCCAATTTGTTGCTGTATAATTGTTCATTATAGTCCCTTATGAACCTTTTTTGTTTCTGAGGCATCCATTGTAATGGCTTCTCTTTAATTTCTGATTTTATTTGAATCTTCCCTCTCAGTCCAGCTGATCTTTTCTTCTGCTTGATCTAGTGTGTTGCTGAAACCTTCTTAGGAAGTTTTCAGTTTTGTTATTGCATTCATTACTTCCATGATTTCTGTTTGGTACTTTCTTTCTTCAGTATTTTCTTTTTCTTTGCTGAAATTTTCACTTTGTTCAGGCATTGCTCTCCTGACTTTGGACAATATCTTTACAAACATTATTTTGAACTCTCTGCTGGGTAAAACACATAGGTCTGTTTCTTTAAGGGCAGTTTCTGGAGACTTACATTTTTCCTTTGTCTGAAACATATTTCTCTGTTTCTTCATTTTTCTTTTTCCTTTTATTTATTTATTTATTTATTTATTTATTTATTTATTTATTTATTTTGGTGTTGGTTTCTGTGTATTAGCTAAAACAGTCATCTTCCACAGTCTTGGATGACTGGCCTCATTTAGGAGAAAAAACTCATCAGTCAGCCCAGCATAAGCTCCTGGTTGCCTGTCAAACTTTTGTTATTGTCCAAGCTGCTGCTTCTTTTTTTAGTGATTTCCAGTTGATCAGGATGTGCCAAGACCTGTCAGTGTCCCAGGGATGTGGAAAATACCCCCATGTCATGTAAGGCTCCCAGAAGTCTATTAATTGCCTCTGTTCATCTCCCCAGTCCAAGCCAGTTGGAAGCTCAATCATCAGACAGCAGCTTGGGAAAGTCAGGATATTAGATATACAGTCTAGTCCCTATCAGGGAGAAATTGGGAGCTGGGTATTTTGGCCTACATACTCTATGTTGAGTCAGAGGGAAGACCCAGGCTCTGAGACTGCTTTTGTGCCCAATTAGAACTACTTCTGTGTTTTATGTGGTTCTGGGGCCTTGTGAATGCTATGACCTGTCAGCTCCCAGAGCTAGGTGATTTTGGGGCCAGGCCCTCAGATTGCAGCTCCAATGTGACAGTTGGGATGGTAGATGTGTGGACAAAGTCTCTTATAGGGAGAATATAGAGACTTGGGTTAATTCTTGTTGTAAGCCCAGGAGATATGGCAAGGAACATGCCCACCAGTCCTTTCAGTCTCCTAGGAGGATCAATCAGCTCTCACATTCAAGATGATTAAAGGTTGGAACAGGCAACAGATGGCAGATTTTGCAGTTAAGTCCTCCTCATGGAGAAACTAGGAGATGGGCTTTTCTTTTCCCCTTCCTTCCTTCCTTCCACCCTCCCTCCCCCTCTCCCTCCCTCCCTCCCTCCCTTCCTTCCTTCCTTCCTTCCTTCCTTCCTTCCTTCCTTCCTTCCTTCCTCTTTCTTTTCTTTCTTTCTTTCTTTCTTTCTTTCTTTCTTTCTTTCTTTCTTTCTTTCTTTCTTTCTTTCTTTCTTTCTTTTTCTTCCTTCCTTCCTTCCTTCCTTCCTTCCTTCCTTCCTTCCTTCCTTCCTTCCTTCCTTTTTCTTCCTTCCTTCCTTCCTTTCTTTCCCTGCTTTCTCTTTGCTAAACCCAAGAGGGACAGCTGTGGGGGAAGTGCTTGTGTGCTCATTTGAAAATTGTTTAACATGGTCCTATGGGACTTATGAATGCCTAACCCCATTGGCTACCCGAACTAGGTGATTTGCAGGCCTGTCCTTTAGGTTGTAGCCTTACAAGTTGGGCACTACATGTGAAGTCCAAACATTTTGCTTCTTGGGGAGAATCTGGGAGTTGAAAGTTCTCTCCTGATTTTAAAGGACTGGGCCTGGGGTAGGGTTTATGGTGAGAATGTAGCTCAGCCTCTCTCACCTGTTTTGATGTGGGTATTTTTTTTGTCATTTGATGCATGGAAGTCACTCAACTAGCTTCTGGATATCTCTCAGAGTGAACTGATCTGTGTGTAGCTGTATGCTTAGTACATCTGTGGGAGAAGAGAATGTCAGGAATCTCCTATCTCACCATTCTGATGAAATCCTTATATAATCCAAAATAACAATTCTTTATTATAGCATTTTTATTTGTTTAGGGATGGTTGCAATGGAACTTATTAATATAATTTGAGGTTTTTAAACCTCTATTTATTTGTGTCTTATAAAATGAAGATAGTATAAAAGCATAACAAATGATAACATATAGACAATGTTCTTTTAAATATAATACTAATATGCATTCTACGTCTACTACATATCTAATATCATAAACTTCATATTTAAACTTCTTTTCAGACTCAGTTTTTTACAAGTGTACTTGCTAAGATCATTGCTATCACATTGTGAACTTCACTGTCTATTTTCAAAAACAGGATCACACCTGCCCTCTGAGCAACAAAGGATCACTTCTTACCTAGATTTTTTAAATGTTTACTAATATTTCTCATTGTATAATTTATATGCAGGACTCATATGTAGCTTTAAAGAAAATTGGAATGATAAAGTAGAATTTCATTCATATTTTAAAAATAACCTATACCTGAAGTTAACATTTTTCTGATAAATGTTAATACTTTATCATTCCATACTTTGTTCAGAAAGGATTGAAGACAACCTTAAACTATGTTTCTGTTAAAACTCCGTTGCCTCCTCCATACAATTGTATTTAGAATACAGACGCTGATGATAACATTAAAGTAAATGAATAGATCAGAAACCCCTTTATAAAATGCAAATAAGAACTGGTAACTGGCCATATAATCAACAGTTGGGTTAAAGGGAAATTTTTAAAAATGTACGGTATACTCAAAATATTTAGTTTTTATTTGAAATAGAAAAATTTGCACTGGTGATGTGAACTTAAGTTCCTTTCTTTGCAGGCTGTAATTCAAAATCAATTCTTACTCCCTTTGCTCATTTGTTTTGTTTCTACAGCATTTTAGTTTCCTGAAAAAGATTCTTAAAATACAGAGAAACTGTTTGTTAAATCTTTATTCCTCCAATAATTATATTCAAAAACTCCCAACTTAAATTCATAATTTTAATGATTATACATAAATCTTTGAATCTCAACTATATGCAAAACACTGTTCCTATTTCATTCAGAAAATAAAACAATAATTATAATTTATTGAGGCATATAATAATTTTTTTCAAATTTCTATTGGAAACTTTCTACATCTATTTTCCTTTCTTTTTTTCATCTGTTTTATTTTCCTAAAATTTAAATTGTAAAGTTCCTACAACATTATAGAAAATTTATGAATAAGGGAAAAGTAGCTGCTCTTCCAGAACCAAGTAAAGAACACCTGGATTGTTCATTTTACCAACTAATATTTTCACGTGCTCTTCTATATACTAATGCGTGAGTTGTATATCTTGCTTTATGTTTTTACCTAACATTAAATCACAAATATTCCCATATTTTTATGTGGTCTTTATACTGTTATGTGGCTTTGCTTCAAGAATCCAATGAAAAGAAATAGCACAGTTTACCTAACTGCTTATCCATTCAACATTTAGCTTATTTTACATTTTTAGAAAACACAAATAATAGTGCAATGAAAATATTTACCATATAACTTTACTCCTTTTTAGGAAAATAAAAACACATATCTCTAAGATAAGTTCCCCAATGTGGAATTAATAGTGCAAAGGATATGGAGCTTTTATGGTTTTTAGTATTTATTACCAAACTACTTTTTGTCACAGTAGATTTATATCTGTAAAATACAGTACCACATATAGGCCTTCATGTATAAAACTCTATAAGAAAGTAGATAAATTTTGAAATGTACAGTAATGTGCAATGGAAGAAATAAATATATAAAATATAATTTTGTATTTCTGGTAACATGAGAGATGGAAAAATATAAGGACATAGAGAGTTTAGTTGTAGTACTGTTTAACGCAGCTGCCGGCAAACTAAATTTCAATTTGTTCCAATCTTTACCAGCATTGGATACTAATTGTATATTTTGTTAGTTTAAAAAGTTAAAATGCACTTAAGTACATAGTTCATAACATTAATTTATGTTTATAGATACATTCATAAAGAGTAAACCATAGGAAAACCATTGGAAAAACAATAGGATATTTAACATAAAATTAGGATAACGTTTCCTCCCTAGAGGGGGACTGCAGAAATGAGGTGTCACCAGAAGGGGTAATCTAAGGTACTGGTAGGGTTCCATTTCTTCACTTTGTGTATTAGCATCAAAATTGTTTTTATCATTCACTAAACATAATTTATGCATGATTTTGCATATATGATCTTTTCCACAATAAAAATAAGATTTTAAATTAGATGCACAGAGAATATCCGACCATTCTTACCTTGGGTTTGCTTTGCCAATATGCAGTAAGGTGGTGGTGGTGAATTATGAGCATGCATAATGAATGATGGCTCACCCAGCCCCTGTGGGCGAGCACCATGCAGCCCTAACTGTAGACAGGAGGTCTCATCAGCACATCGATCCACACCTCCCTTCACAAGATCTCCTCAGGCCCGAGACACTAGTATCCGGTATCTCCCTCCCTCAGCAGCATAATCTCAGGAACTTTCCTTTCTTTTCTAAATGTTAGCAATTGGTTCTTTATCTAGAAAAAATTCTATTACTTCCCTCACTCGTTAACAATGAAAGACAAAGAAAAACAATTTTATATCAGGAAGAGATATGAATTAGAAAAAAGAAAAAAATAACACGAAAACATGGAGGCAGTTGCAGAGAGAATGTGTGCAAACCTGTAGGTCTCCACTGCAAAGCCTTCCCAGCCAGTCATCAAATTACAAGAACCACCTCCTCAACACCAAAGTCCTGCTGCTGATACATAAAAGGCCAGACTCTTTTGTGGATGTTTCTTACCAACTCACTCCTATAAACAGAACACTTATTCTGATGAACATGCTAACCACATTTCCACTTTTTGGTTAAAAATTTTATTATGCATATCCTTCCACTGTGACTGCACCATTGGCACTCCTGGATTATGTTTAGTTTCACTGATGTCATTTACTGCATGGAGACACCTAATCAGTAAACAAAAACCTTATTCACCAATATTCAGTTTCCTTAAAGAAGGTAGGAAACCTTTATTTCAGGCTCAACAACTCACTATTAGAAAAGTAAGGGGAAGGATGCCAGCAGGATGATAGCATAGGTTGTTCCTGTTTTCACTCCTCATCACAAGAACAATGATCATCTATTCAAGAACAACACATCACTGAGAGAACCTCAGAAGATGGAGGTGAAGCGAAAGTACCTCCCTTCCCCTCACGCCCCTCCCCGTACCACAGAGATTAAGACAGGCCACATTAAAAGGATAAGGTAAGTGGCTACATGTTGACTACATTATCTCTCCCCCAGACCAGCACCATGCAGAGTGGTCTTCCTTGAACTTCCAGTTCCTCTAAGTGGGAAAAGAAAGCCCAGGGGGATAACCAGCTTCCATCCCCAGCACTGTGGGTCACTCTGTGGGAGCTTCTACTCTGATCTCACACCAAAGAGAATGCAGGGAAATCTGTGGGGCTCAAACTCTGGGAATCTGACTGTGATTGAGAAGAAGGGAGGGGCTTGCAATAATCAGTACTTGGATTTTGGCAGACAGAGTTCTACCTTCAGGGCCCAAGTAGTAATCCCAGCCTTCACTTTTGTTCATTATCAGAACCAAGTCTGCGGTACACTCTGACCAGAGAACTCAGCAGGGTATAGATCTGCCTGATTCAGATCCTCAAATGAGGAGTTTTGCTGGCCCTGAAGCCCAGTTTGCCTACACCCAAGCAAAGAGCTAAGTCACAGCCTTCCCCACTGTGGAGAGTGTCTCTTGGTCTCATCTGACTAGAAGGATGAGGGACAATTCCTGGAAGCAGTGTGACCCAGCAGTGCTTGAGCTGAGAGGTAGGTGAACAGAGCTGACAGCCCCCTGAATAAAGTCAGTGCTGGGTATGGAATATCCCCATGCTACACACAAGAACAAGTGTTAATTCGTAGCCAAGACTGAAGGTAGCTCCTGGCTGCTCTTATCCAGAGAGACTGTTTGGGAAATTGAGAGTAGCCTCGAGTGACCCTTACCCCTCCTACCTTGGGCAAGGAAGCTGAGACACAGCCCCACCTACTGTGGTGAGTGCCTTCTGGCTCCATCTGGCCCAAAGGGTTGGCTACAACTCCTGAAGGCTATGTGGTCCAGAAGTACTCAAGCTGAGAGGTGGACAGAACCAATAGTGTGCAGAGCAAAGCCAGTGGCCCTGTTAAGAGAGAGGACTTTGAGTGCAGTTCAACTTGAATTAAGACAACAAATAAAGAGCTTTCCCTATTTTAGAGCTACTTCTCCCACTGTACCTAGGAAGAGAATCTAATTAGTAGCTCTCCTCATCACTGAATACAACCTTCAGCCTGTTTTAATCAGGAAACCTAATCAGAGAATGTGGGAAGCTGGATAATCCATTCACCTGCTCTTGAACAGAGAGCTTCCATCATCTGCAAAGCAAAACTGGTTGACTTCCCTGACCAAGGAATTCAGTGCACACTCTGAGCTGATTCAAGTTCCCAAAAATTGTGCTGCATAGGCCCTGGGTCTCACCCTGTCACCCTTCAGGGCAGGGAGGCTAACTCATAACCCTATCTATTATTGAATATAGTGTCAAGTTCTAAGTATCTAGTAACCTGATCAGAAATCCAGGCAACCACAAAACTCATCCTACAGCCTCCTGGTACAGAGAACCAAACCAGCAGTCCTATCTAACGTTCTCAGACAGAGGTAAAACCTCATCCTCATCCCCAAAACCCAACTAGTTGATTCACCCAAAAATAGACCATAACAGCAGGCTCTATCTATACAAGAACAATACCAGAAGACATATCCAAAAATGCAGACAGCTGACTGGTGAAAAACTGCCCATGACAAAGCAAACCTCTAAAGTCTAGAAGAGGAGCCTGATTACTCAGATACATAGATGCCAGTGTAAGGAATTAAAAGGCATGAAAAATCAGGTAAATATGACACCAGGAAAGGAAACTTATAAAGCTCTAATAACTGACCCTGAAGAAATAAAGGTCTATGAATTGTCAGAATAACCTTCTTTAAGGAAGTTTAGTGAACTACAAGAAAACATAGACAATTAAAATAAATTAGGAAAACCATGCATGAACAAAATGAGAAGTTTGATAAAGAAATAGCAACCATCAAAAAACAAACAAAAAACAAATAGAAATCCTAGAGTTAAAAAATATAATAATTGAAATTAAGAATTCAATAGTTTCAAAACTATACTTGACCATGCAGAAGAAAAGATCAGCAACTGGAGGATAGGATATTAGAAACTATCCAGTTAGAGAAGCAAAAAGAGAAAATTTTAAAGAAAGTGAAAAAAGCCTATAGGAATTATGGGGCACAATTATATTAAATAATATGCTCAATAAGATTGTTGCTGGATTTCTCAACAGAAAGTTTTCAGGCCAGGAGAGAATGAGATAACATATTCAAAATATTGAAAGAAAACATTGTCAACCAAGAATTCTATACATGGCAAAGCTGTCTTTAAGAAACAAATGAGAAATGAAGACTTTCCCAAACCAACAAAAGCTGAGGGAGTTCATTGTCCCTAGACCTGCCTTATGAGAAATGTGCAAAAAGGGACTTCTTTTTTAAATTTTTTAAAAAATTTTAATGTTTTTTTATTTATGTTTGAGAGACAGAGAGAGACAGCATGAGCAGAGGAGGGTCAGAAAGAGAGGGAGATACAGAATCTGAAGCAGGCTCCAGGCTCTGAGCTAGCTGTCAGCACAGAGCCTGACATGGGGCTTGAACCCATGAACTGTGAGATCATGACCTGAGCCCAAGCCAGAAGCTTAACCGGCTGAGCCACCCACGTGTCCCAAAAAAGGATTTCTTTGTTAGTAAAATAATGCTAATTAACATCATAAAACCTTAAAAATAACTAGTGTGAATCTTACTGGTAATGGTAAATATATAGTTACAGTTAGATTCTGCAATATGGTGGTAGTAGTGCATAACTCACTTAAACTCTAGTTTTAAAAAAAAGTGAACATAATAAAAATAACCATAACTATAGTTATCTGTTATTAGTTACACAATATAAAAAATCATGAAAATTTTAATAGTAATATGCTAAAATGTGAGGTGGAGGAGAAGTAATATGTAAAGTTTAGAAATTCTATTAAAGTTAAGTTCCTATCAATTTAAAATAAGGTTTTTAAAGTTTAAGATACTTTATGTAAGCTTCATGGTAATCACAAGGAATTTCACATAGAATTACACAAAAGAACATGATGAAGAAGTCAAAGGATATTGATACCAAAAGACATCAAGACACAGAAGAAAGACAGCACAATTAGAAACTAGGAGCAATGGTTGTACAAAACAACCAGAAAACAATGAACAAAATGGCAATAGTAAGTGCTTCACTATCAATAATTATTTTAAGAATAAACAGATTAAATTCTCCAACTAAGAAGCACAGAATAGCTGAATGAACCAAAAAAATATCCAACCATATGTTTCTGCCTATAAGAGACTCACTTTAGCCTTAAAGACACACCTAGCCTGAGAGTAAAGGGATGGAAAAAGGCATTTTAAGCACACGATAAGCAAAAACATCAGGAGTAGCTATACTTTATATAAGACAATATAGACTTTAACCTAACAGTAAAGAAGAGACAAAGATGTCAACATATAATGATAAAGGGGCCAATACATCAAGAAGATAAAACAATTGTAGATATTTTGCAACCAACTTTGGAGTACCTAAATACATAAAGCAAAAACTAACAAAATTAAAGAGAGAAATAAACAGTAATACAATAACAGTTGGGAGTTTTAAAATCCCACTTTCAATAATAGATTAATCATTCAGAGAATCAATAAGGAAACTGAATTGAATACTATAGACCAAATGTACCTAACATACATATACAGAACATTTTATCCAACAATGGCAGGATACATATTCTTCTAAAGCACACACAAAAACATTTTCTAGAATGATCATATGTTAGGCCACAAAATAAGTCTTACACATTCAAGAAAATTTAAATCATACTAGTAACTTCTATGATCACAGTGGCATGAAACTAAAAATCAATAACAAGAGGAAAAATAGAAAACTCACAAATACACAGAAATTAAGCCACACTCTCCTGAAAAACAAATGGATCAAAGAATAAATTAAGGGGGAAATGAAAACTTTTTTGAGACAAATTAAAATTAAAACACAACATACCAGAATTTGTGAGATTAAAGTCTAAAAGGGAAGGTTATAGAAATAAAAAGCTGTAAAGCTACATAAAGCTACATTAAGGAGCAAGAAAAATTCCAAACAAACAACATAACTCTATGTCTTAAGGAACTAGAAGAAGAAAAAGAACAAGTTGAACAAAAATTAGCAGAAGAAAGTGATAAAGAGTAAAGCAGAAAAGACCTACAATAGTATGCTAACAGCTTCTTTTGTAAAACCAAAATTTCTCTTTAGATTTCTTTTGGTTAGCAAAAGACAGATACTAATGTAGGTCTTTCATAAAAGCAGAGTGGTAATGCAAACTTTCAGAAAGTAAGGAATACCTTCACAAGTAAGGAAAGCAGGTATTGAATCAATAATAAAAAAATCTCCCAACAAAGAGAGTCTCAGGACAAGTTGGCTTCACTGGTGAATTCTACCAATCATTTAAGAAAGAATTAATATCAATCCTTCTCAAATTCTTCCAATAACTAGAAGAGGAAATATTCCCAAGCTCATTTAATTAGATCATCATTATACTGATACCAAAAACAGAAAAATACACTAGAATATAAAAACTACAGGCCAATATGTGGTGAATATAAATATAAAAATTCTCAGTAAAATACTAGCAAACCAATTCAGCAGCAGCTAAAAATATTATTCATCATGATGACCATGATAAGTCAGATCAGACTTAGCTCTGAGATGCAAGGACGGTTCAATATATGTAAGTCAATCAATGTGATACATCACATTAATAAAATGAAAGAAAGGAGCTGTATGATCATCTCAGTATTTGACAAAATTCAACATCTATTCATGATTTTAAAAACTACTCTTAACAAATTAGGCATACAAGGAATATAAAATCTATCTCAACATAGTAAAGGCCATAGATGACAAGCCCAGAGCTAATGTCATACTCAGTGGTGAAAGGTTGAAATCTTTTCCTCTAAGATCAGGCATAAGACAAGGGTCCACTCTTACCATTTCCATTCAACATAGTACTAGAAGTACTAGCTAGACCAAGCAGCAAGTAAGAAAAAAAAAACTTTCAGAATTGAAAAGGAAAAAGTAAAATTGTCTTTATTTGATGATGAAATGATTCTATATATAGAAAATCCTAAAGACTCAAGCAAAAAAAAAATGTTAGATTTAATTAATAAATTCAGTAAAGTTTTAGGATATAAAATTAACATACAAAAATCAATGCTGTTTCTATACATTAAAAATGAATTTTCTGAAAAAGAAATTTAAAAATTGATACCATTTAAAATAGCATCAAGAACATTAAAATACTTAGGAATAAACTAAGAAGGTAAAAAATCTCTACTTTGAAAACTGTAAGATTGATAAAATAAATCAAAGAAGATATAAATAAATGGAAAAGTATTCATTGCTTATGGATTAGAAACTCTAATATTGTTGAAATGTCAATACTACTAAAAGTCATCTATAGATTTAATACAATCTCTATCAATATTCTAATGGTATTTTTTACAGAAGTAGAGAAAACACTTTGAAAATTTAGATACAAAAGACCCTAAGTAGTAGACGAATTTCTGTGAAAGAAGAACAAAACTTCTTAATTTCAAGCTATTACTATAAAGCTAGAGTCACCAACAGATAGCTCTTTTGTTCAAGGGAAGATGGTAGAGTAGGACACTAGGCTCACCTCATCCCATGGGTACAACGTGATAACACTCACATCAGTGTAAACAACCAGAAGCTACCCAAAGACTGGCAGAATAAACTCTACAACTAACTATACAGAATATGCCACATATAATGCCACATATATAGGAAGGACAAAGACCAAGTCAAGAAATAAATGGACTCTCAGGACTACCACAGGAGGGAGGGATGCTGCAGGCACAGAGAAGGGACAGAAATATACCCCGACACTAGGGAGCCTACATGAGGATAAACAATCTCCATAACATTTGGCTTTGAAAACCAGAGGGGCCAAATTTCATGAATTCTTACCACCAGTGGGTTGTAAAAACTGGAGTTGGAAAACTCAGTGGGTTCAGCTGTGGGAGAGCCAGGAGGGTGAGGGCAAATGGAGTCTTCAACCTAAAGAGGTAGCACAAAGAGCCCATGGAGATATAGCATATGAGCAGCTGTTTGAAAGGTACCTGGGGCATGTAGGAAGGTAAGTATATTTACTAATCTCAGAACATGTTCCAGAGGGACAGAAATGATTAAGGAATTCCTCCAGGGTCAAAGAAATTGGCAGTCACCCTTCCCTTCCCCCACCCCAAAGCTTAAACATCCCACCACCTACCTAACTTGCTAGCACTGCCAACAACCCCCCGCCCAACACCTTTGCTGTTCTTCTGCCCTCCCTAATACATTCTGTCAGAGCCCACACAGGGTGGTACCACAGGCCTAGCAATGTGGAAGGAGTCCCTAGAGCGGCCAGCAGTACTCCAAAGTAACTCCTGCCCTGGGGAGAGGGGAAGATAGCTATACACACCTGTCAGACTATGGCCCCCAGTAGTAGGGTGAGAGCAGACATCTCTCTGACTACAGGCTCTGCCTACCAATAAAAGCTTCTCCAGGGACAGCACAGGGTAAGTGACCTGCTGTCCCATACTACTGTACTTCTAACAAATGCCTCACCTGACTCAACTCATGCTGAAGGCAGCCCCAGACTGGTCCGCTAACAACACAGGGACCAAACACTGCCCACAATAGGCAAAGACAGCCATTTCAGACGGTCAGAAGGAAAAAAACAACTCAGCCACAACAGTAGGGCACACAGACATCACATAGGAGACACCCTTGAAATGCCAGGTTCTGATGAACAGGGAACACTGCACGGCAGGGCATGACAGGACCTCTTCTTCACAAGGCCTTTACTTTAAAGTGCAGGAGTAGCTGTCTTTCCTGACATACAATAATGGACACAAAGAGTCACAAAAAGAGGAGTTGGAGAAATATGTAACAAATAAAGAACAAGACAAAATTACATCAAGAGACATAAGTGAAATGGAGATAAGTAATATGCCTGATAGAGAAATTAAAGAAATGATCATACAGATACTTACTGGACTTGAGAAAAGAGTGGAGAACATCAGTGAGACACTTATAAATAAGAAAAAGAACCAATCAGAGATGAAGAACATACTAAATGGAATAACAAATATACTTGGTGGAATAAATAGTAGATTAGACAGAGGAAAAGAATGAATCAGTAACCTAAAGGACAGAGTAATGAAAAGTAATCAAGCTGAACAGGTGAGAAAAAAATTATGCAAAATAAGAACAGACTTAGGGAACTCAGCAACACTTCCAAGCATAATAACATTATAAGGATTCACATTATATGGATTCTAGAAAAAGAAGAAAAAGAAAAGGGGGTGGAAAATTTAGTTGAAGAAATCATAGCTGAAAATTTCCTGCATCTGGGTAAGAAAAAGGAATCCAGATCCAGGATTTGGATTTCACCCCAAAAAATCAACTGAAGGAAGTCCACACCAAGACACATAGAAATTAAAATGGGAAAAAGTAGCTGATAAAGAGAGAATTTTAAAAGAAGTAATATGGGGGAGAAAAGTAGTTACATATAAGAGAAACCCCATAAGGCTATAAGCTGATTTTTCAAGAGAAACTTTGCAGGCCAGAAGGGAGTGAAATCGATATATTCAGACTGCTGAAAGAAAACAACCTGCAGCCAAGAACATTCTATCTAGCAAGGCTATCATTCAGAATAGATGGAGAGATAAAGAGTTTTCCAGATCAACAAAAGTTACAGGAATTTATGGGCACAAAAACAGCCCTACAAGAAGTGTTATAGAAGACTCTTCGGGTGGAAAAAAAACCATACTCAAGAGTAAGGAAAGTGTAAGCACAAAAGCAGTAAAAATAAGTATATCTGTAAAAATCAGTCAAGGCACTTACAAAATAAAAGAACGTAATGTATGACACCATATACCTAAAACAGCAGGAGGAGAGGAGTAAAGAATTTAAGAACTTAAGCAACCATCAAGTCAATATAGACTGTTATATAGAGAAGATATTATATGTAAAACAAGTGGTAACCACAAATCAAAAACCAGCAATAGATATGGAAAATACAAAGAGAAAGGAATCTAAATATGTCACTAGAGAAAGGAACTAACTGTGAGAGTAGAGTAAGGGCAGAAAGGAAGAGAGAAGAATCACAAAACCAACCATAAAACAAGTAGCAAAATGACAACAAAAACAGATGGATCAATAATTCCTTTGAATGTAAATGGACCAAATGCTCCAATCAAAAGACATAGGGTGATGGAATGGATAAAAAAACGAGACCCATTAATATGCTGCCTGCAAGAGATGCATTTCAGACTTAACGATACATGCAGATTGAACTTGAATGGATGGAAAGAATGTATCATGCAAATGGATGTGAAAAGAAAACCAAGGTACCAATACTTACCTAACACAAAGGAGATTTTTAAATAAAGTATGTAACAAGACACAAAAGACACCATAAATCATTCAGGGACAATCCAACAAGAAAATATAATAACTGTCACTATTTATGCACCCAACATAAAAGCACCCAAATACTTACAGTAGTTAATAACAAACATAAAGGATTTAATCAATAATAATACAATAATAGTAGGAGACTTTCACACCCCACTCACATAAATGGACAGATCATCCAAACAAAAAAATCAACAAGGAAACAGAGGTTTTGAATGCCATATTGGACCAGATGTATTTAACAAATATATTCAGAACATTCTAATCTAGAAAAGCAAAATATACATTCTTTTCAAGTGCACATGGAACATTCTCCAGAATAGAACACATATTGGGACAAAAAACAAGTCTCAGCAAATTCAAAAAGATCAAAGTCATTCCATGCATCTTTTCTGCCCACAATACTATGAGACTAGAAATCAACCACAAGAAAAAATCTGGAAAGAGCACAAACACATGGAAGTTAAATTACATGCTACTAAACAGTGAATGGGTCAACCAGAAAAATCAAAGAGGAAGTAAAAAATACATGGATACAAATGAAAATGAATATATAACAGTCCAAAATCTTTGGGATGTAGCAAAGAGCTCTTTTAAGAGGGAAATTTATAGCAATACAGGTCTACCTCAAGAAGCAAGAAAAATCTCAAATAAACAACCTAAGGTAACACTTAAAAGAGCTAGAAAAAAAACAAGCAAATCCCAAAACTGGTAGAAAGAAGGAAATAATAATGATTAGAGCAGAAATAAGTGAAATAGAAACTAAAAAACAATAGAACAAATTAATGAAATTAGCTAGTTATTTGATAAACCATTCAAACTTATAATGCAAATAGGAAGGACACAAATAAACAAAATGAAAGAGGAGAAATGACAACCAGCCCATAGGAATACACAGGATTATAAGAGAATACCATGAAAAATTGTATGCCAACAAATAGGACAACCTAGGAGAAACAGATAAATGGAGATATATAATCTATCAAAACTGAACCAGGAAGAAACAGAAAATCTGAACAGATCAATTACAGGGGTGCCTCGGTGGCTCAGTCAGTTAAGCATCCAACTTCCACTCGGGTCATGATCTCACAGTTTGTGAGTTCGAGCCCTGCATCAGGCTGTGCTGTCAGCTTAGAACCTGGAGCCTACTTCAGATTCTGTGTCTCCCTCTCTCTCTGCCTCCCCCTGGTTACACTCTGTCTCTCCCTCTCTCTCAAAAAAAAACAAAAACAAAAACAAAAACAAAAACATATATATAAATAAATAAAACATTAAAAAAAATTTTAGAACAGGCCAATTACCAGCAATAAAACTGAGTCAGTAATAAAAAAATTCCCAACAAACAAATGCACAGGACCATGTATGTGGCTTCAGAGAGGGATTCTACCAAACATCGAAAGAAGTGTTAATACCAATTCTTCTGAAACTATTCCAAAAACAATAGAAAAGAAAACTTCCAAATTCATTCCACAAGGCATGATACCAAAACCAGAGAAATACACCACAAAGAACAAAAACTACATGTCAATATCTCTGATGAACATAGATGTAAAAATCATCAACAAAATATTAGTAAACTAATTTCAATAATACATTAAAAAATCATTCACCACAATCAAGTGGAGTTTATTCCCAGTATGTAAGATTGGTTTAATATTTGCAAATTAACCAATGTGATATATCACATCAGTAAGAGAAAGATTAAAAACCATATGATCATTTCAACAGATGCAGAACAAGCATTTGACAAAATACAATATCCATTCATGATAAAAACCCTCAACAAAGTAGGTTTAGAGGGAACACACCTCAACATAATAAAGCCTTATATGAAAAACTCACAGGGAAGAATAAGACAAGTATATCCATTCTCATCACTTTTATTCAAGAAACTACTAGAAATTCTAGCCACAACAATCAGACAACAAAAAGAAATAAAAGGCATCCAAATCAGTAAGGAAGAAGTAAAATTTTCACCAGATGCAGATGATGTGATACTATATAAAGAAAATCTTAAAGACTCTACCAAAAAACTACTAGAACTGATAAATAAATTCAGTAAATTCTCAGGATACAAAAATCAATGTACAGAAATCTGGTGCATTTCTATACACTAATAATAAAGAAACAGGAAGCAAAATTAAGAAAGCAATCCCATTTATAACTGCACCAAAATAATAAAATACCTAGGAATAAACCTAACCAAGGAAGTGAAACAGTAAACTATAAAACACTGAAGAAAAACATGGAAGACAACACAAACAAATGGAAAGGTATTCCATGCTCATGAATTGGAACAACAAATGTTGTTAAAATGTCCACACTACCCAAAGCAATCTACAGATACAATACAATCCCTATGATGATACCAACAGCATTTTTCACAGAACTAGAACAAATAATCCTAAAATTTGTATGAAACCACAAAAGACCCTTAATTCAGAATAAAAATTCCTGATTTCAAGTTATACAACAAATCTGTTGTAATCAAAACTGTATGGTATCAGCACAGAAACAGACATATAGAACAACAGAACAGAATAGAGAGCCCATAAATAAATCCTAAGTATAATGGTCAATTAACCTTCGACAAAGGAGGCAAGAATACCCAATGGGATAAAGACTGTCTGTTCATCAAATGATGTTGAAAAAACTTGACCGCTACATGCAAAACAATGAAACCAGACCACTTTCTTACACCACGCACAAAATGAACTCAAAATGGATTAGAAACCTAAATGCAAGACCTGAAACCATAAATATTTTTGAAGAAAGCACAGGCAGTAATTTCTCTCACTATAGCTGTAACAACATTTTTCTAGATATGTCTCCTGAGGCAAAGGAAATAAAACCAAAGATAAACTATATTAAGACTACATCAAAATAAAACATTTCTGCACAGCAGAAAAATCAACACAACTAAAAGGCGGAGAGGATATTTGCAAATGACACATCCAATAAAGGGTTAGTATCCAAAAATTATAAATACAACTCAACACCTAAAAATCAAATAATCTAATTTAAGAATGAGCAGAAGACATAAAGAGACATTTCCCCAAAGAAGACATCCCGGTGGCTAACAGACATATGAAAAGATGCTCAATATCACTCTTTATAAGGAAACTGCAAATCAAAACTACAGCGAGATATCACCTCACAGCTTTCAGAATCGCTAAAATAAAAAACTCAAGACACAAGAGTTGATGAGGATGTGGAGGAAAAAAATCCTGGAGCACTGTTGCTAGGAATGCAAACCGGTGCAGCCATTGTGGAAAACAATACGGATTTTTCTCAAAAAAATTCAAAATAGAACTACCCTACAATCCAGTAATCACACTAGTATTTACCCAATAAAGCAACAAGCCTAATTCAAAAGGATCATACACTCTTAGGTTTATTGCAGCATAACTTACAATAGCCATTTGGAAGCAGCCAAGTGCCCATCCATAGATGAATGGATACAGAAGATTCACTGTATATGTAATGGAATATTATTCAGACATAAAATAATGAAATCTTGTCATTTACCACAACATAGATGGAGATAGAGAGTATAATGCTAAATGGAGTAAGTCAGAGAAAGACAAATATATGATTGCATTCACACGTAGAATTTAAGAAACAAAACAAATGAGCAAAGGAAAAAAGAGAGAGAAACCAAGAAACAGACTCTTTAAACATTTTTTAAAATGTTTATTTATTTTTGAGAGAGAGAGAGAGAGAGAGAGAGAGACAGAGCATGATTAGGGGAGGGGCGAGGGGGGAGCTACATAATCTGGAAGCAGGCTGCAGCCAGTGTGGGGCTTGAACTCACAGACCACGAGATCATGCCCTAGCTGAAGTCAGACGCTTAACTGACTGAGTCACCGAGGTGCTCCCCAAGAAACAGACTGTTAATTAGAGAGAACAAACTGATGGTTACCAGAGTGGAGGTGGGTACAAAAATGGAAGAAATAGCTGATAGGTGCTAAAGAGTACACTGATCACAATGAGCACTGAGTAATGTCTAGAATTGTCCAGTAACTATATTATATACCTGAAACTAATGTAACACTGTATTTTAACTTTACTGAAATTAAAATGAAAAGTTTTAAAAAAGTTTTTGTCATCAAAACAGCACGGTTCTAGCATAAAATAGACAAACAACCAATGGAACAAAATCAAGAGCCCAGAAATAACCCCACATGTATTTATGGTTAACTAGTATTTGACCAGGGAGCCAAAGATAGTCAAGGGACAAAAGACAATCTCTTAAATAAATGGTGCTGTGATAACTGGAAGTTCACATGTAAAAAATGAAACTGGACCCATATCTTACACTACTCACATAAGCTAACTCAAAATGGGGAAGAAAATTGAAGAAAGATAGTGAAAATGTACAAATTTCCAGCTGTAAGATAAATAAGGACTAGGAATGTAATGTATAGTATGATGACTATACCTAACACGGCCTTATGATCCAGGAAAGTGGCTAGGAAAAAAATCCTATGTTATCATCACAAGGAGAATTCTTTTTCCCATTTTTCCTTTCTTTTCTTTTTAAAAATTTTTTAACTTTTATTTATTTTTTGAGAGACAGAGCATAAATGAGGGAGGGACAGAGAGAGAGGGAGACACAGAATCAGAAGCAGCCTCCAGGTTCTGAGCTTTCAGCACAGAGCCCAGTGTGGGGCTTGAACTCTCAAACTGTGAGATCATGACCTGAGCTGAAGTCAGGTGCTTAACCAACTGAGCCCCCCAGGCGGCCCTCCTTTATTTTCTTTTTATTGTATGTACATGGGAAGAAGGATGCTAACTGAAACCTACTGTGGATATCATTCCACAACATAGGTAAATCAAAGCAACATGTTATGTGCCTTAAACAGTGACGTCTATCCATTATTTCTCAGTAAAGCTAGGGGAAAAGTAGTACTCATCTCCCTAAGACACTTCCCAAAATCTGTTGATCATAGATGTTATTTATCGAGTCAGAAAATATTTATGAAAGTATTTTGAAATCATAAATACAATCACAAAGTTGTATCCTATCTGTTCATCCATTTATTTAAATATTTATTCATCACCTACTATTTCCAAAGTGATGAAAGGACACAAAACCTATAAAACAAAAGAGAAGACAACTTTCATACTTCATAGAAGAAAAGAAAAAGGAGAATTACAGATGAAAAAATGGTCTACCCAAACATCTTGCTGTAGATGAGTAGCTGAAGTCTTTTCCTCTGAAAAGATGTGTTTTTTTTTTGCAGTGAAATAATTTTTTATTTTATTAAAATGCTAATAAAAATATTTTAGGATGGAGCTGGCAACATCTCTACAATGAGGTAGAGATTAGCGCTGGAAAACTGTGGTGGCCTCAGAATGAAAATGGACATATCCAAGCAACGATTTCTTGGCAACATGGTATTTATTGATGCCAGAGCACTTATAGAATAATAAAATTTCTGTGCATATGCAGGCAAGCACAAAACATACCAAAAGCAACGTTTTGTCAGTGGGACTCTTTTGAAACTCTGGCATTAAGAGAAGAGGTTAGTACTTAATGAAAATTACATTTTGCATTGAGTGATGTAATATGCACTACTGCGAATACATATTTATAGTAACTGGATGCATTACCTTCAAACTAAAAGCCTTCAAAACAAGAATAATAACTTGAAGTGATTGCAAAATATGAATGAGAATACATATAATTTTTAAATTTTTTTATGTTTTTACTTATTATGGAGACAGAGAGAAACAGAGCATGAGTGGGGGAGGGGCAGAGAGAGGGAGACAGAATCTGAAGCAGCTCCAGGCTCTGAGCTGTCCCCACAGAGCCCAGTATGGGGCTCAAACCCACTAATCATGAGATCATGACCTGAGCCAAAGCCAGCCACTTAACTGTCTGAGCCACTCAGGCGCCCCAGAGAATATATGTAATTTTATGTAAGCAGGTGTAGAGATATAATTCTTAATCAATATTAAGGCAGCTGCACACACTCTAAATTTATGACCACAGATTTATACTTCTTGACAAAACGTTTCCCAAAGGAGCACTTTAAAAGTTATTTTCTGGGGGTGCCTGGGTGGCTCAATCCGCTAAGCATCAGACTTCACCTGAGGTCATTACCTTGCAGTTCCCGAGTTTGAGGCCTGCACTGGGCTCTCTGCTATCAGTGTGGAGCCCCCTTCAGATGCTCTGTCCCCTTCCCTGTCTGCCCCTCCCCTGCTGCTGCGCTCTCTCTCTCCTTCTCTCTCTCCCACACGTGCGCTCTCTCTCTCTTCCCCAAATAAACATTTTTTAAAAAGTCACTTTCTGAATTAACATGTTATTTTTTTCCTAATAAAAGTAAATAAAAATAATAGAGCAAGGAGAAGACATTTATGTATATTTAGAAGCAGAATCTCTGGAGGCAGACAAGGCTTGGAAGTAAAGACTCAGGAACAGTCTCTTTCATCTCTCCTTCTTGGCGCCACCATAAGAGCCATGGAGCCCCCTGGGTCTAAAAATGACTTTTTAAAAACTTTGATGTTTTCTAATGAGGGGATTCCTTTATGTACCTGACAGCATTTATTTGCATTATCAGAAGAAACACCAGTTGGGAATAAATAGGTACACAGTCATATTCTAAACCATGTCAAGTTTTTTAGGCAAGTCAAAGTTATAAATGTATTTCATTCTAATAATTGGAACCCAGTTCTTGTCTCAAAAGCACTAAGTAGCTAAATGTGGAAGATAGAATTATACCTGCATTATAAAAACATCATGATTTTTAAAATAAACAACTTTAATATTTGTATTTAAACACACAAATTAATATGCTTTCTGGAGTCCAGTATTTTTTTAACATCCCTTGTTTTTAACATAGTGTCTAATAAATTTGGCATTTGAGTCATCTTAGCTCTTGCCAACTAGAATATTATTGCAGAGTATTAATACATGTTTTATAAGTCAATATCCTTCACTTGTGGCATATTTCCTTTGGAGAAGCAACAACAATAAAACAATTACTAGTGCCTAGGAAAAGGAAGAAAGTTTATTTTTGTTGTTGTATATCTTAATTGTTTGTATGTTTTGTTTACCATGTTAAACAAGTTATAAGCTATTTCCTGCTTTCAAAGAAGGTTGGTACCTTTAGAATCATCAAAGATCTTTTGTGTCTCTTGGGTACCATTTAAAAACTCACTATTTTGTAATTAATTTTGAGAGTTTCTTAGCAAATGGTTCTAAGTGCTTAAGGACCTCTTCCCATTAGAGTCACTGACTAGGGAAGAAAGCATATCAAAATACAGAATATCTGAAGTGGTCATTGGTTTGTATGGATACCAGGAGAAATGATACATTATTTTACATGAGTATATATGCACAATTATCTGAGATATTAATAGCCTGATAATAATAATGAGTATTTGGTACATTAGAAGAGTCACAGCATAAATTTTGCTAATATTTTTGTAAGATTTTGCTATATGAAATCTTGAACACTTGGAAATTCCCTCCTCTTTGGCTAGTGATTTACTAGGTCTCAGTAGACAGATGCCACTCTGAATTGAACATCAGTAAGATGTCTGTAGCCCTGACTTTGAAGTTACGGTTCCTCAAAGGCTCTTGGTATAACTGATCCAAGGGCTGTGCACGCCTGAGCTAGATAACTATTTTGTCATTTGAATCTAAGACCAAATGACTCCCCAATTTCAGAGAAAAAAATAGAGCATGTTTTTATCAGCCATTTTAATACACGTGGATTCATGTGATTTGCTACTGGTAAGCATCTCAGAGATGTAAATAATTGGCCTAAGTTTACCCCAAAAAGCAATAGGACACACCCATTAATAGGAGAGCTATTGTTAAAGCTTTGGTCTCTGGTCTTCCTATCCAGTAGGGTTTTCATTGTTGTCTCATCTGGTATGGTTCATTTTTTTTTAATTTTTCTTAATGTTTATTTATTTTTGAGAGAGAGAGAGACAGGCAGACAGACAGACAGTATGAGCAGGGAGGGGCAGAGAGAGAGAGAAGGAGACACAGAATCTAAAGCAGGCTCCAGGCTCCGTGCTGTCAGCACAGAGCCCAACCTGGGGCTCAGACTCACTTAGTGTGAGATCATGACTTGAGCCAAAGTCAGACACTTAACCAACTGAGCCACCCAGGCGTCCCTGATATAGTTTATCTCATATCTTTTGACTTCACTGTCTAGGCATCAGCTCTGCAATTCCAGGTCTGTGGAAATCATGATATAATTTTTCAGAAATAAACTGGAGTTAGGCGATTGGGGAAAATGATGGCATATAATCAAAATTTACATGAGTCTAAAGAGAATTTCCAGCAGGTAACTGGTTAGAACCGATCTGATTATTATTTTCCAAAAATATTGCAAACATACAACATGAGTGTACATAATGCCACTGAATTTTATACTTTAAAATGGTTAAAATGGCAAATTTTATAATGTATATTTTTCCACAATAAAAAAAATTAACGCTACAAAAATTTGTCAGTGCTGTTCTCCACCTAGAATGTCTTCCCTCCAACTGTCCAGCAAGTTCAATGGCCAGGTGAGTTCCATGTCCTCCATGATACTTTTCCCAATAGCCCTGTTTTCTGATAGAAAACACTCCTCTGAGCCATTACATTATTGATGTCCACTTAACAGGATCACGATTTTAATACTCATCATGTTTCCATCTGTCTTTATGAATTTCATCACTGAGTAATTATAAGCCCTCTGATGGGACACAATATGTGTTATATTTCTTTGACCATCCATATACTCTCTAGGACTGTTTGTCCTGAAGTTAGTAAGGACTAAACAAATGATTCTTTAAATCAACATGTCATCCAGCTATAAGGTTTAGCTAGTTCTATTGTGAGAATTATTAGCATGGAACTTGATACCTGGTTGAGTCAAATGTTCACTCATTTATTCTTTTATTCATTCACACTAATAACAACACCTACTAAACATCAGGCACTGTGCTAGGTGTTAAACAAAGACATAAGTAAAAGAGCCTGTCCTCAAGTTGCCCAAATATTAAGAGGAGAGAAAAGCTATAAACAAATAACTATTTTTCAATGTAGGAAGCATTATGTGTGGGGATTTTTGTTGTGGTGGTTGGAGAAATGCCAACGACCCCTTAAAATTGTGGGCTCTGTAGTCAGAGATGGATATACATACTCCTACTGTTTAGCTAATTGTGACTTGAAGATATACAACTTCTCTAACATTTCAGCTTCCTCTCCTGTAAAATGGGCATGTAAATAGTACCATCTCAGTGGAATTGTGAGGATCAAATGAAATGATGTATGTGTAAGCATGTTGCAAACACTCAATAATAATTAGCTCCTTTTTTTTTTTTTGCCTTAGAATATGGCCCTGAACCAAAACTATGCTCTGTTTTCTGCAGACTGGAATCAGGTGTGTATGTGCATGAACGCAAGAGAGAGAGAGAGAGAGAGAGAGAACTACACTGTCACATTATATCTAAGCACATTTGGGATTTAGTAGATGCCAGTTAGGGGCATCTCCAGCTCATGGATTGAGGGATTTCTTTCTTTGGGAACTAAATATGCAATGTGGACTTGGAGTGTATTTTATATCAGTGTCCTTGACCTTCTTGGTCATAACTAATGAATGTGAGGATAAATACATGTTCTAGGCTGTATCAATCATATATTTTCCCCTAGAGTATTTGATCATTTAAATGAAGACACAGAAAAATGGAAGGGCTTTGAAACTGAGAATCCCTAAATAGCTAAACTTTAGAGTGACAGTTCCTGCGTTGCCCCAAGTGCTGCCTTTGACGATTTGGGCGTTCAGCAAGTCCTTTGATTCTGTGAGCTATGACAGCACTCTCTCAATAAACCCCCTCTTCACTTCAGTTACCAGACTTAGTAACTGTTACTTGAAAACAAGGAAACTAACAAAAAAACCCTTCATACTGGAAAAGCATTCTCCTTTTGTCAGTGTTGGCCAGATGGTTTATTTTTCTACCAAAACTAGTGAGAATATCCCTGAATACAGTCTAATTGATTAAGCTATGCAACTGCTCTCAATCAAAATTTTAAAGAATGAATGGAAAAGTGTGTATTTGGTTTCAAATTAGTTGCCTTCTACCATAGATTTTACTTCAACATCTGAGACCTAAGCTAAGTTACCTCTCTATCCATTTCTCTTCTCCATCAGTCAGTAGAAACAATGATAGTCTTCTGACTTAACTCATAACCCACATATGAATTTATTCTGAATTTACTAGAAGGACCTAAGGCTCTATTCCCTTATGTAGAAGGTGAGGTGCTTGGACTCTACAGTCTCTAGGTGGCCCCCATTGGCTAACTCATCCTGTCACATTGATCAACAGAAAGCAGATAAAAGAAATATTAATAGGATATAGAAAAGATTAATCATCTTTCCTAAATATTCAAGGATAAAGGAGAAAAATATCTGTGTAAAAATACAGACTTAATACTACATGACTACAAGATATACACAGCATTTCTTAAAAAATTCATATCTACTTTGATGAAAAGTATATGATGAAAAATGTTCGATTTACCTTTAATTTCTGACTAGAGCTAGTCCTCTGGTTGCTCCAAATGTTGTAACATATTAAACAGCAGTGCCAGCAAACATTTTTAAAAGGAAAAAATAGACCTTACTCTTAAGACATTTCTGTTCATTTCCCCACATTTTTAAAAAGTTTACTTACTTAACTCATCTTGAGATGGTAGAGGTTCTCAATGTGTGGCTCAGAATTTTGCGTTTGGTGGTGCTACTTAAGCCCCAGAGGAAAGCAATCTATATAATAAAAGTGATATTTCATAAGACTCACAGGACTCATTTAGCTTAGAATCTGAATTGCCTGTTACTCTGGGGAAAGGGGCCGAATTCCAATCATTTAGATGATGTGAAAACAAATATAAAAGAATTATTATAAAATTAGGTTTTTTAATTAATTTGGGGGAATGACAGATGTAATCCTTATTATCTGAAAATATAGTTTGTTATTACAAATTCTATATAAAGCAAACTATAACATAATAAGCTGATATCTATTGGCATACATATCCATAATTTTAACATAATGATTGTGTGTGTACAAGGATTGTATATGTACAAGAGTTTATGTTTATATAGGTGTGTGTGTATACATATATATGTGTATATAGGTATCTATGTGTATATATATCTATAAATTAAACCTGAATAAGAGCCGTTTTCTCCTAAATAAGACACAAAATTTACTTTATAATACTCAACTTCTAGATAACTTTTGTCCTAGTTAGAGTCTCACCCCAGAGTAATCTAAATTTTTAATGGTTTCAAATTATTTGATTATGGATATATCCCTTATAGAAAGGAGCTTCCAACTACCCTAAGCAGAAAAGGGATTCTGTTTTGTGTTTCTTGCAGTACTGTGACTGGTGGGCAGGATGGGAGAAGGGGATGTTAGCACATAACGGAAACTAAGTGTCTGGAGTTGTGGCAAGCTCGTGGTTATCAAACATCCAAACTTTGCTTTTCACTTCAAATCAGGAAAGGCTCTTACACAGCCCACGGCCTCTCCATTATGAACGGGTCACGTAAACTGGCACACGCACAACCACCTCTACGGTTATGCTAAGGCTTGCTAGGCTCTTCCAAGTCCACGTGCAGTCCGCAGAAGCAGTCACTGCTAGGAACCAAGAGTCCTGTTCGTCCCAGGAGAATGAACAGAAACAAAGATCATCTGGAGCTTAATATGCGTCTTATATTCAACCCTAAAAACATTCAGCCTCTTTTGCAACTGCGTTTCTCTTTTTTGTGAAATCATCCTGTGAGCCTGTGCTAGTCTGGTGTTTACAGTTTGGTTTCTTTTTTCACTTTAAAACAAGGCAGCCAGCCAATTTTAAACACTGCCTACTTCTAGACAATTGTCCTTTCCTCTCTGTCAACATTTTTGTTAAAGGAAAAGAACATGACTAAATGCAATGTTTCTAACGCCTTTAAAAAGAAACTGTGAGACTCACTTAAGTCAAGTAACAGAGAAATTCTATAGAGATGGTGGTGATATCTAGTAGGTAATCACTATAGGTAATTTCCTGGAATGAGGCCCCCCAAATTCTTAATTTTTTTGCTATATTTTTTTGTTGCTGACTTGACCCTGTATGCAGTTTTGAATTGAAAACAGATCAAGGTGATGACCATATATTTGTTAGTTATTATAGATAAGAATTATTAAATACTCAAAAAACAGCCATTATTATTATGATAGGCACTATAGTCCTTTAGTTAATAATCTCATTTAATTCTCACAGCAACCCACTCAGGGTAATACTATTATTTTTTCTTCCACAATGAAGAAATTAGGATTTTTTTTTAATTAAAAAAATTCTTTTACTTATTTTTGAGAGACAGAAAGACAGTGTGAGCAGGGAAGGGTCAGAGAGGGAAGGAGTCACAGAATCTGAAGCAGGCTCCAGGCTCTGAGCTAGCTGTCAGCACAGAGCCCGATACGGGGTTCGAAACCACGAACCGTGAGATCATGACCTGAGCTGAAGTTGGCTGCTTAACCGACTTGAGCCACCCAGGTGCTCCAAGAAATTAGGATTTTGAGAGACTAAGTTTCCTGTGTTAGGTAACTGTGAGCCATTAAGTGGCATCATTGCCATGTACAACTTAGGCTGCCTAAGTCATGCACTTAACCATGCATGTGTTGAGTACATTATTTCAGATGTAGCTTTGGAAGCACACACACACACACACACACACACACACACACATATGTATACATATGTATGTGTCTACATAAATGCATTCATGAATATATCTATGTATCTATGCAAATATTTTTGTATTTATTTGTATTGCCAGCTTATGATCTACACAGAAAAAGAGTAGAACATTATATAATCAGGGACATACATAATTGTCAAATTGATAGTATAAAGCAGTGTTTTAAAAATATTTTTACAGCAAGATTTATCTGCAAAACATACTCTCAACCATCACGCTTTGGCTTAGATACAAATGTCTAATTCTACTTTGGCGGCTTTAAATTCATCTCTTTTCCTACCTAAGAAAACAAAGGAAGGCAAGCACAAAACAATGGCACTATAATGTGAAATGATTAATTCATTTGTTCATTCACCAAATATTTTTCCAAGAGAAATGATGAAGAAAAAAAAGTCAAAGCCCCTGTGTCCATGGAGTTTATTGTCTAGTGGAAGAAACAGACATTAATCAAATAACCCTCTATGTAAAATTTCAGCCCAAGCCACTGCTATTAAAGAACTGCTGTGAGGACATAAACTAGAGGCATTTTTTCAGGACTATCATTCAAGTTTCCCTTGAAGTAGCAATACTTGACTAGGGTTTTAAAATGAGGAAGAAAAAGATGATGGAATAGTGTTCCAGAAAGGGACGACAGGTTGCTCAAAGACACCAAGTGGAAGGATGCAGAGCTAATGAGAAGCATAGAAGATCAACATGGCTGGGCGGGGTCAGGCTCAAGCGGGACCCTTAGGGGTGGCACAGCAAAGAGCATGGTATGAGATAAGGCAAGAGACAGGTGGGGTAGCTACGAATCTGTTCTAATCCATAAAAATATCGATAAAAGTTCCTGGAAATAGCTCTTACATGCAAACATCATATACCTGATCTTTTTCAAAAAATTTTTTTAATGTTTATTTATTATTGAGAGACAGAAAATGAGCATGGGAGGGACAGACACAGAATGTGAAGCAGGCTCTAGGCTCTGAGCTGTCAGCACAATACAGGGCTTGAACTCATAAACTGCAAGATCATCACCTGAGCCAAAGTCAAATGCTTAACCTACTGAGCCACTCAGGTGTCCCTATCATATGCCTGATCTTATTATAACATTCAAGTTGAAAACTGTTACTATAAATAATGGTTTCATCAGAATGCAGAGAAAGAGAGTGCACCAAGGATTTCAGTAGAAGGGAACGTTTTCATGAAGAGGATGGGGCTTCATTAGCCTTAAAGTGATAGGTATCCATTGCTCAGATGGGAGAGAGGAGAAAAGTAGGAAGTCAAAAACGGAGCAAGGCAGAGGCGTAGTCACTGATCTAATGTGGACTCCTGGCAGCTCCAGTGCCTTTACTGAGGCTGGACTTGTGCTTTCTCATTCTGACAAATGCCTATTTGAATGTTGTTGAAGCCCTAGTCTATGGCTCCTTTTGTTCATGCTTCATCTTTTGGATAACTTGCTCCAGCTTATTATATTAGTTCTAGACAAAATTCTAGATGTTAGCCTCATTTACCAATGGTCTATGTGCATGTGTGTGTTGGGGCACAGGGGCTTAGAAAAGAAAAGCTCAGACTCAAATGGATCTTCTCCTAGTAACTTTTAGTAGGATGTCACTTTCCAGATGGGGGGGGGGACGATACTGAGGGGCTCCAGGGATGAAGATGAAGTGAATATACAAATAGGAGCAACAACAGAAAACTACATCTTTTTAGCCATTCTGCTTAGCATCAGTGCCATAGAGACATCTGGCTGTCTTAAAGCAGCGTGTTGTTTTGTAGCACGACAGAATAAAACTTCCATCTTGAAGCTATACTATCAAAATCAATGCATAGTATCATGCATACTCTCAACTCTACAAATTGTTTCCAATTCCATGCATAATTGGCCTTAAGATGCTATTAAATAATGAAATATCTTATAAAATTGTGAACATGATAGTGTACATAAAACACTTTAGAATGAACAGTATAATTTTTAGAGCCAATGAAAAGATAATATATTTTAATTTCACTCTCCTACCTCAAAGATACGTAACAATAATTTATAATTAAAAAGAAAAACAAAAGAAATGCTATATGTTTAGCACCATACAATCAAACACTCTGTAATGGCTACAAATAATGAAATACACATTCATGTGAGGACATGGAATGAGCAAAATAGACTATTTAGTTAAAAAATCAAAGTCCATAATAGTATGTGTAGTTTGGGTCAAACAAGGTTAGGTATACATATATGCATGAAAATGTTTTGAAGGTAAATAAAAACCAGTTGAAGAGTTGTCTGGAGAGTGGGACTGGAGGCCTACAGCAAAACGAAGACTTGCTTTTTATTGATCTATTTTTCTGTTTGAATATTTTTAAACCATGTGTATATGCTTTTTTATAATAATAAAAGTAAACAAAGCTTAGTTCCAAATGTTAAATGTTTGCTATAAAGATTTGGGCAAAAAACAAACAAACAAAAAACCCCAGAAAGATCTAGCCAGTAAACCATAGTAAACTTTCCCTTATTACATTTTTGCTTCCTTTTCTCATCTGTCCTGAAGTCTAATTCTTAAAACTCAAAAGAAGTACAAAAGTATAACTGTTGGCAGGCAAGTCAAAAGCTTTAGGTCCTCTTTCAGTTTCTTTCCATGGCCATTAAATTTCTCCTTTCCAGTTTATATAGCCGGTAGAGATTGGAGATCTTTTGTAAAGAAAAATCTTTGCTGGCTCTAATTTACATTTGCTTATTGCTAAGTCTATCCTGAAATAGAACCTCAAATTATTCCCCATTTTGTTGTTGATATAACTAAAAGTAAATTTCAAACTGACACAAATTCTTGAACACTTTTTTGGTCTTCACTAGATACATTCCTAAGAGTCATGAATATTTTAAAATTGGATTTCCCAGTATTAAATAGCCATTCAATAGAATGAGTACATCAAATAATATTAGTCTTTCCAAGCCATGATTCACCTGAAGCTCTCATCTGAAACTTCATGGGTAGTAAAGTGGTCAGCTGATTTTACAAACAACTTTGAATTTAAAAACATCTCAGTTTCTATTACTCATTTCCTACTCCCAGTCCCCCAATGCCTCATGCTTATTTTAACCAGGTGATTTTCTTACAAATCACGACATTCTTTGAATTACCTGTTGGTCAGCTCATACAAAAATTTTACAAAACTCAATTCCTCTGGGACAGACATGACAAAAAATCAAAAGTACTTTTTCCTTTAAATCACTGTGCTTTTCCTATAATCTAGATAAATTCTAATGAAGACTGAACAGTGCCCTAATCTCTAGCTACACTAATTTGTCAAAGAAGAGCAATGCAAGTATATTCATTTCTCAAAATTCGTTGTACTGTACACTTAACATTTATACATATTCTGAAAATGCAATTAAGAAAATAATCCCATTTACAACAGCATTAAGAAGTAATAAAATATCTAGAAATACACTTAACAAGGAAGGTAAATCTCATTTACTGAAAAGTACAAAAGATTGTTGGAAGAAATTAAATAGACATACGCAAAGACATTCCATGTCCAGAGGCTGAAAGATTTATTGTTTTTAAAATGGTAGTATTCCCCAAATTTATCTTCATATTCCCTGCAAAATTCTAACTGCCTCTTTTATAAAAATGGACAAGCTATTCCTAAAATCCTATTGAAATTTAAGGGACCCAGAGTGGCCAAAACAATCTTGAAAGAGAATAACAGAATTGGAAACTCACACTTCCTGATTTCAAAATTCTCTGCGAAGCTACAAGAACCGAAACAAAGTGGCACTGGCAAAATTCTCTGCGAAGCTACAAGAACTGAAACAAAGTGGCACTGGCAAAGATCAATGCAATAGCTCTGACTCCAGAAATAAACCCACACGTCCATGGTCAATGATTTCCAAAGATGGCCAGGACAAATCAATGGTGCTGAAACAACTGAATATCCACATGCAAAAGAGTGAATTTAGAACCCAACCACACATCATAACTGAAAATTAACTTAAAATGAATCAAAGAGCCAAATATAAGAGCTAAAACTATAAAAGTCAAAAACAAAACAGGAATAAACCCTCATGATCTTGGGTTAATCAGAGATTTCTTAGATACAATATCAAAACCACAAACAATTATAGAAAAATAAATTGGACTTCATCAAAATTAAGAACTTTTGTATTTTAGGGGTGCCTGGGTGGTTCAATTAGTTAAACATCCGACTTCAGCTCAGATAATGATCTTGCAGTTTGTGAGTTCGAGCCCCACATCGGGCTCTGTGCTGACAGCTCAGAACCTGGAGCCTGCTTTGGATTCTGTGTCTCCCTCTCTCTCTGCCCCTCTCACACTCACGTGCTGTCTCTCTCTCTCTCTCTCTCTCAACAATAAATAAACGTTAAAAATTTATATCTTAAAGTGCATCATCAAGAAAGTGAAAAGATAACCCACAGAATAGAAGAAAATATTTGCAAATCCATATATCTGAAAAGGGACTTGTATCCAGACTATAGGAGAAAAAAATTGCTACAATGCAATAATAGAAAGACAATAATCTAATTAAAAAAGAGCAATGAATCTGGGTAGACATTTCTCTGAGAAAATACACAAATGGCTAATAAGTTCATAGAAAGATGCTCAAAATCATTAACCATGGGGGAAGTAAATATCAAAACTATGATGACGTACCACTTCACTAGAACTACTGTGGCTGCAGTTAAGAAAAAAGGAGGGAACAAACAAGAGTTGATGAGGATGTGGAGAAATTGGAACCCCAAGATACAGATGGTGGGAATGCAAAAGAGTGCAGGTGCTGTGGGAGATAGATTGGTCTCTCCTCCCAAAATTAAACACAAAATTATAAACATACACCTGAGAGTGGAAGTGCTCCTACCCAAGACAAGTGGAAACATGTTCACATAACAACTCAGAAGAGGGCGTTTATAGCTGCGTTATATTAGTCAAAGGAGTGAAAAATAGAGTTATATACCCATACATTGGAGCATAATCAGGCCATGGAAAGGAGTGAAATACTAATACGTGCTACAACACGGATAAACCTTGAAGATATTATGCTAAATGAATAAACAGCAAAGGTCTCATACTGTATGATTCTATGTATATGAAATACCCAGAATAGGCAAGTCCATAGAAACAGAAGGGAGATTACTGATTGCCAGGGACTGGAAGAAGGAGGAAGGGTTCTGTGGTTCTTTTTTGGGTGACATAATGTTTTAGTATTAGACAGTGGTGATGGTTGCACACACTGTGAACATACTAAAAACCACCGAATTGTACACTTTAATATAGTTAAAATGGAAGGGAAAACAATTTGTGGATTTCATTTGATGTGAATTATATCCTGATAAACCTGAGGAAAATAAAGCAACAATTCTTTTTTTTTCTTTTTCTTCTTGTTTTAAATGTTAATTTATTTTTGAGACGGTGAGCATGAGTGAAGGAGGGGCAGAGAGACAGGGGCACAGAGGATCCAAAGTGGGCCCTGTGCTGACAGTCGTGAGCCCCCTCGGGGCTCAACCTCAGAAACCATGAGATCATGACCTGAATCGAAGTCACATGTTCAACCAACTGAGCCACCCAGGCACCCCAGCAACCATTATTTTTAAGAATGTTTGAGGGGTGCCTGGGTGGCTCCATTAGTTAAGCTATTCTTGATTTTGGTTCAGGTCATGATCTCATGGTTTGTGAGATCGTACCCTGTGTGGGGTTTTGGGCTGATGGCACAGAGCCTGCTTAGGATTCTCTCTCTCCCTCTCTCAGCACCCCGCCTCCTCAAAATAAATAAAGATTTAAAAAAAGAACATTTGAAAGACTAGTAAGGTGAGGAACACAGAAAAATATCAGCACCCAACTTTATAAATAAAGGTATCCACAGACATTATTTGATACAGATACACCTGTGCAAATCTACCACTGATACTGAATAGAAACACAATTAGCGAAGGTCCAACAGAGCCATCTACATAGAGAAGTGAGACGCAGCAAAGCACTAGCACACTCATACTTTGCTCAATAATCACTTTAAGAAGTGCTGTCCTTGAAGAACCCGCGGCTGTGCTGAAAATGTTGGAAGTGAATGAAAGGGCTTCTTAAAGATTAAGCTCTCACTTCTAAGAGCTCTACCTATGAACAGCCAGAGAAGAGTTAGCGAGAGAGATCCTGCCTGCACGCTGTGGACAGCAGCCAGAGAGGCAGACGTGCTCTGAAGATCCTTCTCAGGCTGCTGTGCACTGGGCTAGAGTGAAGGCTTAGCACGTTCACCGTGGGGTGAGAGGAGGCACAGCAGGACTTCCATGGAAAACGCAGAGCTTAATTATTCATAGAGCCTTGGGCAGAGAAAACACACCAATCCCACAGTGAGGCACTTTATCATCAGACTGATCAAAAACCTGGGCACGGGTGTGTCTCTATTTCTCATTCATCCATTCAACAAATATTTACTGAACACCAACCATGCACCAGGTACCATCCGGTTACCAGAGAATACTTTTGCATAACATTCTTTTGTAGAGATCAGAATGCAAAATGACAGGATCTGCTTACAGCCTTATAATGACTCTCCATTTTTCTGAGAACAAATGCCAAACACTTTACAATAATGGCCTAGGAGACTCTAAATGACATGGGCCCACCCCCACCCCCCAGGACCCCCCCTTTACCTCTGACGTCACCTCCAGCTCTCCTCCCTTCATCCCCTCTACAACAGCCATGGAACTCTGCTGGTTCTCCAACGCACAAGCATGCTCCTTCGTTCAGGCCTTTGCACTAAGGGTTCCATCCACCTGCGAGATTCCCCTGAATTTGTCATAATTCACTTTCCTCCCTTTCTTAAGGCTTTTGCTCAAATTACATTTTATCAATAAGGCCTACTTACTCGGCCTATCTCACCAAAAATTACACCCAACCAATCTCTGTCATTTCCTATCTCCTTTACCCTGCTCTAATTTTCTTTAAATTTCCACGTCCCATTTTAACATGTGTAATTTCCTTATTATATTTATTGTCACTGCTCTACCCACTACTGTAAGCTCCATGAGGGTAGGGATTTATTTAGGTTTGGTCCGTATTGTTCACTGCAGTCTCTCCAGCATGTTCTATGACTATGTGTTGAATGAACAGAAGTAATCAAGACCAATACCAAGTCCCCTGGGACTGGCTCTTTGGGGACACTATTTTAGAGCATCTGAAATCACAGCTGGAGTCCCCTGGCACAAGCATCTACACCCAGACTCCGAGAAGCAAGGGTGAAGACACCCTATCACTCAACAGTGGATAGCATTTCCTGAGATACCTGAACGCCACTCAGCTGTGGTTCCGTCTCTGCTCTCCCGTTAGTACCTGTCAGCGAGCTATGTGAGTGAGCCAAAGTTATTTCTATGTCACATGTTCATGGTGTAATGGGCTGAATTTTCCACAAACAGCCCAAAGAGACTGGCAGCACTGAACTGGAAGAGAATTATTCTTACTCTATTTTTCTAAATCTTCTTTGATTCTTTCTAACCCCTGGTATTTTGAGAAATACATGTAGTCTCTTACATTTTTCATTTCCTCATCTTCTCATTTCTTTCACTCTCAAACAACAACAAGAACAACAACAAGAGAGAGAAAAGAAGAAAAAGAAAAAAAATCCCTGGTTCTTTACTCCTAAGTTCATCCATAATGTATTGTTCAAGTTTCCTTAATTTTGTCTGTATTTCCTGCCTAATCTTGTACATTTCCAGGCTAAGAAAACCCAAGGCCATTTAATCATGACAGTTCTAATCAACAGAAAAGACGTCATTTTTAAAATGGTCTTTTACAGATGTGTGAAAAATGTAAAGGGGGATTATCTGTATATGACATGAGATTATCGGAATTAAAATGAGGCTGTATGAGGAACCTTTGTTTGCCTTTATACAGCAGCACAAAAGCAGTAAATTGGCTGAGAGCAGATGCTGTTTTCCATCCTCTTCACCTGTTAAGTCACTTGTACACATGTATTGTCTTGAACCATTTCAACTAAATCCCATTGATTTGTCTGTAAAATCAAGAGATTAAGATTAGCCTTTAAGCAATTTATTTACCCTCTAAAGTGAAAAAAAATGCAGGTACCTTCAGCCAAAAAGCAAAAATCCCATGAATGCCTTTCTTGTTTCCAAACCTGAATGTAATTTCTCAGTTTTGTGGGGGCTAAAATAATGCATGTCAATGGATTTGGCACCAAGGAACTGAAACATTATATCTGATTTACCAAAGACATCAATAGAAGGGACGGTTTAAGTTTCAATTTTAAATAGATTTTTAAGTAAAATATCAACCTGCTTAGAATATTCTAAAACAAACATCAGTTATACACACACACACACACACACACACACCCCATACAAATGAAAAGATTTTGCCTTTATGTATGTATATCAGCTTTGAAAGGCCCAGTGAAATTTCTTTTAGGTAGAAATGGCTTTTTTTTCAATGCACAAGACAGTTATTTGATCTTTTATTTCTGATGAATGAACTCTCAAAAACCAATGTCAAAACTTGATTCAGAAAAGTTCCTGGAATTCCAGTAGTAAAACTAGTTTGGGGGCACCTGGTTGGTTCAGTCAGTTAAGTGTCTGACTCTTGATTTTAGAGCAGGTCGTGATTTCATGGTTGTGAGATTGAATCCTATTTTGGGTTCTAGACTGGTGATGGAGCCAGCTTAAGAGTCTCTGTCTCCCTCTCCCTCTCCATGTCCCTCTCCCTCTCCTCTCTTTCTCTCTCAAAAAAAAAAAAACAAAACAACTGGCATTAAATAAATATTAGGCAACAAGTTAGATATCTGTTGTAATGTTGTAAGATATTAAGTGGATATATTAATTGCAAGAATGTAAAAAAGGAAATTATACACAAACTCCATTGCTTTAGAAAAGCAAAAAAATTTCATAGAACTCATCAGAATATACAAAGTAAAGAAAAAAATAAACAATAAGACTGAGCATTAAGTTTTTGAATTTACAGGGGCGCCTGGGTGGCTCAGTCGGTTAAGCCTCCAGCTTCGGCTCAGGTCAGATCTCACGTTCGTGGGTTCGAGCCCCACGTCAGGCTCTGTGCTGACAGCTAGCTCAGAGCCTGGAGTCTGTTTCCGGTTCTGTGTCTCCTTCTCTCTCTGCCCCTCCCCCTCTCATGCTCTGTCTCTCTCAGTATCAAAAATAAATAAAACAAAACAAAAAAAAGTTTTTGAATTTAAAACTCTGTAAGCACGTGAGGTGGCAAATGCATAATATATATATTTGCATTTGCATAAATAGTATTTTTAAAAGTAGGAAACGCGTACTAGCCAAAGCTGCCATCAAGTTTTAAGATAAAAGTCACTAACTGACCAAAAAGCATTTATGACACCATCTCTCACATTATACTCAGAATAATGATAACTTGGAGGGTGTTACATTGAATTCAAGAAACTATTTCTTGATCCTTTTTTCAGAATCTACTAATCCTCCAAAAATTTTTTTTTCTTCCAAGTGCCTACTATGTGCCGGAACTCTGCAACATGTATGTGGTATGGAATCAAAATGATACTGCCTTCACCTGGTGGTATCTATAGTTGGGCCAATTCCCTTTGATGATGAGCCTAATATATAACTGCAAAGCAAGTGACCAACTAGAGTCCTTTGCTATATTCTGCCCCCTACTTTTCCTGAGTCCAGCTGGGCAGGTCAGTACATGCCTGAAAATGATCAGCAGCATCAGGAGTTGTTACAAGGGAAACTGAAGCCAGGATTTCTCTTCTGATGAAGAACAAAAAAAAAAAAAAAAGAAAGAAAGAAAGAAGAAGAGGAAGGGGAAAGGAGCAGGAGAAAAAAAAGAAGAGGAGGAGGGACAAGATACTCAGGCCTACCTGAAAGCTAGTTAGACCAAAGTTGCTTCGCTTTCTGTAACTTTTCTATATAGAAAGAAAGTTAAGAAAGAACCAATACTTTCTTTATTATGGCAGAGAAAGCATCTATGAAAGAAAATGTTAGTAAATTAATCTTAATTAAAATTTAGAATTTCTATTTCTCAAAAAATACCATTAAGAGAGTGAAAAGGAAAGTGATAGACTAGGAAGAGGTAGTCACAAAACATATGTCTAACAAGGGACTTCTATCCAGGATATATAAAAAACTGCTGCAAATCAA
This sequence comes from Suricata suricatta, assembly GCF_006229205.1. Taxonomy (NCBI): domain Eukaryota; kingdom Metazoa; phylum Chordata; class Mammalia; order Carnivora; family Herpestidae; genus Suricata; species Suricata suricatta. The sequence continues at coordinate 20,228,135 of NC_043714.1, forward strand.
TAACAAGAAAGATTAATAACCCCAAATTTAAAAATGGGCAAAAGATCTGAACAGGTACTTCATAAAAGGCTATCCAAATGGCCAATAAGTACATGGCAAGTGCCCAACATCATTATTAATCAGGAAAATGCAGGGACACCTGGGTGGCCCATTTAGTTAAGCGTTGGACTCTTGGATTTCAGCTGAGGTAATGACCTCATGATTTGTGAGACAGAGCCCAGCATCGAGCTTTGCACTGACAGTGCAGAACCTGCTTGGGATTCTGTCTGTCTCTCTCTCTCTCTGTCTCTCTCTTTCTCTCTCTTTGCCCCTCTTCTACTCATACTCTCTCTCTCTTTCCCTCTCTCGCTCTCTCAAAATAAACAAATAAATCTTTTTTTAAAAATCAGGAAAATGCAAATTAGGCCACAATAATATACCATTGCTGATCTACCAGAATGGTTAAAGTTAAAAGATTAATAATATCAAGTGTTGTTAAGGAGGTAGAGTAACTGGAGTACTCACCCCTTGCTGGTGGAAATTTAAATCAGTTCAACTACATTGCTAACTGGCAGTATCTTCCAAAATTAGATATTGCCTAACCTACCATCCACTAATTCCATTTCTAGAAACAAACTCAAGGAAAATGAATGCATATGTTCAAAAAATAATATGTACAACCATGTTCAGAACAACTTCATTCATAAAAAACAAAAATTGGAAACAAATATCCAACAACACTAGAGTGAAAAAATTGTGCATACTAATATAATGGAATACTGATCAACAATGAAAAGAGTAAATCACCAACATATGCAATACAATAGACAAAACTCACAGACAAAATACTGAGCAACAGACACGAGACACAAAAGTATATCTACTATTTGATTTCCATTTATATGGAATCAAAAATTGGCAAAACAAATCTATCAGAGTAGTGGTTACATTTGTACATGCGTATCAACTGAAAGAGGGGACCCAGGGGAGGTGCTGAGAATATTTTATCCCCTCTTCACGGTGGTTATAAGGGGTGTATATGTAAGTAAGAATTCATGCTCCCACTGTGACTATGCTTCCTAACTGCCCACATGGGTCTCTGAAGATATAAGCCATGTCATGCTATTTCTCTGCTTGAAATCTACAGACGGCTCCCATTTTACTCCACAATAACCTACACCACTTGGTCCCTACTATTCTTCACATTTCTTCACCTCCTTGCTGCTACTAAAGCATGCCTTAAATATCCCTGTCTCGGCGATTTTGTACTGGCTGTTCCCTTTCCTGGGAATGTTCTTCCCCCAAAAGCTACAAAGCTCCTTTCCCACCTTCTTCAAGACTGTTCAAATGTCATCTTCTTTCTCAAGCCCTACCCTGATCTCATTCTGTTTAAAACTTCAAAGTCCTCTGTGTGTGTGTGTGTGTGTGTGTGTGTGTGTGTGTGTCTGTCTGTCTGTTTGCGTGTCTGTGTATCTCTGTGTGCATCTGTCTGTCCGTGTCTGCATGGTTTTTTGGAAGGAGTGGTGGAAAGAATTTGATTGGAATCAATCACAATCAGATTGACAACACTGGAGAAGAAATAAAAAGTTTAACTGAGTTTCTGTGAATTGTCAAAAAACAGAAAAATACTTAGGCTTTTTCTAACGTTTAGCAGTTTTTTAAATATGCAAAATTCACTCACATTCTTTCCCTTTTAGTCTTCAGCAAATATTTAGAATACACAAAAAGACTTTTTATGTGGCCTCTGGGGAAGCTGGGGAAAACCAGCAGGATGTGGGAAGAATATGACCATATCCCCAGTAGTGTCCACTCTGTGTGTGTGTGTGTGTGTGTGTGTGTGTGTGTGTGTGTTGGGTATGCAAACATAAAGGATAGAAGGCAAGAACTGAAAGTGGTGATGTAATGCATAAAAATGGGCCCAAATGCAAAGTTAACAAGAGCATTTCCTTCATTGTGTCCTTACATTGACCCCCAAATACACCTGGAAGATTGCTTCTTGTTTCTCCTTCAAGCTGAGGAAATGAGCTCGGCTGAGGAAAGATGAGGCACTAAATTCTGGATGGGGAACAAGGGTGAACAAGGAGCAATTGTGTCCTTGTGTCATGGTATGAAGTTTAACAAAAAGGAGATGATGGTCTCAGCCACAAAATCCAAAAATTCTGGGACTTCCACACGGTCTTCTAAAGACATGCAGGGGTAGCTACTGAATTATGTTTGGGCCACATGCACCCATCAGCTGGTCAACTCCACAGGTCCAGAAAGGCAGTGGGGCAGGTTACCCCTGCTGTGATGACCTGATTGCGCATAGCCACCCATCGTCACTGGCGAAAAGGAAAAAAAAATCCAGCAAAAAACTGATGCTTGTCTCAGGAGACTTTCAGAAGATAAAGGTGTAGACGGACCTTTTTATTTCCAAATGGCGATGCCCTGTGGAAAAAGATGGAATAAAGAACAGAATATTGTGCTCAGAAAATTCTAAGAATCAATTTTGCTGAAGTGTGCACTGTACAAGAATGAGGAACAGGAAAGTAAACATCAAATTAGTCGATGAAAAAGGAAGCACATACTGATTGTAAAGTGCCAGGCAAATGTTACATATTTCTTTTATCACCTACCTCAAAGAGGTACAAACAGATGAACCAATGCACTGGCTGTAATGCTTTGGTTTTGCCATGAGTCCTAACTTGATATTTGCTCTCAACTTGATATTGCAATGAGGAAAGTCCCAACCTGGGCACCACGTGTGTCCAGGCATGGAGGTTGAAATCCCTGGAGGTCATTTGGCTGCTGTAGGTTGCTGTGGGGAGCACGTGGAATGGGTATGAGGACTTCCCTCCCCTTGGCCAACATCACACTCCTTCATTTTGCACTGGGCCCTGCAAATCATGTAGGTGGCCTGTACAGAGAACTAGGCATATGGGGGAAATCCTCTCCAAAGGAGAGGATGAATTATACGCATCCCATCCCTGAGAAGGAAGCACACCACTTCTTGGGCTTCTACAGGTTTTGAAGACAATCTGTTCTACCCAATGGGATACTGTTTTCATTCATTTCTTGGGTGGCATGAAACACTGCCACTATGCCTTGCAAACAGAGGGTGATTCAAGCAACCCAGTTGGAAAGTGCATGGCACTAGGGTAACTGTAATGCAGAAAGACGCCCTGTGGAGTATATGGCTAGCTTTACCAGGAGAATCACAGCCGAGACTCCTAGAATTCTGGATGCAAGGCCATGCCATCTGCAGGAGGGATTTATCACAGATCACCCAAAAAGCAGCACCTACGTCCTCCTGGGTCAGACAGAGACAAAGCCCCTTTTGGCGCCTTGCCGTTTGGTCCTCCAGAGGTTCTCCCAGGTAACCCCATGTTAGGTCACGTGCCATGACAGTCCGGCTGGTCCATTCACAAGAAGGCCCTTACAAGAGCTACATGCTTTGCTACCCAGGAGCAAATACTGACTCTCTGTTGTCCTTTTACTGAAGACTCTTGGGAAATCTATGGCACCCCCAGGGATGTAGTACATCTTCCATCACCAGGCATCGTCCCGCTGCCCACCAGCACGCCAACCCTGAGAAGCACATCTCACTACCGCCACCTTTCCACGTGCTGGCTCACAGCGCAGGCCTTGGCTCCAAACTGACCTGTCCCCGGGGCACTAGACCGTAGGCAACAGGTGCTGGGTTGGGAGCCACGCCTGTGAAATTCTTCCTAGGCCACATGTAAGCAATATGCAAAGCTGTGCCCCTTTCAGCAGCCTTCAGCTGAGTTTGCCAACCCCCTTAAACAGTCTCGTGGTCGTGTATAAGTGGCACTGGATTCCAAAGATAAAAACAGGGGGAGGATCTGACTGAGTGACACATATTTCTGTTCCAAACTGCTGTTGACATATACTAAATTCTGTGGATTTACTTTTGTGAATAAAAGATGGAAAAATGTTTTTCAATGTATACTTAGCAATATTACATAAAGCATCAAAATACAATGTTTGCACCCAAAGAATTATTTAAAATTTTTAAATCAAATATTGCACATTACAAGAAACTGATTTTTCATATGTGTGCAACTAATAAACATTTTGTTTTCCTATGCAAAACATTTCCATTTAGAGAATCAAAAATAAATCTATGTAAAATCAAATAATGGGTTCATTCTAAAAGAGCTTGGCAATGGAGAAAAATCATAGGTTAAAAATTCTAAATCCTATATCCACCTAGTTTTCTCATTCCTCTGAATCATAAAGGAAGAACTTTTTATCAAGAAGAGAAGAGACTTTACAGACTGAAAGTACAAGTAGATTGAAGAGTAAGCCAAAGAGGAGAACAAAGAATTTACTGGTTTTAGAAGCTGTCATTTCAAGTTCTTAATTAGCTCTGGATAAACAGCTTATGGTTTTTGTTTTTCTTTATATTGTATTTAAGTGTATTGGGTTTTAAATTAAAATCTGCAGAGTTATTCTCCTAATCCAATTACAGGGGTTTTCACTGATGTCTGTGTCATCCTAAGGGCTCCATGGATGAGTTTCAGGCTTTTATAAATCTTGGGGAACAATACAGAAAATTGTGTTTGATGTGCCTTTTATTGAAAGGAGAGTCCATAGCCGTTGCCAACTCTTCAAGAGAACTGTGAAGTCCCTACCCTCCCTCCAAAGATTAGGATCTCAGAAATAGAGTTTAATTAGTATGAATGGTTTGGGGAGAATCATGCTAGTATCAGGTTCCGTGGTTTCAGGGGTGAGCCACAATTATCACAGCCAGTAGTGCCGGCTGGCCGCTCTGGTTAAGACTTCCTACCATGCAGAGGGCTAGCAGACCTGGTAGTGAGGCACCTTGCCTGACTTGGAACAATTCGCACTACAGTGGTGGGGACAGAATCAGAACTCTCAAAGTAGAAAAAGTGCTATGCAAACACAGGCCTGGCTCTCAGCGGAGACCTGGAGGTCTGGCCCTCCTTCTCTCATGTCCCTAAAGGGCACAAGGGTGGGGTTCTGGGTACGCACCTCTGCCCTGCACACCCAAACTCTCCTTCAAGGGGGTGGTCTCCAGGTCGTGCTGGGGGAAGGGGAGAAAGAGCGTAAATATCAGAGACGGCAAGTAGGACAAGCCACTCACACTTTCCAATTCAGCCTTATTGGCAAGAAGGCTGAAGATATTGGTAAAAAGGAGATATTTTATATCTCCGTGTGTGTGACCCCACATTGCCTCCCAGGTAGTTCCAGACTCAGGAGCGGGGAAGGAGGTGATGACTCATTATTGTCCTTTAGATTCCAGCAAGAGTTTCTAGAAACTGAATGATTTCATTTCGATCACACATTGAGTAGGTGGTTTGCCAGTGGTAACCACATTTTCCCAATTCCCTCCTTTCCAAAAAAAATTAGTTCCAGAAAACAATCTTCGAAACTGAAAGGTATTATTAGGACAATGGGATGACTATGTGACGTGAGGACTAACACTGACAGTCTTCCCAGGTGTAGTTCACATACTGGTTAAGAAGCAGCTCTAATTTCATTTTCGACTTCAAGTCTAATTTAATTACTGCACATTATTTAACATTCTTAGGCTTCACTTTCATCTGTGAAATGAGGAGTTTAAGCAGATGATCTCCAAAAACCTCCCCAGAGTGAACATTCTCCAAGTCATTGAGCCCAAACTGTATACAAAGATCTGGATTTTTCTTGTACTTATCTACCATACAATTATCACCTTATTCTCCACTCTCTTGTTTTCTACTTGTACCTATAATTTAAGCATTTTACCATAACATTATGCTGTATTGCACATTCTTGCCAGAGAATATCCTTTGCTATCCTCTCTTTTTTGCCCAGCTCCTATCAAAGCCTCAGAATCTTTTGTTCATCAAACAAAACAAAACAAAACAAAACAAAACAAAGCAAAACCAAAACCCAAAGAAACAAAAACAAAAACCAAAGCCATTAACACAGTAAAAAGGCTAGACATAGCCTGGACAAAAGTACTTATAAAACATTTTTTTACTCTTTTATTTTTGAGAGAGAGACAGCGTGAGCAGGGGAGGGTCAGAGAGAGAGGGAGACACAGAATCTGAAGACAGGCTTCAGGCTCTGAGCTAGCTGTCAGCACAGAGCCCGATGCAGGGCTCGAACGCACAAACCACGAGATCATGATGTAAGCTGAAGCCAGACACTCAACTGACTGAGCCACACAGGCACCCCCAAAAGTACTTATAATACACAAACCCAACAAAGGACTCATAATCAGAATACATAAAGAATTCTGGGGTGCTGGGTCACTAAGTCAGATAAGTGCCTGAATCTTTTTTTTTTTAATGTTTATTTAATTTTGAGAAGTGGAGTGAACAGGGGATGTGCAGAGAGACAGGGCAACAGAGGACCTGATGCAGGGCTCAAACTTCCCAACTGTGAGATCATGACCTGAGCCCGAAGTCAAGTGCCCCAAGTGTCTGACTCTTAATTTCAGTTCAGGTAATGATCTCACAGTTTGTGAGATCGAACCTCTGTAGGGCTCCATGCTGACAGCATGGAGCCAGCATGGAGCCTGCTTGGGATTCTCTCTGCCCCTCTTTCTTTTCCCCTCCTCAGCTCTCCTTCTCTCTCTCTCAAAATAAATAAATAAACATTTAAAAAAAGAATTCCTACAAAAGATTAAGAAAAAGTCAATCCAGTTTTTTAAAATAGTGGAAAGAGGCTAACCAAATGACAAACAGTTATAGGAAAAGGTACTCAACTCATCAAGGAGGTACGAATTAAAATCACAATGAGATACCACTACATACTACCAGAACTGCTAAAAATTTTTAAAGATTAACAATACCAAGGATTAGTGAAGCTGTAGAACAATTAGAAAACCCGACGTCGCTGGTGGAAGGGTGTGCTGGTTTTGGAAAACAGTTTAGTGGTGTCATCTAAATCGAAACATGTATTTGCCCTGTGACCAGCCATTCTAGTCCTGGAAGAAATGAGTGTGTATGTCCAGGAAAAGACATGCACAAGATTTTTCAGTCATTTTATTCATCATAACCAAAAAAAAATGGGAAACAATCATTAAACATCAATGGGATAAAAGATAAATAAAATGTGGTATATTTGTACAATAGAATATTGCATAGCAATGAAAAAACTGAACAACCGCTCTGCCTAAAAGGTGGGGGGAGGGTGAATCACATGGACTTAATATTGAGCAAGATTAAAAAAGAGTAGATACTGTAGTGTTTAATTTATGTGAAGCTCACATAAAGGCACAATATATCAATTGAGTTAGAAATCAACAGTGAAGAGTGTTTACTGGGAACGAGAATGAGGGACCTTCTGGGTTGCTAGAGCTGTTCTGAATCTTGATCTGGGTGATACTTTTAAGCAATTACGCAGATAGAAATATTCATTGAGCCATACACTTGAGATTTGATTTTAACACACTGAACTACCTGTATGTTTTACTTCAATTTTAACAAGACAATTTAAAAAGCTCAGACTCACAAAATAATATTCCAGAGAATTAACTGAAGAATATCCCACCTTCTGCTTTCTTGAAATGGTCTGTTTTATTCTTGAATGAAACATTTTTAAAAATGCATCCTAATCTGTACTGTCTACCTAGAAAGTTACGGGGGCACCTGGGTGGCTCAGTAGTTTAAGAACCAGACTTCAGCTCAGGCCATGATCTCATGGTTTGTGAGTTCAAGCCCCACATCTGGCTCTGTACTGACAGCTCAGAATCTAGAGCCTGTTTCAGACTCTGTGTCTCCCTCTTCTCTGCTCTTCCCCCACTTGCACTCTGTGTGTGTTTCTCTCTCTCAAAAATAAGTAAACATGAAAAAAAATTTTTTAAAGAAATTTACTGAACCGTGTTTTATGGTTATCTCCTATCTTAGGTGGAGGGCTTTATATGATACAAGGTGAAGTCTGATATCATTTTACTAAAACTATTGTTTGAGGACATGTTCTATCATTTCTTCTTTATGGAGAAACACTGGAGAGAGTTTTGTTAGTGCTCAGGTCAGGAAAGCTGCTTCTTGTGAGCAACGGATATGTTTTTGCCTGATGGGTGCTGCTAACCCCGTTGCTGAACTTCCTGGTGGTCAGCACAGAAAGAGAAAACCCCACATCCATTTGCTTGTCACTCTTTTCTGCCTTTCCACGTACCTCTTGAGCCACTCTCTTTTAGAACTGTCTGGAATATTCATCTTTGTGAACTACTTTTATCCCTGGTTTCATTTTACCTCTATACTTATTTTCTCTACACCTCGAAGTCTTTATATTTTCTCATATTGTACTATTCATTATTGTACTAAGTGACAATCACTACGATGCTTTGTTTTATTAAAATTTTTTTATGTTTATTCATCTTTGAGAGAGAGAGAGACAGAGAGAATACGAGCAGGGAAGGGACAGAGAGAGAAGAAGACACAGACTCTGAAGCAGGCTCCCGACTCTGAGCTAGCTGTCAGCGCAGAGCCTGATGTGGGACTTGAACCCACAAACCATGAGGTCATGACATGAGCTGAAGTCGAATGCGTAATGGACTGAGCCACCCAGGCGCCTACAAATGCTTTGTTTTAAACCAATACTTAGCACCAACAGGTCGAAACAAATATCCAGGTGTAGATACAGACACATACATTAAGGAGGGCATCATGGCTAAATACTGTTCTGCCCACTAAGCTTTTCACATAAGCCTAGTTCGTCTCTTTAACTACACTATAAGCTCCTTGGGTCTGGCCCCTGGGTGACTTTTTAAAGAGTCTCAGGTAGACAATAGGGGCACGAGAGCGCCATTTGACTGCTTCTGTGCAATTACAGCTAATGGCAATGGTTTCGGATCATGTGATACGAAGCATGAACACATTTTTAGACCATGAAAGAACTCTTGCTCTAGGCCTGCAAAAACTTGCACACCATTTGGAAATTGGGTTATTTTAATTATAATGTCACAGTGAACGACATGTATTTTAATCAACTTCAGTTGACAATGCTGCAACCACATCAGAGTTGATGCTGATTCCAAACCATCTGAAGAATTACTTCCAGGTTTTAAGAACTGGCAGCTTAACTAGGCCAGTCAGAAGCACCGCCTGCCCAGCTGCTTCCTGAGCCTGACCCTGCAGGATCCAGGCCTTGTCATTGGAAAGATTTTGAGGAGCAAGGTGCTAGGCCAAGTGTGATCTCCAGGACTGGATCCCAGGCCCCGGGGAGTAAGCACCTCCCAGAGGCTACGCTTTTCTAAGCAATTTTCTAAACTACTGGCAAGAATTTAGCTTCTCTGCCCTTCAGCATAGTCAGCAAACAGCACCAAAGTTTTGCTTGGCACTTCCTTTTGACAACATCTTGCAGTTTACACAGCTGGCCCTCTATTATAAAAGTTGTGGGTGACCTTTAGTACATAATAATGCCTTCAACTTTTGAGAAGCTGGTTGCCATTTTTGCCCACTGACCACAAGACTTCCTGAAGGGAGATGATTCTCCACTATTAAAACTGACGGACAAGATTTCTTGATTGGCTTAATTAAGTAACCATGGGGTAGCTGATGTTGGAATAGCTATTTCAGAATTAAATCTTCCTGGTTCATTGTGTTAATATTATTCTGCACAGTAAACAGAACCATCAAAGCTTTTATAATTTATGTTTTCAATGAGACCATTAGAAAATGAGTTGTTTATAAACAGATACTTTAAGACTGATGATAAATGTTGAGCATATTGGATATGCCAATACCAATGTTTACAGAAAGCAGAAATAGTTTGAAAAAAGGCATTTGAAGGGCTGCATACTGTGTATCATACAGAGGTGACCCCTGAACAACACGGGGGTTAGACATGTCATTCATACCCCCATGCAGTTGAAGTCCACATATAACTTCTGATGCTCCAAAACTTAATTACTAATAGCCCACTGTTGATGGGAAGCCTTACCGAAAATATAAGCAGTCAATTAATTTTGTATGTTACATGTATTATATACTGTGTTCTTACAATATTGAGAAAAGAATGTTATATAGAAAATATAAGGAAGAGAAAATACATTTATAGTATCTCACTGTATTTATCCCCCCCAAAATTCTGTATATAAGTTAATGTGCATGGTTCAAACCCATGTTTTTCAAGAGTCAACTCTACAAAGGAGAGGATATGATTTGGGGAGTTTATAAGATGAGCCTTTGAGAACTTACTTTTTAAAACATGACAAGTTTTAACATGTTTAAGAAATAGCTTTGTAAGCAACGATTAAATGGAAAAGAATCCATAATTTGAAAAGCTATTTAGCAGAGGAAGTTGTAACCTATTAAAACATGAAGATTTTTCACTGAAGAAATGATATGCATATTGTAAAGAATCACTGACCAGAAAAGACAGCACAGAGAAAAAGAATGAGAATCATATGTGAAATTTAAGAAACAAAACAAATGAGCAAAGGAAAAGAGAGAGAGAGAGAGAAACTAAGAAACAGACTCTTAACTGCAGAGAACAAACTGATGATTACCAAAGGGGAGGGTGGTGGGAGGGTTGCATAAAATAGGTGATGGGGATTAAGGAGTGCATTTGTGATGAACACCGGGTGTCCTACGGACGTGTTGGATCACTATCCTATACATCTGAAACTAAAATAACACTGTATGTTTACTCTATTGGAATTAAAATTAAAAAAAAAAAAGAAGGGGAACGAGAAGTTAACATGTGTGTGCAGCTACTCCACGTGGACCCCACGGAGTCTCGCTGGGGGGAAGGGCATGTAAAGTAGGCCAGGCTTCTGACTCTCAAATATTGGTGAACAAATGATTGGGTGAATAGAACAATCCTAGGTACAGTCTTGAAATATAAGCTCTAGGAGAAACCTAGCGGTCATCTGGTCCCACCTCTTTATTTTATAGAGAATATAAAGCACCAATGGCCAAGTGGCCTCTGCAAGACCGTACAGCTGTTAGTGGCATCAGTAGCACTAGAATCTAGGACTTTGGCTTCCTCGGTCACTACTTTTTGCAGGTCACTGTGTTGTCTTTTTTTATTTCTCAAAAAAAGTATTATTTTCAGAAGCTGAACTCTGGTTATTTGCAGGACCAGGAGGAAATAGAGTCTTCATTCTTATGGATAAGGTTCAAAGAGAAGAGAGTTTTTAATCAGAGACTAAAATGGGTTATGGGTTTAATTTTGTTCTCCCCATCCCGTCCCCCAAATTCATACCCTGAAATCCTTAACCCTAGTACCTCAGAGTGTAACTGCATTGGAGACAGGATTTTTAAAGAGGTAATTAAGGTTAAATGAGGTCATATGGAAGGGCCCCAACCCACTATGATTGGTGGCATTATAAGATGTACAGATTAGAACATAGGCACAGAGGGAAGACCATGTGAAGACAGCCATCTATAGGCTGAGGAGAGAGGCCTCAGAAGGAACTGACTCAGCAGACACTTTGATCTTAGGCATCTAGCCTCCAGAACTGTGGGGAAATACATTTCTGTCGTGTAAGTCACACAGTATGGCACTTTGCTTCAGCAGCCCTAGAGAACTGATACACAGGTATTGCCACCTTCTGTCTCTATGAGTCAGAATAAAACTTGCAGTTACATGGTGGCTACAAACAGTAGACAAAGGCATAAAATATATGTTGTTTTCTATGACTAGTTAGTTTATTGAACATAGCCAATGTGTACAATTTTTAATATTTTTAATGTTTATTTTTTTGGAGAGAGAGAGCATGAGCAGGGGAGGGGCAGAGAGAGACAGGGAGACATAGAATCCAAAGCAGGCTCCAGACTCCAAGCTGTCAGCAAAGAGCTCAATGCGGGGCTCAAACTTGAACTCATAGACTGCAAGATCATGACCTGAGCCAAAATTGGGCGCTTAACCCACTGAGCCACCCAAGCATCCTTACAATTATTTTAATTCAAATTTGCCTTTCACCTTTATTTTTTAAGTTTATTTATTTTGAGAGAGACAGAGACAGAGAGAGAGGGGGAGCGAGAGTGAGCACACTAGCATACGGGGGAGGGGCAGAGAAAGAAAGAGAATCCCAAGAAGGCTCTGCACTGTCAATGCAGGGCTCAGTCTAACAAACCATGAGATCATGACCTGAGCCGAAGCAAGAGTCAGACATTTAACTGACTGAGCCACCCAGGTACCTTGTCTTTCTACTTTAGAAGCAAATCTGACTTGAATGCACCCAGCATCTAATTAATACCAACCAGCATCCACTGGGGAAGGAACTATTGGACCCATCTTCTGGATGATAACCATCAGCCTTTCATGAACTAAGATTCCTGAGGAGGTTGGTAGACAGGTTTCAGTTCAAGTGCCAACTGTAATCCATGTCAGTAGCTGACTGAAATGTCATGTTTAAGACTGATTCCAAGAGGAAGTCTGGGTTTAGGAATAGTGTCTGCAGTAATGTCTGTGCCTGTAACGGCCGTGGGCACAGGAGGGACCTTGGGGGCACATATGTCCCAAAGAGTAGACAATCCAAATGCAGATCTGTTAAGTAACTATTAAGAAACACGTTGGCCACCTTTTATGTTCAATTATTTTTGAAAACTGTCTTAGTAGACTAATAATGGATACAGCACATTTTCAATGGAATTATTTGGAAAAGAGATAGCAGCAGGGAAAGGCAGGAATCATCAGTCCTCAGCAGAGGACATCCGCTGCCCACGAACGATACATGTGACAGTGCCCCAGCATGCACATCTCTGCTCCACAGAACAGCCACACCCCTTCTGGTAAGACCACAGTCTTACCCTTTCCTCTACTCACCAGCCACACTACTCCGCCTCTGTGACTGAAGTACACTCCTTTTAGATTTATTTTTGAGAGAGGAAGAACATAGCAGGGGAGCGGCAGAGAGAGAGAGACACAGAATCTGAAGCAGGCTCCAGGCCCTGAGCTGTCCACACAGGGCCCAATGCGGGGGTTGAACTCACGAACCATGAGATCATGATCTAAGCCTAAGTCTGACCCTTAACCCACTAAGCCACCCAGTTGCCCTGATGGTAGAAGTATACTCTTACCAGTTCAGAGGATTGGAATTATAGTGGTGTAGGTTATCAAGTAAATAGGAATATGATAGCCAGCGGCATACACAGTAAAACTGTCCATAGGAATCTGTACCTTTCTTACTATGTAAAAACACCACGGAGAAATTAACTACTAATAAACAACAGTGTCATCTGAGCTTTCTGAAATACTTCTGATTCAAGACTGCAAGTAAAATCACTTTATTCCCACTGGAGGAGAAAAGTATTTTCATCTTTTTGAACATTTTCAATATTGTGCGTTTCATTTTATATCATACATTATATTTTTTCCAAGTGAAACTTTCTGTAGCGGATTTCAAGAGGTTCATTTGTCCATATAGGGTTGAAGTGGACCAATTACAGAGAGTTGCAAAATAAAATTCAGTTTTGCTTTTTTAAAAGCTCCATTATAAATTATAATTATAGTATTGTGGCTGAATAGCTTTGCACATCATTTCAAAGCTTGGCTTTGTAGATCTGAAATTAGATAGTGCTTCATTTCCTAGATTCCAAACAAACCTCAGAAACACCAAAACTGTAAGACAACAACAAAAATATAAAAGCTGCCGGCTCCTTGCATATAGAAATGCTTTACACTCTAATGAATTCTAGTTTGCTTATTTCTTTAGATTACACAACTTTTCCCTCATGTAATCAATGTGTTATTTTAAGCCATTCCAACCATGTAACAATAATGCTATATTATTTAAATGGAGATTCAATAACAGGTTACCAAGAAAATTCTTTTTACTTGTTCATTCCGATTATTCTTATGGCCTCAGCAAAGTACACCCTAGCCAAAATCAGTATTCTTTCAAGAAAAGCACAGAGGCAAAAGAATTTTAAGAAAAGTAGACCATTAGCTTCAGTCACCATATAACATTTGTGAATAATTTGCTCGGTTTCAAAAAGTGCAAGAAAAATGCTGCACATTCGCAATCTGCTGAAAGGTAAATGAAGACAAGGCCTGGAGCAAAGCCGTACATGCCAACGGCCAGAAATGGAGTGGATACGCAGCTGCTTTAAGTCAAGCATTTATAATCTCAAATATGTAGAAGGAAAACACCCTGTAAATAACAGAATTAAGCATGAGAAGCACATATGTGAATATTTTTAAGCCAAATTCAATAAAAGATTCATTAAATAAGTTAACAGACAAAAATCGAACCATAAGTTTTGAAATTTGCGTGAGGTTCATTCTATTTCTCAAGGCCAAAGCAATACAGTATTTACAAACACGGCAATAGCAAACCCTAAGTAGTTTATGAATATTTTCTGTGCTTCTGGAAGATACCACAAAGCAGAACATACTTAGGCAAACCACTAACTCAAGGCTGATGACCTTGCAAATTCATACTTTTTTTAAAGGGAATTGAGAAAAGCAAAATCCACAGATTAGAGAGATAAACATTAGTGGTTCTCTAAAATTTACTGCTATAAAAAATAATTCTTTTCTGCAATAAAATGCTTGAAATCTTCAAAATTACTACCGGAGTATGGCTATGACAAGGCTTGTGGGGTTTTTTCCACAATAAAAGTAACAACTAACAAACTGTGGCAATAGCCTGGATTTGATGTAAAATTTATTTTGGGAGTTCAATAAAGTCTAGTTCTAGGAATATTGGAACTACTAGTATTTTAATTTTAGTTTTAAGTCAACATTCTATGGTGATTCCTTTTTCCTCCCTAACATAATTAACTCCTTTGGAGTCCTCTATTTTAAAAAATCAATCAAAATGACAAACATAATTCAATAATTAGTGCATCTGAGTGGTCCTCCCTGGTGAGCAGACAATATCTTATAGTTTCCGCCCAGCTCCCACTGTGAGAGGGAAGGCCCTACCGGAGATCGCCGCTGCAATGGCCCCACAAGTATTGTGGGTGCTTTGTTCACTTGATTATAGACTCTAAAAGTAAAGATTTGCAATGGGTGAAAAGCGAATTATTACCCTTAAACTGCAGTTTTATTCTGATATTGCTAAAATCCAAACCAAGATCATTACATGTTTAAATTAACTTAAAAAAAAAACTCATGCATTGAGACACTATGTCTATTTTTTTTAATGTTTCAGTGAATGATTTTGAAGAAGAGGCCATATAACTGAACTGAAATATGCAGAGGCAAGTCTGATAATCCCCAGTTCCCATAAAACTCAACACCTGCAGCCTATGTAATAAATCAGTTTGTGAATCTAATTGCTCTTGTTCTGCATGCTTCCGTGAGCCTGTATGGCTAAGCTAACACCATTGTCACAGCCTTAATCACAGCCAGGTTTATTTTTGTTGGCAGCCTTATGCAAATCATTGTATTATGGGTCTTTACACTTAATTCACTAAGATTATACCCTGATACCAAAAACAGATTGTAAAACAGGAAGGGATCTTTCAATTGTTTAATTAACTATGAGTTGTAATTTCTATTTATATCTAACTGAAATGTTATAGCTCAACCTGTGTTAAATATTCATAGAAAAACAGATTATTCTGTTTCTAATTTAAAATACTTAAGCTTGCTGTAATTTAGAAGTTACAGTTACCCACAGAATGAATATATCAGCATTTTTTTCAATGTTTTAAGCCAATTTCTCTTATTCTGTGAACTAAACTCTGGAACTAAAATTCATCAACAAAACACTAATTTACTAAATGGTACCTTAGTGGCCTAAAAGAATTGCAGCAACTTCAAAATGCTCCCCCTCACCTCCATTTCACCCTTTGTCTTTAAATTTTTTACCACACAGTCTTTTCAGGGAACCACAGGGAAACCAATTGTATCAGTCAATTACCGCCAATTATTGTTGGTCGATTAAATTTGCAAGAGCCAGAAAATCTGATATCTATCCCGCATTGTTTACCTTTTTCACTTTTTCCAGCATGGTAAACTTTCTACAAAAGAAAAAAAAAAAAGGTAGAAGGGTCACCAACTAAAATCTAATCACATTACAGTCTGTTGCCCATGAGGGAGTCATTGCCTACTAACACCAACATAGTCTTGTATTTACAGTAGAATTACTTTCAAACTTTTCTCTTCCCCATTGTGACCATCCTGGTCTCAGAAGCATTCTGAGGCTAATATTTTCATACCAACTGAGAAATTGTAGGTAAGAAAAGAAGAAGAGTACAGATCTTCCTCAACTTATGATGGGGTTACTTCCCTATAAACCCACTGTTAGTTGAAAATTTCATAAGTCAAAAATGCATTCAATACACTTAAGTCAAAAATGCATTCAATACACTTAACCTCCCAAACATCATAGCTTAGCCTAGCCTGCCTTAAACATGCACAGAATACTTACATTAGCCTACAGTTGGGCCAGATCATCTAACGCAAAGCTAATTTTGTAACAAAAGGTTGTATATCTCCTGTAATGTATTGAATACTGTACTGAAAGTGAAAGACAGAATGGCTGTATGGGTGCAGAGTGGCTGGAAGCACATTGATTGTATACCCTTGTGATCACATGATCATATGGGTGCTGGGGAGCTCCCGCTTGCTACCACTACCCAGCATCACAGGAAAGTATCTACCACAGAGAGCTAGCCTGGGAAATGATCAAAATTCAAATTACGGTATCTACTGAATACATATTGCTGTCTCGTCTTGAAGTCAAAAAATCTTAAGTCAAACCATCATATATTGAGGGCCTTCTGCATAGGAAAACACCTTTACATTCATTCCACGAACATCAACAATTCAGTTGACATAATGTTTACCAGCATTAGCTACCAAACCATCCTCTGTCTCCCAGACCACTGGCTGGAGAGGCTCACGGCAGGGGCACTCTTGGATCTGTCTTCACACGTGAGCAGAGAAGAGTGCCAGAGACCATATGGGAAGTCAGGGAAGACCTCTTCTACCACTGGGAAATCAATCTCTGTGTCTGTTAAAGCATATATAATCTATGCTAATGGTAGCAAAGGCAGTGATTGGACTCAGAAGGTCACTAGAGTCAGTCATCAGAGACTATACTGGGGTCATGAGGAAAGTGGGAAAAATATGTCCAAAAAGAATGACCATCATTAAACTCAAAATGTCCATCATCTTCATGCCACTGTGGAGCTGTGAACCGGAAGCATCCTCCCAATGAAAGCATCCATTATCTTCCCGAACAGGAACCAGGTTGTTGTTGGGCAAGTTTCATTTAGACAAAGACAATATGTCTTCTGTCAGTTCTAGAAGGAGCAGCAGAATCTACACAGAACAGGCTGGCCGTCAAGGACACTGGGATACAATTTCATCCAGGATGTAGCTGTGGAGTGTGGAGCTGGAGACCCTCTGCCCATGGACTTCCCTCAGACTCTAAATAATATCCACAAGCACATCTGGTCTAATTAAACTCCCAAATGAAAAGTAGACGTACCACTAGAGTCAGACTCTCGTCAAATCTGTCTGGTCCTTCCCCTGCAATGACCTCTCTTTACATGCCTTCAGTTTTATGATACTGAGCACACTCTTTATGATAATATATAACAATGAACTGCCTGCTCTATGCCAGATACTGACTGCCCTAAAGCCTGACATTTATGCTGCACACAATCCTGTGAAATAGGTGCCATTATCCCTAACTCACAAATGCAGAAACCGAGGCACGGAAGCTCTAGTAACTTACTAGAGATCACTCATTACAAAACGATAGAACTAGAATTGAAAGCATTCTGATTCTAGAACCTGCTCAGAGCCATTATGCTAGGCTGAAAATGAGTAAGATTCTGTCCCTCCCACTGGGAGACCAGAGAATTTTTGCCTGCTTATTTATTGGCTTATTTTCAGGAATAGAAGTTAGCGGAAAGCTATAGAAAACTCAAGAAATTATTTAAATAGAGTGTAATATGGCTATAACATTTCTGAGTAGGGCATCTCATTCAACATGGAATATAAAATATGGAGTAAGAAATAGGCTGAGATGTTGCAGAAAGGTGGAAATGGTCAGGCCATGGAGAGCTTTCCGTGCCAAAGACCTTGGGATTTTATTGTGGTTTAGTTAAATTGCCTTTAGATAGATTATTCCTGCTGCATATCATAGTTAGATGGGAAAGGACCAAGAAAGGGGCAAGATAGATGGATAAATTGTCAATTACTGAAATAATCCATTCAAGTAAACTTAAGGAGCAAATTCGTTGAAGAGTGCTAGTAAGGGAAGGGACTTGACAGCAGATTAAGAATTACTGTGAAAGTAAAATTAGCAGACATTGATTGGATTTAAAAATGATGGCAATTAAACAGATGACTGTCAAGATGAAATGGGAATGTAACAGAAACACGCAATAAGGTCAGTTTCAGGCACGCTGAATGAGCTCTCCATGTTCTATGTACAAGGGATGTCCAGAAAGCATCCGAATGTGTGAGTATCATCTTCCAGGTAGAGGTCTAAAGATAAATGTGTGAGAATATCGTATTAATAGATTTGTCTAACTCATTGCAACCACCTTAACAGAAAAAAATATCAGACACACTGCCAGGGAACAACTATGCATAAAAGCAACCTAAATTGAAAGACTGGCCTCTATGCATGAGAAAAATAGAAACCAGGCTTGGTTTACAACTTCTACTGCTGTCAGCAGCTATCATACTAGGAGATGACTTCTTTTGGCATTTCCAGAATGATTCTTGCAGATTTTATATCCCTCCTTCAAAATGCTCTCTCCCCTTCTCCACTTTGCTGCAGGCGTTGCTTTGTCCTTTTTCTTCCTAATTGTCCAGTGGTATCTCAGTTCCTCTTTTTGGAATCTTCCCACTGTCTCTAGATGTTGGGTGTATATACATAGTAAAAAAGAAGAGGAAATCAGCCACCATAAATCAGCTGGGCAAGCCATCAAGTGATTATATTCACATAGATATATGAATCTTCTTTAATCTTGGTATTTTTATATATTTGTTTCAATTAAGTCTGTGATCCAAATGAGATGAAATAATCTATATTCTGCATTCTATTCCCACTCGGTACAGCATTCACATCTTTGTTCACACACAAACACTCAGGCCGCCTCGTCATGACTTCATTTTCTATGCTATGAAAGGTAAAGACCTTAAAAACAATATGGGTCCCTCATCTCAATTGGACACTCAGGATCTTTACATTTTAGTCATCCTCGAACTTGGGCCAGATAAAGAGAGTTCCAGCTGTGTGATTTGGTGAGGCTTAGAGATCCTGTGCCAAAAATATCCTTAATCTCTGCCCATTCCAATTTATACTTACATTCACACCTTTGCCTCAACTTAGTGTCCAGAAATAAAAGGTCACTATTAAAATGTAAATATGTCATCTAGACTAATAACTCATCCAGCCATTAAGTTTCATTAGTGCACTAGAATGAACTTATATTAGCCCACAAGTTATGTAATCTAACTTTAAAACAATAATATGGTATATTAAACTTAGGTAGTGGGACAGAAGGAAGAGAATGATGCAGAATAAGAAGCAAGGTTTTGGAGAAAAGGAAAGCGGGGATTCTTGTGGGAGGAAAATGTCAAAACCAGAAGAAATAAACACATTTGCCTAGAGCAACTTTGCCCAGATGATGAAAAAGCGCTTTCACTTTTGAGTCTCTGTTTTCTAAGCTGACTTAAAACATGGTCATTATTTGCCTGAAATCCTCCAGGAAACTTTGAATTAAATATGTACATATTGTACTAGTTATCTTAGAAATGTGATTGGGCTGCAATTATGTCAGTAAAGCTCTAACTACCAAAAGAAAATTGTATGGCATCCTCTATCATGCCTGGACAAATTTAGATGATTGAAAGCATAAACCTGGCCATATTTTATACTGCATCTATGTAAAGAACAGCAGGAAAACTTAGCTCCTGCATGCTGGATGCTAAAACAACTTTGGGACTTTACAGTGTAGGAGGCATGCTCCGTGGGGAAAATGGACACTGAAATACAGTAGCCATCCTGCCTGCTGCAGCTACACAAAGTCAAGGTCATAGTCTGCTAGCAAGCACTGTCTAGAGCTCCATATGGTTTTAAAAACCCAGCCTGTGATTCAATTTCTATGGAAATGGCAAATATTGTACACTTAACTCTTTTAGCTATGGAAGCCTTCCCCTAATTCTCAGGCTCAAGTTATGGCGAACCGTGCAAATGTGTTGGGGTGTGGACAGGCGGAGAAACAGCAGGCCCTGCACCTTGTCTCTTTAGTACTATAAATTTTCACACCCAATAAAGCTTCCATCCTAGCGCCTACCAACCCCATCCTTCATTCCAGGAGATAGGCATTTCAAGTTCTTAGCATGCCACCTGATATATATTAGGTACTTGATAAATATTTGTCAAATCTGACCTCAGGAAAAGAAATAAAATTAAGGTATATCTCTCAAAAACTTCAAACATTGGGCTCTTCACATAGCGCAAAGTTAGCTTCTTTTCTCTTCCTCTCTGATATTCCAGAAGACCAGATGATACAAAAAGATCTTGATGAACACTGGAACCAAGACCTGTGAGCTGTGACCACTTGCTATTCTGTATCCATCTTACACCTGCTTTTCAGGTACTTTTCTTTCTTCCTACTTCTCCTGGGAAGGAGACTGCCTGTCTTCTCAGGTCTCATCACCGGTACTGGCAGGGTTCGAATTCAGTCTGTTTCCTCAGTGTCACGTGTGGGGTTGCCAGATTTAGCAAATAAAAGTATAGGATGCCCAGTTTAATTTTAAGTTCAGATAAACAATGAGTAATTGTAATCAGTGTAAGTATATTTCGTGAAACATTTGGGACATACTTATACCCAAAAGTTTACTTGTTGACTATATGAAATTAAAACTAGACATCCTCTGTTATATTTGGCAATACTAATCATTTAATAAAATCACAGGTTATGTCTTAGAATTTAATACTTTATCGGTAAGGAGGCTAAAGCATGGAGATAAAGATATCCGTATGACTCAGAGTGGCTTCTACACCCGCCCCCAAGAGCTCGCCTACAGTGTTGCCTCTTTATAAAAGCATCTGGTTAACCTTATTCACTTGCCTTTATTTAGTGGAGTATATCTCATCACTAGCTCCCCAAGTGTATGGGGTGTTTTTATTGTAACTGAATGGTAGATTCTGCCCACACCCCCAAGTAAAATGAGAAATTTTTTTTGTAATAAACTTGTTAGCTAACTACTACCTTAATTGTATTACCTGTAATATTTAATTATAATTGCATATATATATATTTCCAACAAGAGTATATATATTTCTTGAAGTCAGGAACTCTATTCATTTACTCAGTGACTAGCACAGGGTCCTGGCTCACAGTAGCCTTTCATTAAATACTTCGTACATCTAAAAACAGTTAAACAATTTAAAAAGATGGACAGTATTCAAAGTGGAAGGGACAGACTTCAGCATTCCCAAAATAAACATGGGAAAACCAGAACATAGATCCATCCTTGAGGTCTACCTACCTTGAACATAGAAACACATTCTTGCGCAGAGTAATCCTAGATGCTGTGATAACTGATTTCATACATGAACCTGACTGGCCACAGTCTCATGCTACACATTATTGCAGGGTGTGTCTATAAGGGTGTTTCTGGAGGAAATTAGCATTAGAAAGAGTGGACTCAGTCAAGGAGATTGTGCTCCCCAGTACAGGTGGGCATCACTTCATTCATTAGGAACCTGAAGAGAACAAAAGGTAAGGGAGGAAAAAACTTGGTTCTTTGTTCCTGCCTCACTGCTAAGCTGGGACATCCCATCTCATCTTCTGCTGCCGTCAGACTGGGATTCACACCATCAGTTCCCCTGGTTTATGGGCCTTCAGATTCCGACCTTCAGAATGAATTACACCACAGGCTTTCTTGGGTCTCCAGCTCACAGTCAGCACATCATGAGACTTCTCAGGCTCTCTCGTCACAGAAGCCAATTCCTCTGAATAAACATATCTATATCTTTATCTATATCTAGATAGATAGATAGATGGATAGATATATAGATGATAGATATATAGATGGATAGATATGTAGATACATAGATGATAGATACATAGATATATAGATGGATAGATATATAGATATATAGATGGATAGATAGATAGATAGATATCCATCACATATCCATCCATCCCACTGGTTTGGGTTTTGTTTCTCTGGAAAACTCTAATAAAATGACCACTGTTGGAATAAACATATTCACATACATTACACAGTCTTTGGTGCTAATCTGATCCTAGAAATACTACTTCTATAACAAATGATTATTAACATTAAAGGTTAATAATGTGCCCAATATCCCCATAAAACACAGAAAAATCTGGACTTTCATCCAGTTGTCTCCAGTTCTAACCCCAGGTGCTTCGCTACCGCTCAGCAGAGGTCCCATTGGTGAATTCACATCCCAATGATGACTCCATTGTTGGATTTTACAGTATCAACTACTCCTTAAAATGAAAGACACCTAAATTATATCAATAGTTTTATAGGTAACATGATCACTTCTTTAAATAGGTGTTTTTATTTATATTTATGAAATATCGTTTAGGAGGTAAATGTGTTCAGGTACTTGTTTTGCTCTGCATCTCTTTCTGGTTGAGAGACAAATAGTAGAGATCACATTTTCACTTGCTGTAACTTTTAAGAGTTTTAATTTAAAAATGTAACCCAATAGAAATAGAATTATATTATTTAGAGAAGGATTTTTGGGTCTGTATAGCTTGCATTTCATTGTAAATGAGTTTAAAGTCATTAAGAAAAACATTCAGATTAATAAATCAAGTGAATTTTAAAATATACACAATATAGGAGCACCTGGGTAGCTCAGTCCATTAAGCATCTGACTTTGGCTCAGGTCATGATCTCACCACTTGTGATTCCGAGCCCTGCGTCGGGCTCTGTGCTGACAACTCAGAGCCTGGAGCCTGCTTCAGATTCTGTGTCTCCCCCTCTCTCTGACCCTTCCCTGCTCATGCTCTGTTTCTCTCTCTCTCTCTCTCTCAAAAATAAATAAACATTTACAAATATTTTTTAAAAAATAAAAAAATTAAATATGCACAATATGGGTACACTATTTAGATTTTTCAAGTCCCATTTTAAGATGGTTATCATATTCTTTACAAACCACACAAGGAATTTTCCATTATTCTCTCCTCAATGGATATTTTTACTACTGAAACTCATAGTGAAGGTTACATATATACTTTTCACCTCTTGTAAAGGAAAATCTTCTAAAGTGTACTCACAGAGAGATATATAAAAGTTTTTCTTTATCTTCACAATCATTGGGTTTTGCTAGCTTCAAATATTCCAGGACTCACTTTCATCTCAGTTTCCAAACTTCACTGTATGTCGGAATCAAGCTGAGATGCTTATTAATGCAGACTTCTGGTCTCCAGTCTCTAGAAATCGTGCTTTAGTAAATCTGGGGTGCCCAGGTCTTCATCATAACAAAGGACATGGTTCTTACACAGAGGGACTAAAGACCCCAAAGAAACTTGTATTTTCGTCTTCCCCTGTGATACTTCCCACAAAAGTGAAATAAAATGAAGATTTATGCACTGGTTCTCAACCTTGGCAGCACATTAGAATCACTAGGTCTGGAGCTAGGCCAGGTGCCCTAGGTGATTGGATCTAGCGTCAAGGGTGAGAACCACTGGCTCTATAAATATGAGGAATGAGTAGAGAATACTATGACACATTTCTATATGTTGCTCACGGAATAAGTCTTCATTAATGACCAAACCTTTTAGTTAGGAGTTAAGAACACCAAAAAAAACACTTCTACTAAATTTCTTCATCTTCCCTTCCGTGGCAGCCAGGGACAGGAGCAGGTGGTTCTTCCAGTGACCACCCACATAGGAGAAGCCATGCTCTCCTCTCAGCATCTAAAACGACTGTGAAATTTAGGAATGCTTTTGCAGCAGCACAGTTTGCCACCCTCTACAACCCATAATTCTTTGATCCAACAGATTTTTGTGAGTGCTCAACAGCCACAGTCCCCTCAGAGAACCCAGCCAGCTCCTTCCTGAAATACTGGTCCCTCAAATGCCTTAGAAACCAGAAAAGCAGAGTTCATTTGCACAGTCAGCCTTATTATCCCTCCCCCTTTCCCATTTTGATTATTTTATACTAAAATACACTTGATCTTAGCTAAAAGGCTGAGAAGCAATATTGAGTATTAAAATAGAGGCAGTGAAGAAGTGGAATCTTCATTCACTTTCATACAAAGCATCCAACCCCCACCATCATGATGAGGTATATCGAAGGAGGATCCAAAGCCAGACGTGTTTGGGAAAGGAAAGAAGTTGACTTGCAAAGAAGGCTTACAAAAAAGGTTGGCATTTGGAAGCACCAATTCAAGGCTCCATTTCATTTGTGAGGTGAGTCCAATAAGGCAGCCCTATTTTATGAGTTAGTTTATGTGCCTTGCACGCAAAGCATTCTTTTCTCTGACTGTAGGACATGATGTATATCCTTATTCACTACTAAAACAGGAAGGCAGATATTACAGAAGTTTCGTCTCAGATCTCTGTGTGTCTATCAACCCTGGTCATTGTGCTTTTGCCATCTTGATTATATTACATAAAGTACACCCTGTATGTGAAAAGAGTTTGTCACTGCTGCTGCCTGAAAACTTCTAGTACTTGGGAAATAAATATTGATACAAGCAAATTAAAATATTTTCGGTCGCCATATATCAGCGTAAATTCCAAATGGATTAAGGATTCAAATGTAAGAAAATGAAATCATAAGAGTACTAGAGAATATTATTGTGGAGTATTGCCTTAAAAGCTTAAAGTGGGAAAGGCTTCTCTAGCCAGGAATCAAAATCTTAGAACCATAGAAGAAAATATTGATAAATATGACTTACATAAAGGTCAAAAGTGTGCATGACAGGCATAAATAAAAGACAAGCAACAGACTTACAAAGAAATTTGCAGATTATATACACAGAGCTAGTCTTAACATATTAAAAGCTTATAAAAAATGTTTAAGAGAAAGATTGACAAGTAACAGAAAAGAGATAAAGAATAAAAATTGAACAGAAGTTGAAGAAATCTGCAGCTCCACTAACAACAATTACAAGCATAGCCCAAACACTCTGTGTCAGAATCTAGTCTAGCTCTGTGCACACGTAGCTCTTTGCACATGATTAAAGCAACCCTATTAAGTAGTGTTGTCTGCGGTGCATGCATAGGAAATTGAGGCACCAAGAAGTGAAGAAATTTGCCCAAGGTCACAAAACTGGTAAATTGTGGAGCCTGAATGTAAGCCCGAGTGTCGGGCTCCAGAGTCAGTGCTTTTACCCATTATGTACACTTGCTTTCCTAATAAGAGAAATGCACACTAAAACCACATTGAAATTACAACTTTTTACCTCTCAGACTGACAAAGAGTTTGGTAATATAGTCTCCTGGCAAAGCATTAGAGAACAGAGGCACATGCTAATAACACTCCGGGTGCAGAGTAAACAGTTAGAATCCTTACAGAGGGTGATCTGGCAGTAAAAAAAACAAATGCATATGGCCTTTGATTCACCAATCCCACTCCTGGGAATCTATTCTACATATATAATTGAACATATGCAAAATGACATGTTTTTAAGGTCATTATTCATATAGTATTGTTTGTAACAGTAAAAGATTAGAAAAGCTCCATCACAATTAGAAAACTACCCATCGTAATGACACAGCCATTCACTGGAATACTGTGCAGCTATAAAAAGAACAAAGTGGCCTTCTGTGTGCCGACACAGAATCATCTCCATGACACAGTAAATGCAAAAAGCAGGGTTCAGACCTGTGTGTAGAGTGAACTATATTTTTTCTAGAAAGAAGAAGAATTAAGAATATATACTCCTTGTAGCTTAAGGGGCAAGAAAAGGGGATTTTGAATTCTAAATCCAGGTCCATTCTCAAAGGAAGAGACTTGCCTAACATCAAAACATTGACAAATAAATCCACCTTATGTCTTTGAAGTTAAAGTCAAATGATACAATATGAATTCATATTCTTATGAGTCTCTATTCTAGCCAATTTTGTCAAGGAATCTGATGGTGGTACAGTGGGGTTCAAATGTGATGTTCTGCCTAACAGACCATCTGCATAGCCATATTACTCCACCATTCCAGTGCAGGGACCTGTTTTCTGCTGACCATCTGCTCTGCGCTTCACCTTCTGTGTTTTCCTTTCTCCGAATTCCCATTTTTCTCCATTATACAGAAAAACATTCTACCCACACTCTCCCTCAGGTCTTCAGCGACCACTTATAAGTATATAGACCTCACCAGAACAAACTGATTTTTCAAAAGGGCAGAGTTTCAAGTTATCCGAAGAAAATACATTTTGTCACCCTTATTCTACTATGCTAACCAAGGTAGCCAAAAAAAAATTACTGTACTATAGTTCTCACAACAGTTTATTTCACTTGGCTTCTTCCAGCAAGCAAATATATCATATTTTTGGAAGTAGCTTAAATCACACAGCATCTTGCATATTTTATTTAAAAAAAGAAAAAATAAAATCTTTCTTCAATGCCATTATTCCTTCACATAAGGTCAACTTTTTATAATTCATGCAATAAATTATTTATTTTAAAAACTACCTTCATACAAAAATAGACTATTTTCTGCCTAATAGGCTATTTCAGAAAGTATGCTTAACTAGGAAAACATCATTCCTGAAATATCTTAATTACCTGTTAAGAATGGAATTTTCTGAACAGAGAAAACTAATTCTTTGGCACCAGATTATATATGCTCCTTTCTGAGTGAACTTCAATGCATTTTGACCTCCAGTACCTTATATATTAAAGCTCAAAGAGGGTCTCAGCCAATGTAAGTAATAGATTATAAAACGAAAACATCTCTACTGTTTTCATAAGGATATATCTACAAATACATTATAACTATACACAGATAGAATGATGTCTTTTTACTTCAAGAATATACTTAGAGAAGGTTTAAATGAATAGCATTTTTATTACAACTGAATCTGCTCCTTTGGAGAACACATTGTCTTGTCTCTTAATGAGTCATTTCTGCCTTAAAGAGCTGCTGTTTTAGTACAAAGAAAAAGTGCTATGCACAAATAGAATGCCATGAGAATTCAGAACCAAAAAACAGTGTTTCTTGCTGAGAGAACCGTAGGTAAGATAGTATGGTATTTTGAAGAATTTTTTTAAATTTATTTTTGAGAGAGAGAGAGAGACAGTGTGAGCAGGGGAGGGTCAGAGACAGAGGGAGACACAGAATCTAGAGCAGGCTCCAGGCTCTGAGCTATCAACACAGAGCCTGATGCAGGGCTCGAACCCATGAACCACGAGATCATGACCTGAGCCGAAGCCCAACGCTTAACCGACTGAGCCACCCAGCTGCCCCAATAGTATGGTATTTTGGATTGTGGTTCAATAATTAAATTTTATTCTTCCCTCCCTCCCAAATTATTTGCCACTTTACTATATAATAAAATATATTTAGTGAACGTAGGCCTGTCCTTGTGACTTTCTTGGCCTAAGGGATATTGGTAAGATGTGACACAAGCAGAGGCTTCAAGCATGCTTGCTTTTCCATTTGTGCTGTTCTCGGGCAGTTTTTAGATCCAGCATGATAGAGCAGATCTGAACCATCGCAAACCCAGAAGCAAATCCAGCTGACCCCTGGCCAGAAGCAGAACTGCCCAGCTGAGCAGCCTCGATCAGCTGGACCACAGTCAACCTGCACACACAGGGATGAGGATACCCGTCTGCTGCCATACGCTGTGGGGACGTTGAGTTTGTTATGCAGCATCATTGTGGCAAAAGCTGCTTACTGAAGGGTTTTGAATTAGATGTAAAAGAGGGACAAAATTTTAATATGTGAGGGAAGACACTAAATTATTCAATTAAAAAATAGGCAAGATTGGAATAGATATTTTTCCAAAGAATATATACCAATGACCAACACTTGTATCCTGCTATGGGCTATAAATCACTACAGTCACTATGGAAAACAGTATGGAAATTCCTCAAAAAATTAAAAATAGAACTACCATATTATCTAGCAATTTTACTTCTAGGTAATTATCCACAGGAAACAAAATCAGTATTTCAAAAAGAAATATCCATCCACATGTTCATTGCAGCTTTACCATAACCAAGACCCAGAAATAATCTAAATGTCCACCAACAAGCAGATAAAGAAGATGAGGTATTCAGAGACAATGCAATATTATTCAGCCATAAAAAGGAGGAAATCCTGCTATTTGTGATAACATGGATGCACTGTGAGGGCATCATGCTAAGTGAAATAAATCAGACAGAGGAAGGCAAAGACTGTATGATCTCACTTATATGCAGAATCTAAAAACAAAAAACAAAAAACCACACAACTTACATGTAAAGAGAATAGACTGGCAGTTGCCAGAGGCTGGGGGTGGGGAAGGGGTAAAAGTGGTCAAAAGATACAAGCTCCCAGTTAGAATATAAATAAATCCTGAATATGTAACATGTAGTTATATTGTGACTATAGTTAATAATACGGTATTGTATATTTGACATTGCTAAAGGGGTAGATCTTAAGAGTTCTTCTCATAAAAAAATTTTGCAAGTACGTGAGGTCATACATGTTAATGAATTATGATAATCATTTCATAATACAGACGTATAACATATTTTTTATATACCTAAGACTAATACAATGTTATAGGCCAATTATATCTCAATTTAAAAAATTTTAAATTTAAAATATTGGAGACACCTGGCTGGCATAGTTAGTAGACCATGTGACTCTAAATTTGAGCCCCGCATTGGGTGGAGAGATTATTTAAAAGTAAAATCATTAGGGGTGTCTGTGTGGCTCAGTCAGTTGGGCATCCGACTTTGGCTCAGGTCACGATCTCACTTTTCTTGAGTTTGAGCTCCAAGTCGGGCTCTGCGCTGACAGCTCAGAGCCTGGAGCCTGCTTTGGGTTCTGTGTCTCCCCCTCTCTCTGTCCCTCCCTCACTTGTTCTCTCTCTCTCTTCTCTCTCTCTCTCAAAACTAAATAAACATGAAAAATAATAAAATAAAATAAAATCTTTAATTATTTTTTAAAAAGCAAATATGTGAAAAGGAGAGAAAAGCCTTCTTAGGCTGAAAAACTATATGAGTAAAGACATCCCATCAATCCCTCATCAAGATCTGCCATTCATTCTTTGCAATACTTCTTGCAACCACTTCTTCCTTCCTTCCTTCCTTCCTTCCTTCCTTCCTTCCTTCCTTCCTTCCTTTCTTTCTTCCTTGTTTTTGAGAGAGAAAGAGAGTGTTCACACACATGTGTACACACAAGTGGGGAGAGGGGCAGAGACAGAGGGAAAGAGAGAGTCCCAAGCAGACTCTACACTGTCAGTGGGGAACCTTACTCAGGGCTTGATCTCACCACCCTGAGAATATGACCTGATTTCAAATCAAGAATCAGAGGTTTGACCTACTGAACCATCCAGGTGCACCTTTTTTGTTCTCTTTTGATGAGTTGAAACTAACTCCAGCAACAGACTTACAGGAGTTATGCAGAGTAGACAGCATAGGTAAGACCATAAATGGGGCCACAGCACCAAAGTTCATGGTTAGAATTAAGGGTGCACATGGAGAAGAGAGGTGGTGGTCCATTCATGAGGCCATTAGATTTCCTGAAGTTTCATGCTTTATGCTATTGTTTAAACATGCGGCCACTGCTCTTTTTGTTATTTAGTAAGCCAAGTCTCAAGATTATATAAAAAAAATTGAGGGAAGCTACATAATTAATGCAATACTCTTAAGGGTCTTCTTCCCACCAAAACAAAGAGCAAAGGAAGAGGGAAAAAATACCACCCAACTAGAAATCAGAGGTAGGGATTCAGTACTTGTGCATCTTGCCCTGAGCTTGGTTCACTAGGTTGGTGACCCTGACCGAGATTCACATACTTTTTGAAATTCAGTCCCTTCCAGAATAAAAAGCAGGAAGTATCTCATCTATTCATATTTTGTTGTCATGATCAAGTAATACATATGAAAGCACCTCCCAATCTGGAAAGTGCTACATAAATTCTAAGCATTCCTGGAAAGTGTGAGAGATTATATAATGCCAACCCCGACCTATTAGAGGACATTACTAGCTTCCCTAATACTCCTTCAGAGTGGCTTCCTGAATGAATGATCATGTCTTCTAGGCTTATTGTAGTTCAATATGAAATTTCAGAAAGGTACCTAATAGCCCAGAACTCTAGTTGTCACAAGAGACATTCGGCAGGGAGAGTAAAGAAAGTATAGAAAAAAATGTTTTTTTAATGTGTATTTACTTATTTATTAAAATTTTTTTAATGTTTATTGATTTTTGAGAGAAAGACACAGAGCGAGAGTGGGGAAGAGGCAGACAAAGAGGGAGACATAGAATCCAAAGCAGACTCCAGGCTCCAAGCTGTCAGTACAGGGCCTGATGTGTGATTCAAACCCATGAACCGTGAGATCATGACCTGAGCCGAAGTCTGACGCTTAACTAACTAAGCCACACAGGTGCCCCTATTTATTTTTGAGTGAGAGAGAGCATTGAGTGGAAAAGGGGCGGGGGGGGGGGGGGCAGACTGTGCTGCTAGCACAGAGCCTGATATGGGGCTTGAACCCATGAACCATGAGATCATGACCTGAGTTGAAACCAAGAGAAGGATGCTTGAGCCACCCAGGCACCCCAGAAAAAGAAGTTTTAAATAATGTATATATCATATAATTTCTTAATGAAAAAAAAAAGAGAAACTCAAAGAGATAATATAAAAAACAAGGAGCAATAGAAAGTGAGCAGGCAGAAGTCCAGAAAGAAAGACAAATAGGGGTGCCTGGGTGGCTCGGTTGGCTAAGTGTCTGACTTTGGCTCAAGTCATGATCTCACGTTAGTCGGTTCAAGCCCTGCATTGGGCTCTGTGCTGATACCTCAGAGCCTGAAGCCTGCTTAAGCTTCTGTGTCTCCCTCTCCTCTGCCCCTCCCCTGCTCATGGTCTGTTTCGCTCTCTCAAAACAAACAAACATTTAAAAGAAGAGTGGAAAAAAAAAGAAGTAAAAACTAGGAATGTTTATTTACAAATATAAAAGCTACAATAGAGGCAACAATAGAATAAATATGAATTGAACAATCAAGGATATAAAAGGAGAAGCTGGTGAAAATCACTGAAAACAAAATGCAAAAGAATTAAAAATGGATTTTATAAAAAATACCTGAAGAATAGATAAAAGATATCTCACATATGGACAGTCAGTATCCAGAAGGAATTAATTCAACAAATGAAACAGACCAAAATTTAACATGTAAATGAAACACATATCTCTTGAAATTTATATTTGCATTTTTCAATGAAAAACGGCACCCAAATCTCACATAACATACATAAAGTTTTTCTAATAAATAACCATTTTATTCATTTTTTAAAATTTTTTAATTTTTATTTATTTTTGAGAGACAGAGTATAAGTAGGGAAGGGACAGAGACAGAGGGAGACACAGACACAGAATGTGAAGCAGGCTCCAGGCTCTGAGCTGTCAGCATAAACCCCAATGCGGGGCTCAAACTCATGAACCACAAGATTATGACCTGAGCTGACTTTGGATGCTTACCTGACTGAGCCACCGAGGCTGTCTGTTTAAAAAGACACACTATGTGCCACCAAAAAAGGAAAAACTGTGATACAGAAAAATCAACTCCCAAATATGTTATTGCTAAATCTCAATTTCAAAGAAAGATCATAAGAATATTTAAGGAGAAAAGAATGTAACCATGCATACGGGTTAAAAATCAAGTCAATAGCATCATTCACAATAGCATGCAATACGGACAACAGTAGTGTGATGTCTAAAAGTTATGGGGACAAAAAATGAGACCCAATAATCTCACACTCTTCCAAGTT
The DNA here is from genome assembly GCF_006229205.1 of Suricata suricatta. NCBI lineage: Eukaryota > Metazoa > Chordata > Mammalia > Carnivora > Herpestidae > Suricata > Suricata suricatta. The sequence continues at coordinate 20,259,910 of NC_043714.1, forward strand.
GCCTTCTAAGTATGAAGGTGATACAGATGTTAGCAAACTCACAAAATCAGGGAGGAGAGTACCCTAGGAGCTATTCTTGAGAAATTACTAAACATTTCAAAACAAACCAAAAGAGAATGGTTGATGTCACTGGGTTTACTGAATTAGGAAAGAGCATTTATTTAGTACTTCAGATTAAATAACTCTTAGAATTTTCATAAAAGAATGTCATAAACCTTGACAACGTTGAAAGAGTACCTAACAAAAGCTATCAAATAAGAAAGAAGAAGTGAGAAGTGGGTTAATTTCACCAGGTTTTAGGGGAAAAAGTCAATGAGAGTGTTAGATTCATCTTTTTTCTCAATTTGAGATTGCCTTTTATAAATTGATATTATTTGTAAAAATAACATCTTTCTGGAATTCAGCCTATCTTTAGCTCACTTAGTTCTTTTCTTCATTTGAAATCGAACTATACTAAGATCTAGAACTAAACAATTTCCAATAATTAGCACTAAACTTGCCTTTGATCTTCCTTTCTGATGGTGAGGTTAAAAAGAAAGGATGATGAGTTACACAAATTTAGTTACAAAAGAAAACAGAGTGAAACCATCTTGGAAGAAAGAGAGACAAGTGTTAGCTAAGTAGCTACTATATGTCAAACATTGTATAAATGTATTTTCTTGCAACTCCATGACATTTTAGTAGCTCATTTTTTAGATGAGGAAGGCCAAATAAATAACTTGATGTGGGTCACACAGCCAACCAGTGACAACATCCCTAGGAGGACACAATTCACATGACTTCAGAGCCAGGCTCTCCCCCTCCAGTCCTCTGCTTCCCAATTTTTTGACTCTAAGAGAGACTAATCTCATTATCCTTTTATAATAAATAAAGTGCTCAGTTCCTGGTTCTCTAAAAGTATGCAGTTAACCACAAGCCCCAAATCAAGTTGAATCTGAACAACATCAAAAGAAAAGGCTAATTCATTATGAGGTAGAACATTCTTACTGCTGATACAGTTCACACCAGGGCATTACCATGACAGAAAAGAGCCAAATCTAGGATTGTTGGAATAAATGATGAAAAACAGAAAATTACATCAAACATTTCTTAACCCGTCTTTTTTTACACTAATTTGCATTCTACTTACTCTGAAGATTTTTAGGCAATGGGAGCAGGAACAACTATTATAAAGAAAAGAATTAAAAACAAAGTATTTCAACAATAGTCCATTGAACGTTATAGCCTCTACTAAAACCATAATTGTATCCTCTAAATACTCTTAAAGAGACATTTGGCAAACCTCCTTTTGAAATCCTTATTTATTTTCTCTTGCTTGACAACTAATGAAAATACTAAACAGAGCCTATCACTATTTTGACTTATTACATACAATATGAATCCTACACAAATATATACTTTTTGAAAGGATGAGATTAATAATCTAAGTTTGTTCCTATTTTTAATAAACAGGGATCAGGATGTGTAAATAGAATCTCAACTAACTGTAATAATTATCCCCTCTTTATAGATCAAGTTGGCCTTTAGCCAGTTACACGTAGATAAGTATAATGAATATAAATAACTTATTATAGTAACAAAGACAGTATTTTGGTACCGTCCTAATGCTTACACTCTGTCTTTTCTCAAGTCCTCCTTTATTCGTTCATTCATTCAAGCAATATTCATTGAGGAACCACTACACATGATGGGCTAGTGATTAAGAGACAGGACAGGGTGCTCCTCTGAAAAGTCACAGTTCATTGTAAGAGAGATGTGTAAACAGCTAGTTGTAAATCAATTTACTAAGGGTCACAGTAGAGCTCTTAAAGGATCACAGAAGGGAGAGGACTAGTGAAGTTGCCAGAGTAGACTTCAGAAAAGAGTTGGCCTCTGACTTCAAACAGGAGGAAGAGGCTCTTGCCAGGCAGAGAAACAAGCACAAAAAAAATGTGAAGCCAAAAAGCAAGGTGTAGCTTTTAGAATCCGGAGAGTTAGCACAGGATGATCCTCAGCCAGCAACACATAAATGGTTATGTGCTACTATGCAAATATGAATATCCTATGGCCAAAATCTATTTTGATTATAGCTATTTATTATAGCTATAGCTTTATTAGTGGTCCACCCATTTCCTACAAAGTTGGGCTCTCTGAAGAGAAGGTGCAGATGAGACAGTGACATCAGAAGTAGTTTAGGATCAAAAGACAAAGGGTAGGCTTTCCTTGGACTTCTCATAAACACCTTCTCCTTTAAACATCTTCCATCATTCCTTCATCTCTTCCTACCTGTGCCTGTAACTCTCTTCTCAGCCAAACTTCTAAAACAAGTAACTGAATCTCAATACTGTATTCCCTGTACCTCAGTTCCCATTTACTTATCAACACAAGCAATCTGGATTCCACCCTTCACTATCTCACTCAAACTGCTAGGATTAATGGTGTCCTGCCCATTAGATTTAGTACTTATCTGACTTTATCTCTCAAAGGAACCTGGCACCACTGGTCAGTCCTCTTCTGGGAGCTGTCTCACTGTCTCTGCTTCAGCCACTCTCCAACTAGACCTCAGACCTCATAGTTGACCCTTCATCTTCTCCCTGGCTTTGATCGCCCCCTAAATTTTCTCTTCTTTGGTCCTTTTCTCCCTCAATACACTGTTCTTAAGTTTTCTCATATATTGGCTTCAGTATCATGTAGTTGTTGATGGGTCCTAAATCTATACTTTTAGGCTAGTCCACTCCAGAAATCCATATCCAAGTTTTTTACTGACTATGTAAATTACCTATATATCTCCAAAACCTCTCAGATTCAAAATGCCCCCAAATGGACTAATTATCCAGCACCATTTGCAGTTTAACATACTAAGATGAAGTCTTCTCCCACATGAAAATCTTTTCACTATTTAGTAGAAAAGCACTCTGTCATCACTAAGTCTTTATTGCCAAGTAACTGAAGTGTTATTTATCCAGAGGTTAAATTTACACTAATTCCAAACAAAGAAATGATCAAACAATGAATATTGAGAAAATGAGTTATTATAAAGTTCATTAACATAATCTCAAAGAAAAATAAGCTGCTCTTTACCCAACTTTCCTCATTATTATGTGTAAACATAAGATAGTATTTATGTAATGATATACATTTATATTATAGTGATTTAAGCAAAAACTAATACTAGTTTTAAAGATAAAATATGGTCAAGTCCCACTGAGATATACTGTCCATACAAAGGGAAAGAAACAAAATACATGTCTTCTAAAAGAAAAAATATACATGCATTCATTAATCATTACTATGGAATTTCATATTCAATTACTGTTGACCCTTGAATAAAGCAGGGCTTAAGGGTGCCATCCTTCCACATAGTTGAAAATCCATGTGTAGCTTTTGACTTCCTAAAACTTAATTTCTAAGAGCCTATTGTTGACTGGAAGCTTTACAGATAACATATCTTTGCTTAACATATAGTTTGTATGTTATATATGTATTATACATCATATTCTTACAATAAAGTAAGCTAGAGGAAAGAAAATATTATTAAGAAAACCATAAGGCAGATGAGGGGCTCCTGAGCGGCTCAGTCAGTTAAATGTCTGACTCTTGGTTTCAGCTCAGATCATGATCTCATGGTTTGTGAGTTTGAGCCCTACCCCCACATCGGTGTCTGAGCTGGCAGCCTGGAGCCTGCTGCAGATTCTCTCTCTTCCCCTCTCTCTGCCTCTCCCCAACTTGCTCTCACTGTCCGGGTCTCTCTCTCAAAATAAATAAATTAATTAAAAAAATAAAATAAAATCATAAGTGTAAGAGTCACCTTAAGGTGGTGACCAAGCAGCCATTCTGCTGTAGGTCAGAGAGAACTCCATGCACCTACGACCCCCACCCCCCTCACCTGCAGACCTGGACTGTCCCGCGCCAGTTTGAAAACAGCCAATCATGAAGCTCCAGCTTCCCATCACCCTGACAAAGGAGGCAACTTATTCCATCCCGCCACATCCCTGAAATGCCCTTATTTGATAATCTGCCCTCCCAAGATCAAACCCAGAACCCCCTCACCCATAAACCCCCCGCCCATTGCCTACTAGGCACGACTTCCCTGACTCCTCACTCCCAGGGTCATGGGACCTTGCCCGGGGAATCGCAGATCCCAATAAAGGCCTTCTTGCCTCCATAACCTGGTCTCTTTCTTTCCTCTGTCTCTGCTTCCATCTATTAAAGCTTACAATAAGGAAGATGAGATACACTAATAGTACTGTATTTATCCAAAATGCAGTTCATGCCTGTTCTCTTCAGGGGTCAACTATTCTTAGATTCCTGATCAACATATATATAAGTGCTGATTCCTAATGGACAATATTCAGGATAAAGCATACAAAGCTGTTGCCAAAATTAACCACTTCTACGGGCGCCTGGGTGGCAGGATGCTCAGTTAAGTATCCACCTTAGGCTCAGGCCATGATCTCATGGTTCGTGGGTTCGAGCCCAGCAATGGGCTCTCTGCTAACAGCTCAGCCCCTGGAGCCTGCCTCAGATTCTGTGTCTTCCTCTCTCTCTGCCCCTCCCCCACTCGTGCTCGCTCACGTGTGCTCGCTCGCGCTCTCTCTCTCTCTCTCTCTCTCTCTCTCTCTCTCGCAAAAATAAAATAAACATTAAAAAATGTTTAAAAACTAACCACGTCTAAATGTTTTTTTAAACATTAATTCCTCATCAACAGAAAAAATGTGAGTACACATCTATACATTATATACAAATAGTCCTTTACTAAAATATTGCATTTAAAATCTACATAAAATACATGCTTTTTAAAAGGATGAAATTAAAATTTAGAAATTCTGTTTTCTTCTCATGGCTAACTCCATAAGCCCAGCAGACATTCTTCTTTCCAGTCCACTGGCATAAGCCGCTGGTGGGTCCCCAACCTCCCCCCATGTTTTCAGCTAAGCACATTTCTCAAATGTGCTGGTACTTACATTCGGCCTTAGCTCTTATAACCAGAGATAGCTTACCTCACCTTCCCTCCTAAATCCATCAACATTGCTGGCCCCAGTGAACCATTACTTACACTTCTCACATTCCTTCTTTTCCAAAGGCTATTTCCCACAACCTATTTAAGAGCTGACATTTTTTTCATTCAGAATTTCAATACCTACAAGAAAAACTTAGAGATGACGCAAATAAAAATGGCAATACTAGTTTCCTCTGAAACACTTGAGAATAATGTGCATGCTGCCTCCCATTAGAACACGCTACCTTTGGAGGTATTTCTCATATTTACCATGAACTTTGGCTTTGCAAGAGCGGCTGACTAAATGGAAGACTGATACAAGAAGAGGAAACTTAGAGAAAAAATGATTGACAACTTCAATCATAAAAATATGAACTACCCTTCAACCCAATGTGAAACAAGCTAACAAACTTGAAAAGAAGTTAAGATAAATAAAATTACAACTTCTGCCCTCTCTAAATTAATCTAGGACATAGTTTACCAATTAAAGAATGACCCACTGGGAGAAACAGGATTGGCACACTTGTGGCCTTGTGAACACAGAAATAACATTGTAGTTCTCAAAATCTGCAAAATAAAGACTCAGTTCATAAAGTCAGTTGGCATCTGGTATCTAGAACTTTAAAGTTACCAAGTATCATTCAGTCCTTTCCCCCCCCCAATTAATACTATACGGGTACTATAAGGCACCGTATTGGTTACCAATTTCCATTTTTAATTCCCTTTCTTCAGTGAAAACAGAAGGGCTATTTTTTTTTTCTGTGACAATGAATATTAACAATATAAGGAAGAAATCTCAAAATGACTTTAATCTGTTCCTTTGACATTGGTTACACCTGGACACTCCTGGGCTTCAGCTCATACAATAGTCTGCTTTAAAGAACCAATGGCTTTCAGATCTATTAATTGCTTGAAAGTTAGACAAATATCTGCCCAGCATTTCTAGTAAACTAGTTTAGCAGAGTCGGCTATTTTAAATGATAACGTTGTTTGTTTAATAAAATTAAGATGAAAACCTTAGCAATGTTTTTAGATGGCAACGCATCAGAAGAATTAACTTTCTCTTTTTTCAAATATGAAGAAAATAATTCAGGTATAGGTGAGGAAAATACAAATATTATCCCCTCTAAGACTTTTGTCAGGGTATAATAATTTTGATTTTTGTGGGCAATCTAAGCTTCGTAAATAAGCTTCTGCTATATACCTTGGAACTTTATGCTCAGTCTGGTTGCCTTCCTGATTACTAAGTCTTTCTAAATTAGAGCAAGCAATTTCTCTTTGTTTTACCTAATATTTGAAAATGGCAAAAAAAAAAAAAAATCCCCTGGGTCACTGAAAATTACCCTTTCATTCCAGCCGCCTGTTTCAAGTCAGTCAAAACATTCCAGACTTCAAAAGGAGGCTTGCCTTCCCTGGCCATTTTGGTGTCCCTCTATGGTTGGCCTAGGAGGGATCGGTTATTTGGATAAATTAATTTCTGGAGCCTGCTGGCCTTCTAGAAGACCTCAGTGTCTGACTGCAAATTAGTTCTACTGAACATGAAGAAATCCCTGGACAGGCTAGGAGAAATAAATGGTGATACAATCTAATACTACAAATGTTTGTAATGTGATTTTATTCTGCTATGTAGCTTGTAAGCAGAGTTAATGTTGAATTAAATATTTTACTTTTTTTTTTTAAGGGCCATAAAAGCAGAAAATCAGATCAGTATCCGAGTGGCAACGAGAAAAGGCTAAAAGCCAACTTTAAAATAAAACTGCGAGCAGGAGCAGGAATCTTTTATGAGAACAAACAAAAATGTCCTAGTTTTCTGCAAAATCAACTATGTATTTACATTACAAATACAAACCCCAAAGTGGGCCACCCCCTCCTCCTCTGAGACAGGAAGTCACGCAGTTGAATTATGCTCTAGCCGGGCTGTGAATAAACTGTCAGGCGGCCCCTGAGTACGACTTGTCCAAGTGCCTAAGGAGAACTTATCCAGAAGGAAGAGAAGTCTCTGAGCCAAAACTAACAAACAGGGCCCCTCAAGCGGAACAATGGTCCAGAAAACTCAGCAAAAAAGAAAATAAACTTCATTGGCAGTTTGTTTTTGACTGTTAAGAGCTTAGCTACAACTCTATCAAGATTTTTAAGAAGGTAAGAAATTTCACACATCAGGCATTCTCACAGCTGCTTGAGAGTTTATAGTGCAAATGTATCATCTTGTCCTGCCATGTCTAATCCACTTTAGGAGATACTTGTATCCTTTCTTTCCAAAGTAAACGGAACCACACCTCTGAGAGAGAGACAAGAACACTTCCTGTCCCCTCCTCCACGCCCCCAGGCCAGAGTTCGGCTTCAGTGAGTAGAATCTACCTCCCAATTTGTGCTAATTCTATCAAAGAGGTAAATGAAGATTAGAAATCAAGACCGAAGTTGGGGATGTTTTTAGATCCCAAAGTATCTACACTCAACATCAATGAACCTAAAGTATAATATCTTCAAGAAACTTTTCAAGAATTTCTTAAACACTACATGCCAGTCGAACACTTCCACAAGCAAATGCAGTTAAAGGTCTTTAAAGTTAGTTGTAAATACATTCCAGTTGCCAAGATTCCATGAATCTCAACATGTAACTCAATTTGCAAAAGTTAAAAAAAATTATTTATCACAAGACAGGATATAGATGAACTATCCCCCTAATCCTAGACCTTGGTCCTCTCTTTTTAAAAATACCTTTCTTTTCTAACTCAAATTAAGCCAGCATTACTTGGAGTTGAATCAGAAAGAACATATACAGTATAATCAATAGTAGATGGAAACAGCGTTAACAAATAATGAGAAAAAACTAGAAAAATGATGCTCTCAGTCATATCCAAATTTGTGCTTTACATTGCTCTTACATTTCAGTAACATGGAATTAAATGATCATATTTGTGAGTTATTCAAATTTAACTGAAAATACAGACGAAGATTTTTCAAAGTTTGAAACTACACATGGGAAGTGATTCACATCTATGTAGAGAAACAAGAGAAATTTTAAAACTTCAAGGTAAAATGAAGATTCATCTATAGATTCCCTGCGGAGATTTGTAAAGGTAGAATGCATGGAAAAGCAGACATCTAACACCCCGAGAAATCATTGCAGAAGTCATTTATATCTGCAAAACTTTAAACGGTGGAAACATGGTCTCAGCATATATTTTTAAACCATCAAAATTTAACATACTAATTCTTCTCCCTAACCGCAAAGAAAAGTTAGATAAATGGGTTTGTTTTTCCTAAGCATTTCACAAGCAAAGTCCCCGTTATGCTTTTCTCTCAGATAGGCTGCACATATTTTCAAAGGTTTTTAATACTTATTTGATAAGTAATTAGCTAGATTTCCCATTTTAAGATCAAATTTACAACTATTAATCTGAATTTTTATTAAAAAGAAAGGACAATAAGAGAAAAGGGGGGGAAGAAAAGAAAAGGAACAGATTATTATCCTGAGTGAATTTGTAACAGGCTAAAGCTTATATTACTTAATCATGGGTCAATAAGTAATTTTGTTAGATATTATAAAGAAATAAGGGGCTTGATTACTATATTGGGGGGCTCACAAGGGGCTTGAAAATGGCAGGAAATATGAGAAGTATGTCTAATCTGTATGTGCTTTGTGTGAAACTTTCTGGAAAAATATAGCAAGTTTTCTTAAAACTTATATGCTAACCCCAAAGGAACACAGAGAGCATTATGCATTTTGCTTCCTTGAATATGGAAAAACCACCTTGATCCTTATAGCCTTGCTTCCTCTCTTTCATTAAGCACTGGGTAATAAATCATGGATTCACTAAATCCTCGCAGTGGTGGGGATTTTAGAGGCAATCCAGCTCCACCTCACTCCATGCAGGAGTCCACGCCGCACTACCAACACGCAGTGATGAGCGCTTAGACCAGCCTTGGCTGTGTGGTAAGTGCCTAATAAATGTGACTTAGTCGTCGTCATGATATCCCCGCGCCGAACATCTCCAAGGACAAAAAGCTGATCTCTCCTAAGAAAATCAGCCTGTTGCATGTTTTCCTGTAACTTGGTGTATTTAAGAGCCATTCTTGGTCTAATGACTTAAAAATACACAATGTATGGAGAATTTAGCTATCAATACAAACACCTTTTTTGGCAACAACATAAGGGACTCTCCGAACAATATCTTGACCAATTTAGTGCACACTATAGATTTTTTTCATTTTTTAGCAAAGTATTTTTTAGCAAAACACTTATTATCTTAGAACTTCTCCTTAAATTAGAGGATTATAGACCTTATTTCTACTTTTACAAAGGTATTTAGTATTATACTATCTTTTCTCATCTTTACGGTAGGTAAGAACATCCTAAGATTGTGGGGCCAGCTCTTCCAAAGTAATACCAAAATCTATTCAGCTCTTACTGGCAGTGTAGGTAAAAGCCACGAACTTCATTTACATTCCAGCAGATCACCTTTGTCCAAGAAGTTCATGCAACTTCAAAGGACGCTACCACTCCCATGATGAGACTTCACCACACAATCTCATCGCTCACTTGCTCACTTGTGTGAATTAGCACATTATTTCTCCTGCTGTCCTTGCTGATATTTCTGTGAATTAGAGTTCTCATTCATTATTACAAATAGATCATATGTTCATTTGAAAATATCTGTTGGCTATGTTGTTTTAAGATGGCAGACTGACTCAGAGTTTAATTTAAAATGTATCAGTAAGGAGTTTATTGATTTTGATTGGAATCAGTCACTGCATTTAACAAATTACCCTATACAAACAGAAAGATAACCATTTTTTAAAAGATAAAATGCCAATGATTAAGTTAAAATATAAATCTGATTTCATTAGTCCATAGTAAATGACAAGTATATTTGTTTCCCAAATAATTTGGAATCTGAGAAAATAAGTCATTCTAGTGTCTAGAGTGAACTTTTTAACAAACGACCTTTAATAAGTTAGCTTTGTGGATGAAATTGTTTTAAGTTGTTTGGATTCTATTTCACTGCCTATTTCGAGGACACAAGTGTTTAACTTCAGGCATACTTAACTAATTATAAACATTTTTCAGGCTACTTAACTTCACACACTCAAACACAAAGTATTTTTGAACCCATTTTTAAAATTAACTTGCGGCACCTGGTGGCTCAGTCGGTTAATTGTCTGACTTTGGCTCAGGTCATGATCTCAAGGTTTGTGAGTTCGAGCCCCTCATCAGGCTCTGTGCTGACAGCTAGGAGCCTGGGGCCTGCGTCAGATTCTGTGTTTCCCTCTCTGCCCTTCCCATGCTCAAACCCTGTCTCTCTGTCTCAAAAATAAATAAACTTAAAAAAAAATTAAAGTTAACCCTCCCAGTTTACCAGATGAAGCCAGAAAACAAATGTATGTTTTTTAAATGTTTCACAGAAAGCTGAATGGACAAATCACTAAAAATCACTCATGTAAGCATTGACAGAAAAAGAAGTAAAATGTGTATTTGGTCATTGTTTCTTATGCCAAGAAATGTTTTTTCTTTTAGTAAATGGAAAATAAAAATAGACCTTTAAAAAATAGATAATTTTAATAATAAATAATCTAGCATTTCTTTTTGGATACTATTTTTAGATAGTTAAAAATCGAGCATTTATTTTTATCCTTATAATACGTGATTGGAGTTAAATAGCTGGTTATTTGGAGCATAACATTTTATTCTTGAAAAACACCCAAGATGGCTGTTAATACTTTGAAAGAAATATGAAAATCTCAGTAAAGATCAAGGTCAGCGTGTACTATATACTTGCCAAATGATTTTTGATATAAGAAAAAAATCTGACAATTTCTAGATATCAAATTACCTTAAATTCTGGGTCCCTAAAAGAATATTAGTTTAGACACGATTGAAGCAAAAGCAAGAATTAGAGAATGCACAGTCGTCCATTTCAATATCTGCACAGATCAGTCCAATTATCCTTTGCATCCCCTCACATTATGCTCATCATTTTAAAATTAAAAAATCAATGAAATAAAATCAGTAATTTAAACTTTTCTCTTTTTCCTTTTCTTTACAAAAAAAAGGGACCTTATTAAAGAGGACACAGAAATTTGTATTTGAATACTACCTAAACGAAACATGCATTTGTTATTTTTTTAAGATGTGCTCTTGATAAACACATACATGCGTATGTATATTGCTGTCTGGCTTAATCACTCATGTTCTCCTTTTGATCCCTACAACAATTCTGAGATACACTGGACTATTTAAGGGACGAAGACCCTGGCTCAGAGATGAACCAAGATTTGCACATGTGGGGGCCAGTGACTGAGTTAGGACTGAAGCCTTCAGGTACCTGCCAAGCCCATGCTCTCACTTCTGTATCTTCACAGATCTCCCCTGACTTAAACTAGTAAGAGTCCAAGTTCAATTACTGCTGTATTGACGCGAGATAGATGTATATGTCCGTAAGTGTCACATGAATCAAAATTCTAAAAATAAGAGAATCTTCTTAGTCTGATTTACAGTTAGTTTGAATTTGTGAGACCTCTTACAGAAACTTCAAAAATTCCTTTGAAAGAGAAACACGAATTGATCTAGTTTAACCTAGTAGAGCACTTTGGAAGATTTCTTAAATGAACAAGACTTATTTGCAAAAGCACATGACATTTTTGGTACATGACTATCAGCCTATTTTGCCCACCTGTTTTTCTGTATTCATCTACATAGGTAAAACTAGCCCATAACTTTCTTTTCTTTTATCTTCCTATTTTCCTAAAAGGACATATGTAAGAATGCACTTTATTCTCTGCTTAAATGATCAGAAAGTCCCTTTAACAGAGGTCCAATTAATGAATTTCACAGCAGTGGTGTTTGTTTTCCGTGTGGTTCTACCTTCGTGAAACCTGGCAAAGAAAGAAAAGCTCTGAGCTTGATTCTGGGTCTGTTTCCAAAGGTGGTTGGTTCCCCGGAGCTGCCCAGCACTCGTGAAGATGCCTCTCTGTTTACAGAATCTCTGCTCCAGGCAATTGTACTTATTCATTCTTTCACTGAATCAACCGCAACATTGTTTTGCATCTACCTGTACAAAACAGAGGTCTATTGTCAAAGGGACAGTGATTATTCCTCTCCTACATTGTCCGTCCTTGAACAGCTCACTGTCTGGAAGGCAGACACATTTGTATATATATCTGGACAGTATAACAGAATTAAATATATACTAATTAGCAGTTCAAAGGATTTATTGTGTAGAGAAGAAAAAATTCTGTTTGGCGGGAGCAGATAAGTAAATTGACATCTGAATGTACCCAGCAGGCAAAGGAGGGAAAAAAAACACACCCTGCGATTGATTCTATGTGAAATGCAATAGGAAAAATAAGAGTTATAACAATTTTATTTATATAATTATACATATTATATAAATATATTATCTATAACCATTATAATATTTCTTTCCTTTTTTAATGTTTATTTATTCTTGAGAGAGAGACAGAGTATGAGCCAGGGAGGGGCAGAGTCAGAGAGGGACAAAAGCTGAAGCAGGCTCCAGCTCTGAGCTGTCAGCCCAGAGCCCGATTTGGGGCTCGAACGCATGAGCTATGAGATCATGACCTGAGCCGAGGTCCGAGGCTTAACTGACTGAATCACCCAGGTTTCCCAATATTTATTTCCATAATTATATTATCTAGCTTTACTTCAGTTCAAAAATATGGAGTAAAGATCACTTTAACACAGAAAATAAGTGGATAGGATCGCTGTATTTATTATCTACTGCTGTGTAACAAATTATCCCAAAACTTAGCACCTTAAAATAACAGGCATTTATTACCTCACACAATTTTTGAGAGTCGGAAATCTGGGAACAGGTTATCTAAGTGCAGTTGGACGTGAGGGGCTCTCACAGGGATATGCCTAAGCGGTCTGCTGGGACTGCATCACCTCATGGCTGGGTTCAAGCTGGTGAATCTACTTCCAGGAAGGCTCAATCACATGGAGGGAAAAGAAGGAGGTTTTTGTTCTTGGCCACATGGTCCTCTCCACAAGGCTGCCTGAGTGTCCTCACAACTGGCTTCCCTTCCCTTCCAGTGAGTGATTCAAGAGAAAGCAAGGAGGAGGCCATAGTGACTTTTTATGACCTAGTGTCCAGTGTCACGCCACTTTGGCTAATTTTTCTGCTTACTAGAAGTGGGTCACTAAGTCCAGACCATACCCAACGGGAGGGATGTCTTAAGGGGTTCATCATCAAGGGGCTGTATATTTTATTTTATTTTATTTTATTTTATTTTTTAAAGATTTTATTTTATTTATTTCCTAAATGTTTTATTTATTTTTGATACAGAGAGAAACAGAGCATGAGAGGGGGAGGGGCAGAGAGAGGAGACACAGATCCAGAAACAGGCTCCAGGCTCTGAGCTAGCTGTCAGCACAGAGCCTGACGCGGGGCTCGAACCCACAAACGTGAGATCTGACCTGAGCCGAAGTCGGAGGCTCAACCAACTGAGCCACCCAGGCGCCCCGGGGCTGTATATTTTAAAGGGAAGAGTACCAAAGAATTTGTACACTTATGTTAAAATCACTGCAAACACATTCGGGAGTGGGATACAAGATGCAGAAGTGCTTCTTTATTGATATTCAAAGCACCTTTTAAAATTAATTATCGGAGCACTTGTATAGGATGCTACATATAAATAAAATTACACGCATACAGCAATGTGGGCAGTGGAGAACACTTACCATCTTATCAGTGCCAGTGTAGGGATATCCTATGGGCTGCACAGATAGTACCCCCTGACGGTGGTTGAAGAGGTTGCAAAAGGACAAACAGGAGGCCTTAGAAAGGGGAGCTATGGAATAGAATCATTAAAGAGAGCACTCAGTGGGACACCAAAAAGCGATGGGTCCTTTTAGCCAGCCCTTGGCGACCATCACACATGTTTATTTTGTGATGCCTAAACTTTACTAACTTTGATTATCTAGTAAAATATGAGCACTAATGGAATCATTCTTTGGTAGAACCAAAAGAGATCTTCTTTTCAATCTTCCATTTTGTAAGTGAAAACAATGAGGCCAGAGGAAGACAAGCAGTCCCATTCAAGATGGCAGATCCAGCCTGAGAGGAGCAAAATGAAAGGTCTTGAACCGGGTGGAGAGGCAATTGTTGACTTAGCTGCAACTGCTGACAAGAGAACAAAAGCGGGACCCCCCTTCGGCACTACCCTCAGCCTGTGGCTCTGTTCCGGATTCCCTCTAGTTCCATGCCCCAACTGTGAGACCTTCTCACCTGCAGAGCCCAAAACGCTTACTGTCTGGTCTTTCACAGAGCAAGTTTACTATATTATTGCTTAATTGAAATGGCCTTCCTAGTGTAGCCCACACTTTGGATGATTACTGTCCACCCCTAACAGAGATGTAAACCAGGAGGTTTTCTTTCCTTTAAGTATTCAAGCTGCCCTTTTTACTTCCAAAAAAAATTTAACCTCCCGCCCCCCACAAAAAACACACCCACAGGAAAAAAAACCCAAGTCCCAAAGTCTGTACTCTTTACTTGGAAAGAGAGAGATGCATGTAGCTTTACTTGGAAAGAGAGAGATGCATGTAGCATAGTTACTGATGCTCAAACACATCGGGAACTAAAACCACAGATAGGACGAGTGTGGACACAGATCAGAGGCAGTGAGTCTGAATGGTTTGATCCCCTCTCTCCTTTCTTTCCAGCATCAGCCACAAGCAATTTCCATCCTCATCACACTCCATCTGTTTGGTACATATGGACCCAGTGAGCTATACCAGGACACAAGCTGCCAGCCAGCTCAGATAAACAAATGTTTATGGAGTGCATGTAGAGGGCTTGACCTTGCGCTTGGCCCTAGAAAGATAAACAAGTCACTGTCCTGGCTCTGGAGCAATTTTCCTGTCTAGGTTTTATTCTTCACCTAAAATACCCAGCTGGTAATAAAACCTGGTACCCAATATGAACGCTAACAGCCAGTGTCTTCCAAACTCTCAGATCACCTTCCAGCTTGGTCTCTGTAATGTGCCTACACCAGTCTTGCCTGTGCAAGGGGAAAATGTGCCTTATTCCTCCCACCATGGCCTGACATTTCAAGGCACAACCTCATCTTACCCTGTGAATGTGTGGCCACTATAATTAAACTAAGAGGTAGTACCTCATCTTCCCCAATCAAATCTGTGTCAATTAAATAACAACTTGTGTGGTGTAAGCGCTCACACCATGTGTGCGTGGCATGTGGGAGAAAATACTCGTGACAACAGAAAACACTGACCATAGCATTTATTATATGCCAGGCACCATTCTAAGCACTGTCACAGAAACAACCGCAATCAATCTGCACACCAACCCTGTGACGTAAGTTATTCCCTTCTACAGACCAGGACGCTGGCCCATGGGAGGCACACAGACCTGCCCGGTGACATGAAGCAAGAGAGCTCAATCCTGACCCCTGGGAGTCAGCCTCCAGAGACTGGTCTTACTCACTAGACGTCTTTTCTATGTTATTTCTAACCACACCAACCTACCAGGAAGGTATTAGTATCCCTTTACAAATGAGGAAGAACCGAGGCTGAGAGAGGGTTATGAGCTTGCCGCAGGGCAGAGCAAAGACTGAAGCAGAGATATCTGCCTCAGAATGTCCTGCCCTTCGGGAAAGATGCCCCCCAGGGCTTTGGCACCAGTGGCTGTGGATACAGTTTTACAGTTTACACAGTGCATTGGCACATGTAATCTCATTTCTCCATCACAGAGACCTGGCAATATAGATCTTATTATCTCTAGGTTAAAAAACAAAATTGAGGCTGAGAAGCTGAAATAATTTTCCCAAGGCTCCATATTTGAACTGTGACCCCCAAACAGGCACTCTGATTTCACGTCAGGGTTTTCTTCACTCTGCCTGACGGCCTTCCCATTTCCAAGTGAGGGTCTATTTGCTGTGTGCCCATCACAACCAGCTTTGCCCCAGCTCTAGGCTCTACTAAAACGGAAGGCAACCCTGCTCTCAGAAGGGTCAAGGGAGAGAAGAAAAACTAGTATGTTAGGGATGCAACTTAGAGCTGATAGTTGGTAAAAAGAACCTTAAGTCATCAAGAAAGAATTATTTACTGTTAGAGATTTCCATCAAAATGGTCAGAATGTAGGCAATGGCACATCCGGGGCTGTATCTCCCCATCTATAAGATGCTGAGGTAAGACTAGAACCATGGTTTCAAACTGCTGCCTCTATGAGGAGGTTTCCCGAAGGTTTCCCCACCCTGTGGGGTGGTCTGCCAGGCCCGTCTTCTGGGACCTGCCATGTGTCGGCTGCAGCTCCCTGCCCCATCAGCCCCAGAATCACGACCCACGCAGGAACACTTGGCACCTGTCCTTCTGCACGGCGGACGGCCCCCCAAGCCAGAGATGTGCAAGGGGAGCAGGAAAGCCAGCCCACAGCCAGAGAGGGATGGAAGAACACGTGCAGAGAAAAACAGAAAGAAATCTGCCTGGATTCGCTGGTTCCTTTCTCTCTCACAAACTTCCCTTTTGTTTGCTTCATGGTGACACCCACCACGTGTGACCAAATAAACCAAAGTTATGCCAAAATAAGAGGAGGGATGGGTAGGGAACTAGATACGGTTTTATTTTAAGCATCACATTCTTATTGGACTTTGTTATGTGTTCAACTGTCCCCCCCACCCCCCCAATAAAACACTATGTCAAACTCCTACTTCCCAATACCTGTGAATATGCCCTTATTTGGAAATAGCGTCTCTGCAAATGTTATCAAGTTAGGATGAGGTCATTTGATTAGGCTCCAACGTAATTACTGTGCTTATAAAAAAAAGAAGAGGAGACACAGACTCAAAAAAGAGTATATGCCATGCGACAATGTGGCAGAGATCAAAGTGCCACAGCAGCAAGCCACCGAATGCCCAGGAGTGTTAGCACACCTTCGGAAGTGACGAAGAGGCGAGGGAGAAGTACTTGATGGGTTTCAAGAGGGAGCTCTGCGTCACCCTGATTTTGCACTTCTCACTTCCAGAAGCATAAGACAATACATTTCTGTTATTTGATGCCACTCCCTTTATGGCAGTCTGTTACAACAGCCTGAAGAAACAAATATAGGCTTCCAATAAGATGCTCTTGCTTAAAAAGATTTTTTTGAAAACCACTCAATTCTATATATTTTTATATTTAAGTTACTTAAAAAAATCACTTACATAAAACATCTCGTTCACGGTGAAGCTGAATAAATGAAATCCTGATTTAATTTATAATTTCCCAGTTAATTTGTTTTATGCATAGGTATTGTATGACTGTTTTCAGTAACTTCTACTCAACGGAGTACTTCTCTGCTAACAAAATAAATATTTCATTTTTCCATTTTGGTTCAAAGTCACTTTTCCTTTTTAGAATCTTCAAGTACAGGAACAAGGTACATACATATTTTATTTAATGGTTTTCTTGCAAAATCAAGCATCTCAGCAAAAGTCGGAGTTAGCATTTCAAATTTGCCATAATCTAAGACATAAGAGGTGTAGTTATAATAATACAATGGAGCCTTCAAATATCTTTTATTACAAAAAGCTTTTGAATGCTGACATTTGAAATTTTTATAACAAAAGCAAGTTAGCAATCTAGTATGTAAAATAAAACATTTCTCTAGAAGAGGCTTAGGAGACCTGATCCCCACCACAGCCGATGACCTATGACCAAACAAATGTAGTGTTAGTGCTTATAACTGGCACTGATATCATGGTTGTATTTTTATGTTTTTAAGTTTATTTATTTATTTTGAGAGAGAGAGAGAGAGAGAGAGAGAGAGAGAGAGAGAGAGAGAGAGACAGCGAGCAAGGGAGGAGCAAAGAGACAGGAAGAATCTCAAGCAGTCTCCACACTGTCAGCGCAGAGCCGATGTACGGCTCAAACTCACAAACTGTGAGCTCATGACCTGAGCCGAAAATCAAGAGTCAGACCGACTTAACCGACTAAGCCACCCAAGCACCAATGATGGTCACATTTTAAAAGTTTTATAGGAAACTTGTAGGTGACCATATAATTTTTTATCCATTACTATATTTTTCTAGAGATATTTCCAATTAAAGTGCATTATAATTATATCACACTTTTCAGTTTTCAAAAAAACTTTAAAATACATGATCCCATTTACCTACAAAATTGCAATTTTAAATAGTGGTTAAATATTATCATTTCTGTTTTATTATTGAAGAGACTGATGCTAGGAAATCTGCCCTCGGTCATACAAAGAGTAAAAGTCTAAACCACATCTTCTGACTCAGGATGTAAAATGTGGTATTCAAGATGCCAGGTTGTCTATCTAATTCAGACACAAGGGTCAGGTGATTGTGTGATGGACTTTTAACTGCTGGCCTCACAGCTTCATCAGAAAATTATAGTGATTTATTTTTTAATTCACTTTTCCCCCAAAGAGCTAGTAGATGCTTTTCATATCCTGACATGATTTCCTTCTAGAAATCGTCATATACCAAAGAGCCTGAAAGACACGGCCATTGCTTGGCTCTTCGATGTCTGTGTTTCAGAGGTGTTCACCTCAGAGACAACCCATCGGGCTCTCCTGGGAGACAGAGGAGCTGTGTTCCCCCAGTGAGAACTTGTCAATAGGAGAAACAGAATTAGGATCAAAAGTTCCATAAACCTCCTCCTCTCCTTTCCATCTTCATGAGAAAAACTAACAAGTGGATAAAACTTACAAAATCACATGAGTTACTTCTTTCTAGATGTAGAAAGTACACATGCAGAGCATTTCAGAATAAGACAGGTGGAATTTACGATTTAGCATTTTTGCCCAATGCTATGTCTACTTAGGAGCAAAATAAGAAGCCCCTGGACCTCTGCCCGTGGTCCCCTGACACGTGGTAGATGCATTTCCAAAGCACCTCTAGGATCAAGAGGCTAAATTATAGAAATATTATATTTTTTGATGTTCAAATCATCATTTTCCCTTCCTCAAAGTGGTACAGGCCACCTCAAAACTTAGCTTCAAATCTCACAGTGCCTCACAGCACCAAGATTGAGGACATTCCCACTGCACTGACCACTGAGTGCCAGGAAATCTTTTCACTTTCTCCCACACAGAGACCCTCTGGGCTCACGGCTGTAAGGGAGCTGAAAGAACACCGATGGGGCTCTTGTGAGCCTTCTGCCTGGCCAAGATGCCAGGGCTTCAAGGAAGAGATGAAGAAGCTTCATGTGATGCAGAGAGCAGAGAAAGAACCATGGGGACCTGAGAATCGCTGTCTACAAAGGCCACAGAGATTCATAATATTATGCTGGTGATGGCACATGGTGAACATTACAGGTGAGTTTTATAAACTCCTATTGTAGGAAAAACTCTCAAGAAGCTTTTCATTAAAAAAAATACCATTTCTTTGATGAGGAAACTAAAACTTGTATTCCTCTCAGAAATATGAGTAGGGAAACAAGTCTGAAGTCTTATTAGAAGGAGTAATTAGCAGAGATAATTCTGTGAGCAAAGACATATAGAGGAGAAGAAAGTAAGAATTAACAAAAGGTCACTGGGTTAAATGAAGTTCAGTCTCCTCATTTTATAGATGCAGAAATTAAAGTTCCCAGAGAAATGCATAGAATATATTTAATATTTTATTTAAAGAATGTGTACTATGAAATACAACCCAGCAAAAACAAAATTACTGATACAATGCAATGACATTGATGAATTTCACAACTCTAATGATAAAAGAAAGAAGGCACAGGGGCGCCTGGGGGGCTCAGTCGGTTAGCCGTCCGACTTTGGCTCAGGTCATAATCTCACGGTCCGTGAGTTTGAGCCTCAGAGTAAGCTCTGTGCTGACAGCTCAGAGCCTGGAACCTGCTTCAGACTCTGTGTCTCCTTCCCCAACTCACACAGCGTTTGTCTCTGTCTCTCAAAAATGAATAAATGTTAAAAAAATTTTTTCTAAAGAGTGAAACTACTTCACTGTTACATAGCGAAAAGAAAAGAAAGCTCAAGAAGGTATGTAATGAGACTGCCCCACAAACACAACTGTTGTAATACACAAAAATATTTTTAATCACTACACCTTTTTAAAAATGTTTATTTATTTATTTTTGAGGGAGAGAGAGAGAGACAGAGAATGAGCAAAGGAGAGGCATGGAGAGAGAGATGGAGAGAGAGAATCCCAAGCAGGCTCCACGCTGTCGGAACCCACTAACCCTGTGGCTCCAACCCTCTAACTGTGAGATCATAACCTGAGTTGAAATCAAGAGTCGGACACTTAACCAACTGAGCCACCCAGGTGTCCCTAATCATTATATGTTTTACCTGTTTTTTAAATTTTAGTCTCAGATCTTAATTTCTTAATTCTTCTTATTTATTTGTATGAGAGAGAGAGAGAGAGAGAGAGAGAGAGAGAGAGAGAGAATCTTAAGCAGGCTCCATGCTCAGCACGGAGCCTAAGGTAGAGCTCAATCCCACAACCCTGGGATCATGACCTAAGCTGAATTCAAGGGTCAGTCACTCAATTCACTGAGTCACCCAGACCCCCCTTAATTCTTGAATTAGAATTTGTGTAATACAAAATATCAAAAAAATATTATCAGAATTTGCAGATACTATTAAATTTCCTAGTTATCCTCCAATATCAATTAACACCAATGTAAGGAAAAAAAGTTACAAAAAAAAAGAGCACTGTAAGTGCTAAGTTTTCAGGGAGTTAAATTTTTCATTTACTTCATACGCACTTCAAACATATTTTTTTTTAATTTTTTTTAAATGTTTTATTTATTTTTGATACAGAGAGAGACAGAGCATGAGAGGGGGAGGGGCAGAGAGAGAAGGAGACACAGAACTGGAAGCAGGCTCCAGGCTCTGAGCTAGCTGTCAGCACAGAGCCTGACGTGGGGCTTGAACCCACAAACGTGAGATCTGACCTGAGCCGAAGCTGGAGGCTTAACCGACTGAGCCACCCAGGTGCCCCTTCAAACATATTTTTAACATCACAGTAAAATCTAATACACCAGGCCCATTACAAGAGTTTAAAAGAACAAACAAGTTAAATGGGTTAAGGGTCCCTTGCCTGTTTAAGATACTACACCTTATGGAATGAATTCGAAGTGCTTTATGTGAATTACCTCACAAGACGACTTAGGAGATCCATAAAGTACACCCTGTAATTGCACACAATATGCCTACAAAAGTACTCTGATAGCACTTGGCCCTTTGTTATTAAAATCCTCATCCATTACCAGTCACTGCTTATTGCATAACACCAGCAGGTCTTGTAAAACACACATTTACAGGAGCCACAACAGCATTACTAAAGATCACACTTCAGGTTTGAAAAATAATTCTACTGTGGACCAAGCTGAATTATGAAACCACAGGTCTGAAAGCATCCTATCTGATCAGAGAACCTGACAGAATAAGTCACGTCTGCCACCCAAGTAGTGCCATGGATGTTTTCTGTAACAACTTTGCTCTCTAAAAATTAATATAATTGCCTCACTCAAGTTCTAAAGAACTCAAAAATTATACACAATATTACCTCTAATTAGGAAGATTTGTTGATGAGCCAAAGGAAGCTTGCTTTCTCGGTATGAACCTGAGGAAAATTTCTAAATCCTTTCTCTTCTGCTCACGAGATAAACGAAATAAAACCTAAGAGACCTAAGGTCCTCCTTAATATAACACACATTCAACAGCTGATCAAACTGTGAAAGTACCGCATTGAACACACATTTTAAAGATACACACACACATAGATATTCATATAACAAATGCACACAGACTATCCAAACCATTAATTTCAAGTTTTATGAGACAAATATAGGTTTTCCCAGAGGCAAAGGAAAATGTAAGCCTTAAAACTACATTATTCATATTGATGTAGTTAAGTCATACTATAAAGGTTGGCAATTTTCTTCTAGAACTCTACTTTTGATAACCGATATCTCTAAGACAGATATAAATTAGGTTAAGCTGATTAAACAGTGTACTACTTAATTTATAACTTCTAAAATCATTAAAAATTGGTACAGAGCTTTTGAGGAATATCCAGATACTCGGGTTACAACAAAAATAGTAATTACGATTTTAAAAGTAATAACTCTTTCCTTCGGATTGACATTCTGTTTACTTACAGACTGTCCATTTATCCCCCGGGGGTCTTCCATTGAAGACTTTTTCTTCTGAATTATATATGGGCTATTAGCTACACACTTCTTCAAAAGGTTCCAACAGCCCTGCACCTGTGCAGAATAGAGCATCAAGCAGCCGTATTAATTGTGTGGCATGAAATCAAGAGCTGATCTTTGTATCTGCAGCTTTCCATTTGCTTGCGTGTATATACAAGTTAAGAATGCTTACCTTCACTGAGTGAATCTTTAAAATAAATATTATGGGCTCACTGTTTATCACAATTTACATGAGCCAAATGTGGCCAAATTATAGCTCAGTGTGTCTGCTGTCAGCAGCTGCAGGCCAAGGGGGAAAAAAGAATGGAGAAGCCAGCTAGAGGGCTTTCCTTACACATTACTTTTGAGCCAACAAAACAAGAGCTTTTTTCTTTCTTTTTGAATTCAGTTTCTCCAAGCTATTTATCAACATCAATTGTACCATAATGCAAAGAGGAAATAGTAACAAAGAGATATGATTGTAGTCTGAGCAAGGATAAAAGAGAAAAAATCTAGAGTTGAGTGTTTTACCCTCAGGGCAAGCATATTATTATTCTATTTCTTAGCAAGTTTACATTAGGTCACAGTTTCACGGCTGATCAGTTCTAAACCTTCAGACTCAACACCTTCAGGAAGAATGGGCTTTGGGGATGCTTTGAGACAGGGACAATAAGTGTAGTATTTTGAAACATATTGTACAGTTAGCTATCTTCCAAAACAACAACAACAACAACAACAACAACTACAACAAAACATAGTCATCTTGTTGCCCATTCTAATTTCTTAACTTCCCAAATGGATTCTCATGCTCATGCTCAAATGAGGAACCCAAAAGAGAGTCTCGGGTTCTCTTATGTGCACTTAGCAACTGAGAAATTTTTCTATGTGCCTCACATCAACTCCAATGCAGATATTTGAATATTAACGGAATTTTAAGAGAAAAACAGAAATGATCTTGATATCATCCAAGACAAAATTACAGAACAGAAAACACATAGTAGTTTAACTTCAGTATCACGTTTTGTAGAAGTACTTGGACTTCTGCATGTTAGCCTGTTGGGAAAACCACTGTACTGGAAGTAAGAGATGTGAATTGAGGTGATAACTCTGCCACTAGCCAGTTGAATGATCTGAGGTAAATAAGTTATCTCTCTGAGCCTCACTTTTATTATGTATGAAATGGGAGCTTTCAACTGGATAATTTCTTACAGGTCTGTATGTTACATGTTTAATTTAATGAACGTGTGCATTTACACACATAATCTTCAGTAAAAGATCTCAAGTTTGGATGACTTGGGATGTAATTTTGAAACCCCTGGAGTAATTCTCATTCATGCTGGTTTAACTCACAATAATCAAAGCTGGAAAATGTATCCCTTACCCTTTGCTAACACAAAGGTATGCTTCCTAGACAATGTAAGATTCATAAGTAACTAGACGCCTGAAATTTTGAGAATTTATGAGAGCACAGTGTTTTTGTAGTTTTAACGAGAAATATTTTCATGATTTCAGATCATAAGTAAATAAAAAAATTCCCGTGGATCTACAAAACCAAGAAAACACAATGTGGTACTCTATTTCAAATTCCTCAAAATTTCCAAACTGAATCTTCAAGTCCACCCCTACCGTTGCTTTTAGAGGATTCCTTGCATAATCAAGGAAGAGATATTAGGGAAACTCAGCTTTTTTCATTGCTTGAGTAACCCTCTGGAGGCACATTAACTTTTCTAGGCAATAGGGCAACTTTTAAAAATAATAATAACAATAATGCTGCTTACATTGGTCACTTTACAGTTTACAAAGTGCTTTCACACAAACTGCGCACAGTGCACCTGTATGTGCAGAGACAAAGTCCAGTCTCATTCCTCACAGAAGGGGGCAGGCCCAAGACAAAGCCCCCTCTGATTTCCCCCAAATTCCCATCCTCTCCATACCTGTCCTGAGAACATGTTTCAATCAAAATCTGTATATTTGATATTCCAGGATTATTTCCCATGTGTTTCTTTTCCATATTTCCATACTGAACTTACTGAACAGTTTAAGGTATTAAGAATGGTCAAGTTACATGAGCATGAAAGGTATTTCATTTGTAATTTTATTTCTTCTGAAGATGAAACTGTTCTGGACCAAATGCTGTATTTGTTATTGTTTCCTGGGCTAAAAAAGAAAAGACTGAGCTCATTGAGAAGTCAAAAGAGTCAGCATTCATCTACTTCAGATAGATGTCTCCACTGAGAAAGACTACCACTCAAAAATTAAAAAAAAAAAATCACAGAGAGCGTGGACTTTATTTACAAATCCTCCACTGCTTGCTAAATCAGCATAGTTGTTTCCAGATTTCTACATGTCAGTCCAAACCGTGCAATAGATGCCATGACTGGGTCTACTGATATTTAGGAGCCTGGCTTTGGTAAACCCTTAATTCCCTTGCTGGACTTGATCTTTCATGCTTTATAAATAAGCCTGCCCCCATTATAGCACTTATCTAATGGAACTGTAATTATTTCTCTACCTGTCTCCCCCGCTAGACTGGAGCTCCATGAGGCCTAGGACCATGCCTCCCTCTCTTGTTCAGGTCACATATGGCACTCATTAAATATTTTGAATGAATGAATGAATGTGTGTTATCGATACATGGCAATTTTTTAATTCATGTGAACTGCGAGATAGAATAAGGTGGGCAGTTAAATGGTGGTGCTGTCATTCAATCAACCTTAAAAGTATCCATCAAATTTCTGGTCCTGAACATTTGTTTCAAGCACCCAGGAAATAAGCTCAAGCAAAAACAGTTTACTTGATTCATATCTATCTACTTACATATTTACCTACTTACTGCATACACAGAGGATAGCTATTCAGACCTACACATAAGTAGTAAGAGTGAACTTCTCAGAGACTTTGTTTAAACCAAAGCATGCTCCCTAGAAAAGAAGGGATAGAGGAATGTTCAAGGAGGCTCATCTAAATACAGAATGGGCAGGGCAGATGCACACCGATGAAAGAAGGACCAGTTGGTTGAGATTTGTTTTGTGAGATTTGTGGAGCACCAGAAGCAGGTGCCTTGGTAGCAGAGGTGTCCCTACAGGGACAGGGGGCCATGAGTGGCAGTTGGATACCCATTCACACATCCACCCCCAGCACTCACCTTTGCCAAAGCAGGGTGCATTTATCACAGAAAGCCAAATCCTTTATTTACCTACTCCTGAATCAACTCTCATGGCACCCTCCCTAAGAGGGGTGCCCCCTGGGGTTGTACACCATGGAAAGCCACCCCTCTGTTAGCCACTGAGGTGTCAGGTGTCCTGATAAAAAGGCAAGGGACTGAAAGACATCCTGGATCTCTGCTGGCCAACTTTACCATTCTGGAGTCAGTTATCCAGTCTGAGCACAGAGGAAAAGCCTGGAAGTCTCTTCCTGAAATGTATTTCAACAACTTCTTCAGTAGGAAGAAAAGATCGACAGAACAAAATAGTGAGAAACAGCTGCATAGCTGGGCATACATGTAAATATGATTTGACTCTTCCTATTGGCCAGCTACATGACGCCACCTGAGAAAAATGCTCTCTGAGGGCAGGCAGTGGCAATCAGCCCCTTCCAAGGCCACCGTAGCTCACAGAACACAGGGTGGGGGTGCTCCCAGCTCAGAGTGGTGTCACTCCTGTGTTGCATTCACAGCCCCAGACCAGATGCTAGCCTCGGCATGTGGCGGTGAGAGGAACCATGCAGGTGACAAGAGGGATAGTCGGAGGCAATGGTGGGCAAGAAGGACATAAGGAGGACCCGCCCGGTGTGAACCCATCTTTCCAATGTTGGAGGAAATGAGGGCTTCTTCAGTCCGATCCCCCAGACTATTGATGAAACACCACTGAAGAGCTCATTTTGTTAGGTGGACTCACTGGACACAGGATTAATGGGAGCCTTGGGAACCTCCTTTACCTTTGCCACTTTTGGGGGAGCAGGGTAGAAAGGGGCTAAAATTAGCATATATGTACTAGCAAACAGACAATAGCACATAAACGTTAGACATATACACTACATCAAATTGAGACTACAATCTGACAAATACTGCAATCAGACAAAATTTCCTTTGGGGGCCCAGAGGCATTACAAAATTGGGTCTCCAATGATGACATTATAATTATACCGGTAAAGTTCAGTGATTGTCAGAAGTGATATTTTAGGCCCTATTGCAACCAACAAGCCTATTAATTTTTAAAATACAGATTCGTTCTAAATACAGAAACTTTAATGCATGTGACCAAAAAAAAAAATATTGTGTGCATTCTTGTTATAATTTAAACTTTCCCTGAAATGCCAGTTTTTCTCCCTAGCCCTTGCTGCTTAAAAGAAACAACTCGATAGCTCTGAACCTAAAATTTCTCAGGTTCAGTAAAATTTTCACTCCACATAGGTGCTTCCTATTCATTTCGACCCAATAGCAAAAGCCAAACAGTTGCTAAAACAGCAATAGCATCTCATCTTACGCGGGAACATTTATCTTTTTTTACTTTAGTTCTAACTCATCCAAAACATCTGCCCATTGTCAAAACAAAATATTGGGAGGAGTTAAGTTGGCATAAGTGTATGAATTACGGGGGAATGAAACAGACGAAGGGTCGCATCAAGCAGGCTCTTGGGACAGGCCTTCCAGATTGAAGAAAAATAAGGTGGAGACTAAGATGATTGGGAAGAAAATAATATTTTTAAAACTTTTATACATCATCTCTATTTTAATTTTTCCTGCTGGTTTTGATAAAATGGGATCTATTTCAGATGACACGTAAATCATCTCTAATGAAGCAGAGACCCCTCAGACACTGTGAATAACTTGTGGCTCTTTGGATGAAAGAATATTTTCATTAGAGCACACCATCACTTTAATCTTTGCTGTCTCACCAAGTGTTGAGTTTTCTAACATTCCTGAGAAGCAGAAGGAAACTAGCGGTTGAACACTGCTTTATAGAAAAGAAAAGGGCTATTCTGAAGTATGTCCCCGGAAGACTACAACTACAGATTGAATAAACATATCAAATCAAGGGGTCTTTAAGAAAATTTACAAACAGAAGCCTGCAGTGAAATGAACCACTGGACGAATGACCTCCAGGGACCTACTCAACTGGCTGTTCCATGGCTCCCAAAGCCACAGATGCCGTGTGCTACCGTCACTTCTCTGCGTTACTCACCTTCATAAGAAATTTGGTCAAATCCAGGGAAACAGAGACTGGGCATACCCAGGTAAGTGAGATTCAGAAACCAGATACGCAATGATCTTCCAGATTGTCAAAGAGCACATCCCAATCACTAAGGCCATTCATGAAAAACACAAGTTCAGCTCTATGTTGGTGAAAGTCTTCTACAGCTAGAGATAAAGTTTCTGCAGAAATAAATGTCCATAACAATTTGCTTTTATAGCTGTTCCACTGATTTACCAGTACTACTGTTTCAAGTATGAGGCCTGTCTATTCATTATAGAAATTCTCTATGAATATGACCAGATTTCTGCTTCTACCATATGTAACTTCCTCCTAATTTCCGATGTAGAATGGAAGGCAAGGGGACACTAATGACACCAATGAGCTGACACTCATCAGGAATTACGTATAGATGAGCTGACACTAATTAGAAAAATTAATGGCATGTGTTTATTGAGTAACTAAAGTTCCATTCAAACTATGTTTTGATAGAGCAGCAGACCTGTCCAGTATTTTAATGTAGCACTTTGTACATGAACAATATTAAGAAAACTCTAAAGAAACATGCCCATAATCCCATCAACCCAACTTACTTTAGGAAACTATAATCAGAGTGAAGCAACATGCTTGTGTGTTTTGATTTCCCTTATCATTGCTTCATAAGTATATTACAGTCTACATTTATCACTTTTAATGCCCATGTAATTTATATTCCATCAGGGAGATAATCCCATAACGTCGAAGATCTGGATTTTCTTCACTCTTGCACTATAGCATCTAACCCTTCAACATCTGCATTCATCAAGCTCTTCTCCTTCTTTTTCATGCTTTCTTTATGCATAAATTCCAAACAGTGTAATCAGAGGACCAAAAGGTATGAAAGTTGAAAGTAGTAATTCTTATAAAATGAGGTCAAGTTCACTCACTCAGACTTCTCTTACATATAACACTGGCCTTAGTAGAAGGATGAAACATGGGTTATATTTTAAGAATATTCAAATGAAATCGCTACCACAGATCCTATAATCTTGACAACATTCATGAATCTCCCTATACATAAAGTTATAAAATTTTCATGTTCACGGACAAACTTTTGAATATTAAAAACTGTGGCTGGGCATTTGAAAGCCTTAACTAAATCACTGATGTGGACAATCACTGTTCTGATAAACATATGCATGGTTGTCACACTTCGTTCACTTGCTCTTTCTTCCACTCAACATTGCTCTTTGAATAGAATCTGCTCTCATGGACTCAGAATGAAAAGCCAACCCTCATTCCAGTACATATGGGGTCTTTCATTACCATCCGGATCACGAGAAAGCATGTGCATTGAGCACAAGCAGGGGAGGGACAGAGAGAGGGACAGAAAGAATTCCAAGCAGGCTCCACACTATCTATCAGTGCAGAGACTGACAGCGGCTCAATCTCACGTACAATGAGATCATGACCTGAGCTGAAATCAAGAGTCAGATGCTTAACCGATTGGGCCACGTAGGTGCCCCTGTCATAAAATAATTTATAATGAAGCACAGAAATGGTAAATGTTGCCCACTGATTATGATTGGTGGCATACCCAGGAGCAGTTTGAGGAACAATGGTGTGTTGGAGCATGTTGCTTGGGAACCAAAGGCCTATAAATCTTATAGGTAATGAAGAAATGCAGGCATCCAAGAGAACATAACCTAAAAATATAAATCATAGGGGAGGCTGAGGGGCTCAGTCGGTGAGCTGTCTGACTGGCTCAAGTCATGATCTTATGGTCTGTGAGTTTGAGCCCCCTGTAGGGCTCTGAGCTGACAGCTTAGAGCCTGGAGCCTGCTTCAGATTCTGTGTCTCCTTCTCTCCATGCCCCTCCCCCCTCTGACTCCCCACCTCTCAAAAATCATAAACATTAAAAAAAACAATGCGAGTGAGAAATTCATCTAAAATTTCACCAGGCTGTGAATGAATTCTGCTGCATCTGCTGGATTTAGGGTATTGTCAGTCCTTCACAGGTATAGTTTTTTAAAAAACTGTATCACAGAAATAGTTTCTCAGCCTATAGAGACTACAGTTTCAGTTTTAAAATAACAAGGTCTGTGGGATGCCTTGGTGGCTCAGTCAGTTAAGCGTCGAACTCTTGATCTTGGTTCAGGTCATGATCTCACAGTTCATGAGTTTGAGCCCTACATTGGGCTTCTTGCTGATAGTGTGGAGCTTGCTTGGAACTCTCTCTCTCCCTCTCTTTCTCTCTGCCCCTCCCTTTCTCTCTTTTACTCTTTCTCAAAATAAATAAATAAACGTAAATAGATAACAAGGTCTAGAATAACTGGTAGCCAACTACACTGGTACTATTCAGTGGTTCTGTTTTTCTGCAGTCCAAATTAAGTAAATAACTAGAAGTAAATCATGAACGTTCTCACTTTATTCAAAAGACAAAGAGGAGATATGAAACATCAGCTTCTTTTCCTTTATGTAGGAAGATCTATGATCAAATACCTCCTAAGATGTTAAAAATACACCCCCAACAACTCACCCATGGGATGGAGAGTAGGACAGTGGGTGCCTGGCGCCAGGGCCGAGGACGGGGGGGGGGGGGGCAGACGGCGGGGGCAGGCTGGGCAGGGGCGCAGGGAGCTCCCTGGGGGACTGGAAGTGTTCTCTGCCTTGCTTGTAGTGGTGACATGAGTGAACATAATTATCAAAACTCACTGAATTACACACTTCAAATTGATTTTTTTTAATGTGCCACAATCACATTTCCAATCAGTTGTCAATCTCTTGTTTCCAGTACCATCAAAGAATTAATGTTTTGATGATAACTGCCTTCTTCACGGGACATAATAGTTCCTGCCCCTCCAAATCAAATATGACATTAGTGCTGATCTTTGTCTAACCGTTTATCCACCAACACGCCCCTCTAACACAGGTGATACTCGCTCCTGCTTGCGTAAACTACATGGGTCCAACAATAATGTTCATTTTCAGGTGTAAAAGTGAAAAGGGGCTTTATTTGTTTATTTATTTTTAATTTTTAAGTGTTTATTTATATTTTAGAGAGAGAGAGAGAGCAGGGGAAGAGAGAGAGGGAGACACAGAATTCAAAGCAAGCTCCAGGCTCTGAGCTGTCAGCATAGAGTCTGATGTGGGGCTCGAACCCATGAACCGTGAGATCATGGCCTGAGCCAAAGTCAAACCCTTAAATGACTGAGCCACCCAGGTGCCCCTGAAATGGGTTTTAAAACATATCCTTGGTTTAAGAGGTGAGGATTAAAAAGTACATAATGTTGTTTAACATTAAGGCTCAACTGGCATGTCAATAATTATGATTCTGAAGGTTTTATTTTTTAAAAAGTTAAACTCAAATGTTTAATGGTGATCTGGTTTTCAGTAATACCCTGGGTCAGATTCATAAAGTATTTGGCCTACAAAAAGTTCAGTTGTCAAAATTTTAAAAGCATGTTTATTTCTAAAAACTAAAATGGAAAGATTTATTTCTCAGACTCTTCTGCCATTTCTGCTAAAATTCAAAGGCAATTTTCACCATGGATATAGGCATAGACTTTCATGTCCAGCTCATTAGCTAACACATTTAGTACGGGGAACTAAGTTTATCGGTAGACCTTAGAGGTAGTGCACATTACATGTGCCAGTTTAGGAGAAACTAGAGAATAAACACCTCCCTGTTCTGCTCCAACACTATCCCTTACCCTTGACAATCACAACTAAAGTTTAGCAAAGCAATTTCCTCATTTCCTGGATGCTGACTCTTACTTTTACTTGTTTCTTGATCAGAGTAAGGATTGCCTGATGTAATAAGATTGCAGGATTGCAGTCGCAGAGGCCAAAACATGCAAAATAAAAACAGGAATGGAGAAAGCATTAAGCTGTCAGAAAAGAGGCCCTGGATCAGTGTTTCATAAATTTCACTCTTTGCTTAAATTCAAAGGACAACTTACATTAGAGCAAAACTAGAAAACTTTCAGAAGTCTGCCTCCCCTCAACTCCATGAGAAAACAGTTAATGGGTGACATAATCTACAAGGATACGCACACTTGAGACGTGACAGGGCCACCGAAGGAAGTTGTGGAGTCCAGGTTCCCATCTAGAGGGGGAGTCCTCTAATACACCCTTTACAGGCTGCCTGGGTGCTTAGTCAGTTAAGAGTCTGACTTCAACTCAGGTCATGATCTCAGGGTCATGAGTTCAAGCTCCACATTGGGCTCCAAGCTGACACCTCAGAGCCTGGAGGCTGCTTCAGATTCTGTGTCTTCTTCTCTGCCCCACCTCTGCTTTCTTTCTCTGTCTCTCTCTGTCTCTCTCTCTCTCTCTCTCTCTCTGTCTCTCTCTCTCTCTCTCTCTCCCTCTCTCTCAAAAAGAAACATATATATACACACACATATATATACATACATACATAAAAACATCCTTTACATATAGTCAGCCATCTTCCACATAAACACTTCTGGGGACAGAAATTCACCAGCTTGGCAAGCAACTTGGTCCACGACTAGAAAGTTTAACCTTTAGGAGGTGTTCCCTTATACTGAGCTGAAATAGACACATCAAAGCCCCTTTCTCTAAAATCAGTTTTTCTTCTGCACTGACACAAACATACATCAATGCCCTCCTATGCAAAGTAGTTCTTGAAACATTTAAGATTACTAATATCTCTTAAGGGCTCTCCTTTCTAGGCCCAAAATATCTTTTTTTTAAATGAGTGACTTAACTTTCTGATCTCCCTCCACAGGACGTATCTGTTGGCCAGGGGTTCCTGGATCCGAACACCATACTGAGCTTAGGGACACTCCAACTCTTCAGCAAATGACCTATTTTCAAGTCATTATCCCTCTATTCGCGATTTGAGGAACTGACTCATCCCTGTGAAATTCTCAGTTTGTTGGTTTCTGTGTGTCAGTCAAGCCCACTCGCTGTTCTTTGACTCCGGATTCTGCAAGCCAATGACAAATGCATCCGTCCCACCTTGATGTAAGGCACCAACCTAAAAACCACAGCTTTAGCTTTCAACTTTCAAGTCACTGATAGAAATGATAAAGGGGAGAAAGCCAAAAACAAGTTAGTCCTGATGAGTCAAAGAATGAAAAGAGACTACTGAAGGCTCAGAGTAGGCGGATAAGGATTCCAGTTGGTAACTCTGATACTTATCAACTCTGTGATCTTGGAAAAATTAACCTCTCTGAGCCTGTTTCATCATCTATACGATGACATTAATACCATCCAATAGGATACAGATCATTGAAAATGCATCCTACACATAGTACATGTTCGCTAAATTTGTCTTGAGCAGATGATAAGCATTTTGGAAAGGATGTAAGGTCATAAAACTATAATCCAA
The DNA here is from genome assembly GCF_006229205.1 of Suricata suricatta. Classification (NCBI taxonomy): domain Eukaryota; kingdom Metazoa; phylum Chordata; class Mammalia; order Carnivora; family Herpestidae; genus Suricata; species Suricata suricatta. The sequence continues at coordinate 20,292,552 of NC_043714.1, forward strand.
TATGCTTAATTGTTTCTAGTTTTTACTTACAAAAATTATCATGTAAATCAACTGCTCAAAAACTATCAGACACTTTTAGAAGCTCTATTTCAGGTTATGAATATAACAATTAGTAAAACAATACTGTTACTGTAGTGCTCCCTCTCTTTAATTCCTGTTTGTGAATAGTGTGACTTTTTTACAGGCTAAATAATCCCACTAATAGATTTTTTTCATAGTTTCTATTTTCTAACTTATCTTAATTAGCACAGTGCTCTGCCTGCTCTCCAAGGCCTTTACATGTTCCAAATTGTGAAACCTGTTAGATTATGTTCTCTCCCAAAGCAGGGAACAAGTCTGATTTAGTCTGATTTGGTCTGATATCCAAGTCCTTTCCAAGCTGGCCCCAGTTACCATCCCTGTACATCTCTACTGCATCCCAGGTCCCCCCATCTCCCACAGCTACTCTAGGGCCAAACGCCTCTGCCTAGAGGATATACCTTCCACTTAGACTCCTATATAGCTTTCAAGGCTCATTCATTCCTCTCTTCCAGGAAGCTTTGAACACCTGTGATTTCCCCCATTGGAGTACTAATTACAATGGGTCACAATTGGCCACCATACTGGTCCTTCAGGGCAGAAACCATTTTCATCCATGAAACAAGATGCTTGCTACATGGCATCTTTCCCACTGTTGGCTCCATGAACAGTCAGAGCTTGAGACACAGGACATTTGGGGTCTCTGATGAGAAGAGAAGAGTGCCCTCTTGTTCTGTATGGACATCATGCTTCTACATTATTCTAGCACTTGTCACTCATAGCTGGCATCTTGTGTGTTGAGTAGACACTTACTACTAATTCTTTTGAATATATAATTAATTCACACTTCTTTACAGGTTTGAGTCCTCCTCCCACCCTGACTTCTTGAAGAGGCTTTGAGTCTTTGAGATGACTTACTTAGTCATCTTACACATTCTTACACATCTTACACATTCATCAGTGTGGCTACCAGAAAAAAAAAAAAACAAAACAAAACTGTTTCGTGGGTCTTAACACAAAGAAAACTAAAAATCATCTATACTGTATGCATTATTCCCAACTCCCCGCCCCCCGCCCCCGCCCCAGCCTCACCGAAGGCAGAGCAAAGATCCTGCTGATTTTCCATTGGCTTCTTAGTTATTCCTAGAAATAACAATGGGTCACCATTGTTGACCTCTCCAATTCATCCGCTACTTCTTTTAACTGGCCTCTTTGATTTGGACCGACCAACTCACTTTTGGTCAAAGTAACGAACTCTGGAGGCTAGAAAGCCTTAAATACAAATATCTGTTTGCCTGAACTGCCCCCCAAATGTTTCCCATTACTGGTGCTTCGAGCGCAAGCACACGTCCAAGACAGCAATCACAACATCAAATAGGGCCAAGATGACCCCCCTCGGTCCCCCGACGTCCCAATCAGTCACCACCTCCCGGAAGAAAAACAAACCGGGCCCAGACACATCCCTCCACGTGCAGCGGGCGCCCTGAGGTTTCCTGGCGAAGGGACGACACGCATCCCGGTCACTGCGCGCACCGCCGCGCCCTTCCAGGTGGCCGCGCGCACCTGGCGGCGGCGCCCGCGCCTCGGAGGAGGCCGGCGGGCTGGGTGCGGGCGGCACGGGCGCTCGCCCGGGGGTCGGGACCGGGACGGCGGCGCCCCCTCCGACCCTCCCCGGGAGCCCGTCGCCTC